>NW_024502791.1:2244040-2656540 GCF_017590055.1 Onychostruthus taczanowskii | reverse complement strand
TAACTAAGGCATTTATTTCAGACAATATGATACTCATATCTTTCTGTGATGGAGTCATAAAAGAAAGGATTATGGGTTATCTGTCTCCCTGTCTGAGGTTTGATATGCTGAGTTTGAAAATGTAGAGTAACTAACCATGATCCACATTCATGTCCACTGTTTCCAGGAAAAAGTGAAACCTATTGCCTGTACAAACCCATCTGCTGTTTGGTTGAACTAATGCTTCACAGGCAGACCTTGTTAGTCCATATATAATATGTACCACACCTCAGAAACTGGCTGGTTCAGATTTCTGAGAACTCTACTGTCTATGAATTCTGTTCCATATCATCACACAGATGCATTGAAAAACTATTTCAGCAATCTTTTAGAATTTTAAAAATTCTATTAAAAAAGAAATTTGATCTGTGGAGTGTGCAGTCCACGTACTCACTTAAAGATATTTCCTAGCAGGTCAGAATGGTTTGCTTCTCATAAGCATCATTTCACTTCAAAAGTAGTAATTTATTTTATATATTCTCCATAATATTTTATCAGTATTCCCATATTCTTGCAATTGTCTATTTAAATAAATGATATAAATAAAATAATAATTTCCAATATGTTTGAAGATCAACATTTCTTAGATTCCTTTCTTTTTCCTCCAGTCTTTGAAAAATCTGCTTGGGTTTCTATTCATGAAAAGAGTATATACCTGGATATCTGACCTGTCAATCCTAAAACATGAGAAAGCCACCATCACTTTCTAACGCAGTCCTCTAGCTTAAGTCTTCACTTCATTATCTTTCTGGGTTACATAACAGGTAGTGTGAACAATGTACTTCTACTATGTTCATCTGGCTAGCGCCAAGAATCAGATGTAGGAACAGTTTTTGGTGCCAATTCTAAAATTTGTTTAGCTTAGGTATTACTTGATTATTTCTGTAGTCCCTATGAAATATTTGATAGTATGTTTATCTTTAAGTCTTTCTAAATAATTGCTTAGGATAGGTTTAGAATAGCCTATGTTCAACAGAGTTGAATAACTCTTTTTCACACATGTATGTGTCTTCCTAAAAAAATAAATACCTTTTTTTTTAACTGGTTTTCACACATGGATTTTGGCACTGTCTAGTTCTACTTTTACAAAACAGCCAAACAAAGCACAACAGCGCTGACTGTTTAATACTAAAAATTTATTAGAACATTTGGCTAAGCATCTGTCTGCTAAAAGAATGTCCACTTAAACTATAGCATCATATTTCTTATAACTGTTTTTCTTTTTTGCCTAAAGTATGCTTAGCTTCTGAATAAATTGACTATCCTATCACACAGTTAGTAGGAAAAAAATGGGTATGACCGTAAGCTGCAAAGTGGATTGAATCACCTTCTCCTACTGACCTACTGCCAAACAAGTGGGACATAAAACCTGTTTACCTACATTTTTCTTAATAAAAATAGCACTTACAAATATTTTACTCCAGCCAGTGTATTCAGCATGTGCCTTAAGCAAAAGTACCCGTTTGTGGAGGTCAATTTCCTTAATGATAGAACTTAGATTTAGCTGTCTGTAGTTGAACTTCTTGTCTTAAATGACTTTATAGTCAATGGACATTTTGAGATGTAGTTTATCATATCTGATGAACTTGATTTCTAACTGAGGATGAGTTGACTCATACCCTAAAATTACCTATTTCCTTTGCTTGATTAAAAAAAAAAAAAAAAAAAAAAAAAAAAATTGAGATGTCCATCTAAATTTCTTACTGCAGGAATTGTGCCAAAATTACCCCACTCTTCATATAGTATGTAACATAACTTGTAGTATACTAAAAAAAATATATATTTGGGTTTCTTGAAATTCAGTTCTTGAAGCCCACAGGATTCATCAGAATTTTGAAGTGAAACAATGTCGTCTAAATTCAGAAATTAAAGAATGGGTTAAGGGTTTTTGTATATGTATTATTGACTGTGGAATTTTAAACAAAAACCTCAAAATTCCAGATAAGTTCTCTTTTAGGTATAACAGACCCTTTCTGGATAAAGTTCATTAATTTCCACAACTGTAGTTCTAACAGTGGTGACAACCTTAAATAGCTTTTCAGCATATCCTGCATAATTTTTCAGGAAAAAATAACACATATAGAACACCACAGAGGAATAGTAATACATTTAGCTTCAAAACAGTTATCAGCTTTGGTCTAGATACTGAGTTATAGATGTGTCAATATGCCTGCACCTGCATCTTCATGGGATTACTTAGCACAAGCACAAGAATATTTTAATATTTTGAAATACTTTTGAATCTGAATGTTTATCTCAGTTCCTACAGATAGCAGAATGGTAATTTCCAGCCATTACTCAACACGTTGAGCACAGTGAGAGCAGAAGCTGGTCCTTTGTTTAATGCTGCAACAGACAATATATACTATGATACATTGAACTCAAGTGTATATATTTTTCATAAATTAAGGATCATCAGGATTCTTCTGTTTTCATATGCTATGACATTACTTTAACTGAAAAAATATTCATAATATAGATGGATTATTATTTTTCTCTTTTTTTCAAGTGTATGAATAATTTTCTGCTTCATTGGCTTCTTAGTAATATATTTTCAGTCAACCTTTGATTGTCATCATATCTTATCAAATTATTTTCTATTGAAGTACTTTTATGAAATTGTTAAATTGATGGGGTTTGTTCAGTTATATACTCATCCTTAGTTGTACTAAAATTTTATGTATAGCTCTTAGCTGAAAAAAGTCCCGAGGGCAAACCAAACCCAGCACCCAGTGGGTAATGGTGGTAGAGAGATAAAGGAAAATTCACAAGAATCTCAAATTCTATGTAATCTGAGATTTCCTTCACAGTGATGCACCAATGAACACAAATTGTTAATTATGCATTTTGATAAACAAAATATGGTCTTCAGCATTTCTTTAAAAGTGCTGAGATGCCAGGTTACTTTCCACAATGTCAGGAAATAATTCTGCTGATCAGCATAAATTATTGCTAAGCCTCTGAAATTCAGTTTTGCATTATCTTTCTAGAGACAATTGTAGGAGTAAGTTCCACAGATCTGTTCAAACATAAATCTGTTCAAAGATTTCCTATTGGCAAGCAAAATCAGGAAACAGGCCAAATGCTGGTTGGTTTTTTTTGTTTTTTTGGTTTTTTTTTGTTTTTTTTTTGTTTTGTTTGTTTTGTTTTTGTTTTTGTTTTTTTTTTAGTTATTTTTTTCCTTTTGGAAAGTTTCACATAAGAATTTAGTACCTCTTCACAATGAAAATCTTTCACCTTTTCATTCTCTAGATTTTCACTATTTTCTAGGTGCTATTCCACTTAGACGTGGAAGATCACAAGGGTAGGTTGGCCTGGTATTGTGTGAGATTTTGGGGATGCAGCTATGGTTACCACAAAAGAAAGGGGAGATAAATTCTCTTTATCCTAAAAGATCTTGCAGACATCTTCAATATGTAGTAAAATTACTAGGAAAGAAATACAAAGACTTGAAGAATGAAATGAGCTTGAATTAATTAGCCGCTGCTTTGATCTAGAAAGAAATACCTTATGTATAGTTGTACATAATGTTGTAAATTGTACATAAGGTTTTATGTACAGCTCATAGCTGAAAAAAGCCCCAAGAGCAAACCAAACTAACCAACACCTGGTAGGTAGAGAGATAAAGGAAAAGGCCACCACTAAAGAGTGTTTCAAGTATTCAAATTTTGTTGGCTTCAGGTTCTGAAAGGCAAAAGTATTCCCTAGAGACGCTCAACAGGGGGCCCTCAGTACAAGTCCTGGCAACTTTTTTATTGGTGTAGCAGAATAAAAAGAGGATGAGAACACCATATAATAATAAAGATCCTCTGTATTATATAAGGGGGTGCTGATCTGAGCAGATTAAGCAGGCAAAGCATGTTGCAGTTATTTCAGATTTCTCAGCAGCAGAAAGCAGGGCTGCGTGGGGTTGAATCTAAAACTGATTGCAAAGTCTAGAGTCACATTTACGTATTTCTGTGACTGGCTCTTTTAACCAAATACAGCTTTTGATTAATCCGTTGCATCATTCTGATCCATTTCATGCTAACTATGACATGGCAGACTCATTTGCCTCTTCTGGTACATTATTCTTCCACAACAAACTATATTGATCTTTTTGTTTTCTCTAAGTGATCTGATATTGGAGTCCTGGATGCTGAAAATTTTGTAGTTGCTTTGCTGACAGGCTCTGGAGAGCACTGCATTTGACCTGAGGTCATGGAGAAGAAGGCTTCCAAAACTGAATGATAGAACTAGCATTATGAGTGTGTAGTTTGATTAGAAGTGTATAATATCATTTGGTGGAAAATGTAGTTTAAGGTTTTAGAATATAGTAATATATATGAAGCAAGATAGAGGTTTTAGGGCAGAGGCTGGTCCTTCTTCTTCATGGGTTTGGGTGGTATTTTGTAATTGGACAGAAATTCAACATTGCAGGATATGAATGGTTAGTTATTGGCTTAAAAGCAAAAATAATTTAGATGTAATTTCTTAATTGGGTAGTTTTTCCTTAAAAGACCTTGTAGAGATAGATACGGGGCCATTTTGTATCTTGTAAATGAAATACTGCAGAACTCACAGCTTGTAACACTGTGATATAGATAAGAAAAAATAAACATCTGAGTCTGAACACAAAATATCGTCTCGAGCACTTTCAATCCCAACCTTGACAGAGGCAGAAAAAGAAGCCAAGAACTGTCAATTTAAAATAAAGAGATAAATGTTCTATGAAGAGGCATTTAAAACATCCAGAATATGAAGGAGAAAAAATCAAACCAACAATGAAACACCAAGCAAAACAAACAAACAAACAAACATACAAATAATCTGCCCCCCCTGCACCCTCAGATACCATTCAAACTATCAAAATTGCAGAGGGCTCACAAAATTTAACTGTTCAAAATGGTCACTGAATTGTGGAAAAAATGTTTTTGTACTGCATGTTTTAGGAAAACTGGGGAATTTTAAGAAAGAGCATATTGGAGAAGAAGTTAAAAAACACTCTCTGACTTTGTCTCTAACTCTTCCAAACATAGGGGTGAAATAATGTTTTACCAATTTCAATGATTATAAATACATTCTGGCTCAGTTGTGAACAGCACTGGTAAACTAGATTTTAGGTTTGATCTACCCTGCATTTTGTATCTTGATTTAACTTATGGAATGATCTTTAAATTGTAAATGTTACAGGAACCTTTTAATTACTGTACATCATGAGTTTTCCCATTCTGAAGTTAATTTTAATGGCAAATTTTATATTTTCTTGTTTAAAGTCCAATCAGAATTAAAATGGGATTGGCTTGAATGAAGACTAGGATAAAATGCAGCTGTTCTGCTTGAAAAATTTTGAAATGGATGTTTATACATCTAAATTACATCAGTTCTTTCTCAATTTTCTTGACTTTTCCAATGGTCACAAAGACTCCCACACTTCAGAGGGACAGAAATTAAATTCAGTTAACCATACACTGTTAAGGAATTTAATGCAGGTGCTATTTGAAAAAAACATCACCTTGCTCTTCCGAAGGAAGGCGTTTTAAGAGGTGGAAAAGTTGTATCAGCTTTCATTGCAGATTGTTAATATGTGTCATTGTTGTCACATATGTGTTTTACCATCAATGTCTATTTCCAACACTTAAGGGCACAAAAAAAAAAAAAAAAAAAAAAAAAAAGACTTTCAGTTTAAAGCCCAACACACAAAACAATATTTCAGAGCTTCATAGAATCACTAATGCATTTGTGAAATGTGAAAACTTCTGCTTTGGAGCAACTCAGATGTCTTGTCAACTACAGCTTTTTTAGTCTGAATGGCAGCCACAATTGCAATGTAGCAACACTTTTTAAACAGGAATGCACTCATATATAATGAAATTCTTCCTCAGCTTCTTTCATGTCTACAGGTTATAGAGGCCGATATTAACATGCAGAAATATGTGATCACCTGACTTTACTTTGAGAAATAGAATGAACCTCTACACAAGGTCAAGATTTATAGCTAAGACAGTGGAATAGGGTCTAAAAATGTGCCATTGGAAGGAATTCAATACAAGATACAGCTTTGTTCCTTAGCATCTTGAGAGAATATATATCAAATATGTCTTTATTTTCTCGAGGCTAAAGCCTCTGTGTTTTGTGGAACAATTTGTGCGGACAGTGCCACTCTAGTCTGTTGGGAATGACTTCCCATCTGTGAGATGTTCTGTGTTTGAAATGTGTCAATACAGTTCTGGCTGTGCATGAAATCAATGTCCATCTTTTGCTTTCTCCTAGCTTGCTTCAGCAAGGTGTTGATTAAACTATGATGGGATCTGCTGTTGCAATTAACACTAAATGAGATTTGTTAATTGGCTTCTTTTGAAGCAAACTAGGGTTTTTCTTGTGCTACCCTCTGTGCTCCTTGTGAATTGATCTAAGGAGTAAGTGTATTGAAAATCAGCTGTGGAGGTAGTGACATTTCAAAATTCAATCTAATTATGACAATTACAGCTGGCATTAAAATTTAAATAAATGAAAATTAAAGGTGTAAACAATGACACTTAAGCTAATGGTTAGCCAAAACATCATTTGTATAGTTGGGGTTTTTTTTGTTTTTAAAATTTTTTAGATTATTTTGTTTATTTTTTATTATTTAGATATATTAAAATTAGCATATGGCTTGAAGAAAAACAGACAAGCAAACAAAGAAAAATGAAAACCCCAAAAAAACACAGTGATTCTTGTGGACCCATATCTCAAGCTTGTCCAGATTTCTCTGAAGCTGTCAAAGGCATCCATTTCTGCTGTTGTGACAGCTGCACCATTCAGCTCCATATTATCTGCAAACTCACTGAGATGGCACTTGACCTCTCTGTGTCATTAATAAAGATATTCAAGAACAGAATCCCAAGACAAAGCCCTGAGGGGACACCACTTATTACCAGTCTCCACCTGGACATAGAGTCACTGGTCACCACTCTCTGGCTCCATTCAACCAACCAATTCCTTCTTGAATAGCTTGCCCACACTTCAAATCCATGTCTCTCCAATTTGGAGATAAGGATGAGATGTGGGACTGTGTTGAACATCTTACAGAAATCAAGCTAGGTGATATCAGTCAGTCTTACCTTGGCAACTATTGCAGTCACTCCATCATGGAAAGCCATCAGATTGGTCAGAAACAACTTGCCCTCAGCAGAGCTGTGCTGACTACCTCAGAACACCTCCTTGTCTTTTATGTTCTTAGCATATATTCTTGTGGAATGTAAAAACTTCTGCTTTGGAGCAACTCAGATGTCTTGTCAAATACAGCTTTTTTAGTCTGAATGGACTAGAGCAGGAGGATGTGCTATGTGATCTTCCCAGCCAGAGGTGATGCTTACCTCTCTGTAGTTCCCAAGGTGTTCTCAAGGAAGGAAGGAAGACTAAGGAGAAGCTGGAGCTAAACTTGTCAAGGGATGCAAAGAATAACAAGGGTTTCTGTAGGTATGTCAGCCAGAAGAGGAAGGTCAGATAAAACACACTCCTCTGATATATTTGCCAAGCCATTCTCCATGCCATTTAAAAGGTCAAGGCATTCAGGTGAAGTTCCCAATAACCAGATGATTAAAATTATGCTGTCTATAAAAGGAAAAAAAAGGAGAACCCTAACAACCTGTCAGACTCACCTCTGTGCCTGGGAAGGAACAGAAGGAACAGAAATTCCTAGAAACTGTGCTAAGACACATGGAGTACAGGGAGGTGAATTGAGACAGCCAGCATGGCTTCACCAGGGGTAAAGTCTGTCTTGCCAATCTAATGCTCTTCTACAATGCCGTGCCTATTTTAAGTGGACAAGTGGCGGGCTACAAGTGATTGGATAAGTAGTCTCCCTTTATCTGGGCTTCTGTAAGGCCTTTGACACGGTTCCCCACAAACATGCTTCTCTCAAAATTGGAGAAAAAAGGATTTAATGGGTGGAATATCTAGTAGGTTAGGAATTGGTGGGACAGTCATATCCAGAGGATAGTGGTCAATGGCTCATTATCCCCATGGACATCACTGGCAAGTGTTGTCCCTCAGAAGTCCCACAGGACCAGTATTATTTAGTATCTTCATTAATGACACTGGTATTCTATGATTCTATCTTTCTCAAGTTGCTTATCTAACATAGTGGAGTTTCATATTTGGATTACATTTCCACATTTTAGTCTTCTTCTGTGTTTATCTTAGCCACATTATTAATATATATTTCATTTGCAAAGCAACCAGTCAATTGAATTGCATTCATTGAGTCTCCAAAGAGCATGACACTCAACAACAGAGGAAATTTTTCTATGCCATGAAGAGGATTGGACAAGATACTCTTCAGGGATCCACTATAACCTCAACTGTTCTTGGAGTCATGGGAAGATAATTCAGCTACAGGAAAGGAATAAAGACACCCTCAAAACTGTATCAAACCCAATAATAATAACAAAGTTCTTAAGAATGTAAGCATTTCTAGAGACTACATTTTGAACTCCTTTACACATTGCTAGGGGTTTTACATTTGAAGTCCTTTATATCCGTCTAAGAATTTTTCAGATAAAATGACTTATGAAGGTATTGTCATCTCAGTTAATAGAATTCACACTTTTGAAAATAAAGGACCTGATTGCCTAGGTAAAATTGACCATAATGATGAGAAATAACTTCAGATTAAATAAACAGTCTCACAGTAGTGACCCGTGTAGTCTGATTATTATACACAAAGTATCTGAAAATATGTAAATATTTAGTTACTGTTAGAGGGAAATAGTAGCTAAGGGGCTAATGTCCTTTCAGAAATTTCAGCCTCATTTTTACATCTTTCTTGGTGATTAATGCCTTAACTATTGAGAGATTTGGATATTTCAAATATAATTATACTTACTTCCAGTAATACTACAAGAAATAACTTTCAGAAAAATGTTGCTGAGGAAGGATTGCACAAAAAAAAATTATTGATCTCCAAGTTTCCAAGTTGTTACATAAAATGCCTAATTTTTAGTCTTCTCTTAATAGGCAATCTAATACCTGTAGAGTGAGGTAGAAATTATAATATGCCAGTTTTAATGGTATCTAGTATAAGTGGTATAGTTACTAGTATGCTGCAATTATCAAATTCAATAGATTTTTTTCCTTACAATTCTCACACAGAAAAGCAATCTCCACAATTTCTTTTCTGTCTTCTTTCACAGACCATGTATGTAATGAGATATCTTTGTTTCTGATAAACTGGAAATCACTACAGAAACCAATGTGTAAGTATTATAAGGAGAATTCCATTCTTCCACAGTCTTTCTATCTTGCATGTGATTGTTCTGTAATTTTCCCAGTCTTGATCTTTTACTTTGACTGCCGTGCTGCTTTTAAGAGTCCCATCCTGTGATCTGCACACACTGCGCATGCAATTTTATGCCTCCAACAAACACAGTGTGGAAGATCTCTGCTCAGCTTTTTGTGAGGACTTAGATGAAATTGATAAGTTTGTGAAAACAGGATATATTTGGGCTGGTGATAACATTACCAGAGATATATTGGCAAAGATAAAGGAGGGAGGAATAACAGTGATTTTACATAACAATCTGGTGACCAAGGTTTAAGATTTCTATCTTGAGCACTGTAAAATCTTAACATGCAGCCAGCATATTTTTGAAAGTGGGACTGCAATATGTAGGATTTTTGTTGTCCAATTAATTATTAAGGACTTTGGATTTTTCTAACAAGATAAATCCTCTCTAAGTGTAAAGAAAATGGAAAGTGGTCCTTCAAGATGTAGAAGAAAATAGTTAGTGAGATGGATCCCACACAACCTATTTCTGCTAAAGATATTTGAAGGACCAATATGGAAAACTAGGAATATGAAGTACAGAAAACTTAATCAGTATTTATTTTTACTAAAGGAAGCAATAAAAAAGAAAACTACAATCAATCCTTTTGACAAAAATTATTGGATAGTATAATTAAAGTTGCTTAAAAGAAGAGATTTGAGAAACTAATAAACTGAAATCTGCCACAGACTGAACCTAGGCTCTCTCTCTTAAAGAAATATAATTGAGATGACGAGAATTTAGTTAGAATATATTGGTACATGTTCCTGATTTCTCTTTTAGAACTTAAGTTTTATATGAAAGCAAAAGAGCTCATAATTTTTACTTATACTTTTGATATGCCTTACTACAAGTCTAAAAAGGAGAAGAAAAGAAAATCCAATAGCAGTATAGAAATTATTATAGACAGTAGAGAAAAAATCAGTCCTTTCATTACAGAACTGCCTTCAATTCATACTAAAAGAGAAACCCACCGTAATTCCTCAAATAAGGAACAGGGTCAAAAACTGTAAAAATTCAAACTAGATATTCCGTAATTGAATTCTATTCAATATTTAAAGAATCTAAAATATATAGTAAAGGTCAGCCAAAGGTCAGCTTGTTATGAAATAAGGTAACTTGGAATAGCTTTCTCTAATCTAGTCACTAGGGAAGTGACTTTTTAAAATTATTTTTCAGATGGAATTATTTCTTTTGTTGATTTTTTCCAGATAGAATAAAACTAAACAAACTATCAGGAGAGATTTCTCAGCTTACCAGTGATTTTGAGAGCTATGGTTCAGGTAGCTGCTCATCCTCTGTAGGGAGGTATTTATGTTTAACAGTTTCCTGTGGTGGGAGGGGGAGGGTCTTGGGCAGGGAAGTGTCAGAGACCTCCAAGTTCTGCCCTGGCCATGAACACCGCCTGGTCCCTGGCCAGCAGCCTTGCTCTTACTTCCCTTTCCAACTCAGACCGAATGGCCCAGACCCAGCAACCTCCACCTCTTCTACCCCACCTTCAACAATGTGGCTGGATGGACTTTCTTCAAGAGTGTTGCTTTTGTTGATACAGACTGAGCAAGAGACAGGCAATGCCCTTTTAGTGATCTGAACAGTCCTTTGGTCTATTTTTTCCCTGATTCTGGAAGGAACTGTTCTCAGATGACCACCAAGTAAGTTCAGATAAGAGAGTTTCCTATTCCTACCTCATTGTTCCTGAGAATAAACTGAGATGAGTAAGAAGAAAGAAAAATAAATATTTTTAGCCAAAATGGGGATAATTTGAATTTTGCCTCTTTTTTTTTTTATCCTTTAGCTTCCAAATTTCAAGCTAATAAAAATAAAGATAAAAAAGAGAAATGTAGATTTATGTTACTGTGAGAAATAGAGTAGGTGAAGAAAATGCAGAAGATAATTGAAAGCTACATTTAATTTTTCCCAAGTCTGATACTGTTATTTATTCTGTATCAGAGGTACAGAAAATGAAACTACATAACTTTAAAATTAACAACTGCCTTACCCTGTAAAATTCAAATATTATTATGGTATACATATTTATCAAGGAAGTCAATTACTGCCTAAAGTTTTTAAAAAGCATTATATTCATGAAACATGGTCTGGTTTTATTCCATATAAGCTTCTTGATTTGCAAGCATACAGTATTTTTCTTATCCTCTGTGTTTTGTTACAGACGCGGCTACCATGTGAGCTGGCTACCTATTCTAATTCAGTAAGATCAGAAGAGATTTGAAGGTGAAGAGTAAAAGAGTACAAAAAAAAAAATCATTGATTTATATGTGAAGATGGCCCTAACAGCTGCATTATCACTTGAGAGTAATGCATGCTATTGTCAGTGATTAGGAAACAAAGCAGTCTTTTTACTTCAGTGAAAGTATGCTTTTTTGCTTTTATCCCTGATTAAATTTTTGCCTATTATGTTTAGGGAAATTATCCAGGGAGTTGTGTGTCAGATATAAAAAAGATCCATAACAATTACAGGATGAAACAAGAACAGCAGTTTCTCAGCACAGAACAAATCAACAGTCATTAATTTGAACTATTTTAAATACATATAAACAAATAAAAAGATTATTCTGTATAATTCTAAGAGTCAGATATTTTTTCAGATTTTCACTGTGGAGCAATCCTTTGCATGTAGGTCATATTATAAGGAAAAAATGACTGAATATTGCAGTTTTATTTGAGACTGAGATTTCTGAGCTCTGAAGTGGTGTCCTCTGTGATTAATTAAAAGAAGCAGTATTTTTGTATTAAAAGAAACAAAACCAAAAATTCTTGTATTAATATGAATGGCATCTTGAGTTCTGTTTTAAATATATTAACAGAAATTCCAATTTTTGATATTAGATAATTATTTAATACATTTTATAAAGTCTAGGTTTTATTTTTTACAAGGAGGGCTTTTGAAATATGGATGGCAGTTTTTCTGTCAAGGAAGCAAATAATTGCAGTTATTAACACTGGTGCTAATCACTGACCCTTAAATCCTCTTTCCTTGAGATACCTGAGTCTGATTCCTTTAGTGAGTCTTCACTAAGAGTGTGTTATTATGATTTATGCAGTGCTTAGAGCGAGTAAGACCAAATACTCCAACTGTGTATATATTAGAGAGACAGCCACACTGTACTGTATCATTAATCTGCTTTGTTCAGTATTCTGTGTCAGACTAACCCCTCACATTGTTCAGGAAGTTAAGAAATGTTTCTACAATGTGAGAATTTGATGTAATCTGTCCAAACAGGGAAGCACTTTTTTGGACTATCCTGAAGTCTGAGAGGTTCAGGGTGAATCCTCTCTACAGAAGGGTAATAATTGTCACTGCAAATGCTAATATTTTCTACACTTTTTAACAACTAATTTATTTTGTTTCTATATTCAGTGAAGTATCAAAACAAGAATTTTCACAATGCTACAAGGCATTTTTAAAAGATGCTGCTGTCTTCCTGTTCTCAGCTGTCGTGTTCTCTGTAATTATATTTTTGTTGTTGTTGTTTCAGTGTCATCTACAGCTCTTTTTGACAATTTTTTGACCATTACAGTAATACTTTTATGTTTAGATTCAGTTGTTATTATTCCTGAGGTTAAACATTATGGAATCCTCAAAGAAGAAATATTTCAAAGCCTGTCCATACACATTGACAAGGAGCTGCAGAAACAAGGAAGCAGAATTCTTAAAGTCATGTAACTAACTGCATGTACTTAATCATGTGTCATTAAAAGGGCTGTATAGAATGAAGTTAGCATGTAGCCTAAATGTTTGTCTTGAAATTATAACCACAGCTCAGAGTGGAACTTAGAATAGATTTTTGTCTTTTTTTATCTTTTCTCAGATACACTCTTTTGTCTGTTTTGTTTTAATGAAGCTTAGAGGTCTTTTCAGTCTGAGCAAGCTGTACAGAATCCATACACTTGTAACATCTATGTGCCTCAAGTATTGTCTCCAATGACTTGAAAGATATCTCTCTTTCATGCCCCAGAAAAATAACAGCTTTCATTTGTAATCCAAAGAAAATAAGGGATTAAGAAAAGATTTCTTCAATATTTTAAATTTATGACTTTTGGGAACCCACTAAAACAACTCCTTTGAATGTTACCAAAGTGCCCTATGACCTACTGTATATCTAAAATATTATTCATCTTCTGCATTAGACTGCTAGAAGTCCTATTTTGCAGAGCCTTTCTGTATAATTCCATTCACTACACTATAACTGCCTTTGCAATATATAAAAAATATTGTTTAAAAATCCTTAAAGACAACATAAGCCACATCTATAGAGGGTCTCACAAGCCTGCACTGAAAATTCAATTTTAAAATACATGTTAATATGTTTAAATCAGGTTCATCTTTTTATCATTTCATTCATTAGCTAGTGTTTTCTAAGACAGAAAAATGATGCAAAGTAATTGTAAGGAAGTAATTGTTTCTTTGTTATAATATGAAGTACTTTGTTACAGTCTGTGAAAGCTCACTGTGCTTAGACAGACCTGTCATTAGAAGAACAACGAGGAGAGCATTAAACACTAGAAACTCTTTGAGAAAGACTGAGTCAGAGTATGGTTAAGGTTTTCTTGCTGGTACATAAGCTAAAGCATTGACATTACTCCATCCTATTTTATTCACACAATTTATGCATGTGATAAAGATAAAAAAATGGTTGAGGGAATAAATGTGATTGAGCTTTACAAAATATTACATAGAATTTATAATATGACAAAGAAATGAGAGAAACTGTAATACTGATGAAGAAGAACACAGCTGTCAGGTATAACTAAGAAGCTGGATGAGACACCAGCAACTGGGAGGCAGAACTGTGCACTTAATGAAGGGGCTTAAATTTGCTGAAAAGCAATTAAAGGACGAATATTCAGTTCAAAAGCCTACTAATTAGAAACTAGAGATGTCATCAATGATTCTTCTATGCCTGAAAAAAAAATTATGCAATATCACAATTTTTATGGCCCTACATTGTGACAGAAACAGGAGAAATTGAAATTAGACAGAAGACTGGTATATAGAACTTATGTTTTAAATACTTTATTGTGGAAATTTCAACTCTGGTTTGCCATTTAAATTAATATCAACAAGGTCTGAAATATGTCTCTTTGTGGCATTCACTGACATCACTGTTATTTTGAAAGAGGAATTAGATCTTGGAATTGTGACTACTATTTTGTGAAATTAAGTTAGCTTCTTCACTGAGACCTTGCTTAAATGGATGCATGGGTGAGCTGGAGGTCCTAAGTGAACAGAAACAAAAGGGAGGCTCATAGCTTAGTTACAAGTCAGACAGAGTCCTTAAGAAACCTTATTACTCCCTCTTCTCTGATGAAGTGACTCTTCAGAGTATTCAGAAAGCCTGCTTTTCTCCTACTAAACCAAAAATAACTTTATCAAGAGGCCTGTATAAGCCTTCCAATAAAAAAAAACCAAAAAAACAAAAAACAAACAAACAAACAAACAACAAAAAAAAAAAAAAAAAAAAACAAAACCAAAACCAAAACCAAAAAAAAAAAAAGAAAAAAAAAGAAAAAAAGAAAAAAAGAAAAAAAAAAAACCAAAAACATAAAGAACACAGTGGTACTATGCAGCTACAGTGAAACTTTAATGACTGACCATCTGACCAAGTCATAGAAAAATGGAAAATATCAAATCCCCTGTGTATGGTGTAATGCTTCATTTAATAGTCAATCTACAGACTGCAGTATACCAGAATCAGGTTAGAACTCTGTCTTCCTGAAATGGTGAATTCAGCTGCTGGGTGGTGTTGAAAGAGCAACAGAGGTCTGGAGGTTTTTAAGTTGACTTCAGAGTAAGAAAATTCAAATGCAGTCCCTCTTTCATAATCAAATACATTAATAAAAGCATCAGAGAGAATCAGAGAGAAAAACTGAAAAGGAGAGGTATTATTCATGAAAGCTGAAAAAAGATGGTATTATTCTAAATATCAGTTACATTTGTGCTACAGATCAGTTAAAGTCTTTGATTCCAGAAGGCATCTAGCTGTCTAATAATGAAAAGCAAATTGTACTTGAATTATACCAAAGCCAAATGGGTATCCTGGCATATGCAATAGATAAGATTTACTCACAGAAAATACCAATGCAGCTTTTCCTTTAAACTACCCTCAGTCTAACATCAATATTATTAATAATTTCATGTTTAATATATTATTATATATCTGCTTTCTGTGATTAATTTTTTTCTGTAATAGTGAGATTTATTAACTTTTCTTTTAGGGATCATCTGCTAATCTCTAATAGATGCCAAGATATTTTGTTCCCTTTTCTGAAATCCTACTGTAATTCAAAAGAGATGATGACTCTTTTGGGAAATACTATTTCCTGACTTTGTAACTTGTAACTTGAGCTTGTAACTCCCTAGTACATGAGTTGCTTCCTTAGCAAGAGAAAGAGATTGTAGAACAACCAAATAGGGTTAAAGCTGATACTGCATGTTACGAGGCTTTAGGATTGATCCTGAGACAGACACAATCCCACAATATCAGCATGGGGCTACTCCAATAGAATAAAATAGGTGTTTAGAAAACAAGTCAGTGGAAAGGCAGCTTTGTAGTTGATAAAATATCAGAACTGCTAACCTGGAGATAAACAGAAGGGTCACAACTACCATGCCTTAGCTGACTGCCATCATGTGAAAATGTACAATAGAAAAACAAGAACACTTAGAATAGATGTTAGGAGGTGATTCTTTACTGAGAGGACAGGAAGGCACTGGAACAAGTTGTCCAGAGAAGCCCCATCTCTGGAAATGTTCCAGGCCAGGCTGGATGCAGCTCTGAACAATGTGATTGAGTGGCTGTTATACAGGACCATGGGTGTCCTTGCACAGACACTCTTTAAGGTCCCTTCCAAACAAATATGATTCTATGAAGAAGTTAGTTTCTGTGTTTGGTTTTCTGTTTTCTTTTTTTCTGGCAGGGTGGGGAGAAGAGGAAGCATTTTTAATATTTGCCTACTTTAGGCAGGAGGCTCAAAGGTAGGGGGAAAAGTAATTTAAATGAGTCATAGAAGTTTATGTCTTCTGTTGATTACATGGCTACAAAAGAGAGATTTCGCTGACAAAGTTAAAATAAAGCACTAATCCAAACTCCTCCTGGTAATAATAATGAGTAATTCCATATCAGAGTGTGGTACTAAAACTCACTACAATGTATAAATTATGATGCACACAATATTACTTCAAAAGGATCAATTAAAGCAATTATACAATCACTTCACTGTAACTTCCCTGCTGGTCAGTTCATAATGTAATGAATGTTTTCAATATTCCATTTATGCTGAGGGAATTAAAATGTTTGGAATATAATAGTGTTCTAATAAGTCTACATAAAGATGCGCATTAACACATCTACTTGCATACAATTACTTTTAACTCTTTGCTGTAGCATGAATAATTGTTTCATTGAGCACAGACTTGAGAATCTCTCTGAGATGGATATAAGCTACATTTTTCAACGAAATACATGCTTCTTAAGTGTCAAAAAAATATAATACAATTGACCTTTCAGTGTTACTTTTGAGCAACATAAACAGTGATTATTAGTTGTTTTTTATCAGTGGATTCTATTTGTGTAAAATCCAGTTTAGCAAACATGATATAATCTCTTTAATTTCAAATAAATTGGTGCACATAGTCACCCTTTGTTATCAAATAAAATACAGAGTTCAATATCAAAACAAATAAAATTTGTATTTTAAAATCAGTCATTCTGGACACTGCTCTAACCAAAGAATTCTTGTCTTCTGAAAAAAAAAATACAATGAACCCTCTAATTTTAATAGGAAAAACCAGATTATTTCCTATTTCATCCTATATTCCAAAATTGAAACAAAAAATAATTTTTAGCAATGCTAAAAATCAATTTTAGCATTTTTAAGAAAATAGAAACAATACAAACTTCTTGTTAATTACTCAGAATTTAAATGTGGGCACTCCAATTTGCATATAAATTTCTGGACTAGAAAAGACTTGGTCTGTTCAGCCTGGAGAAGAGGAGAGTGACCAGAGACCTCATTGGAGTTACAACTTCCCCATGAGGGGAAGCACAGGAAGAGACACTGATCTCTTCTCTCTGGTGATGTATGACAGGACCTGAGTGAATGGCCTGAATTGTGTCAGGGAAAATTTAGGTTAGATATTAAGAAAAAGGCCTTCACCTAGTTGGCTTAGCACTGGAATGGGCTCCCCAGAGAACTGGACACAATACCAATACACACAGAGTTCAAGGAGTGTTTGGAAAATGCTTTTAGGGACATGCTGTCATTCTTGAGGTTGTCCTGTGAAGGGTCAGAAATTGCACTTCAATGATACTTGTGGCTTCCTTCTAATTTAGGATATGCCATGACTCTGCTTCATATTTCAAAAAAACCCCAAAACTGTTGCAGCAGAGAGCTGAAAGTTTACAAATATGTATCAAATAGTTTCGAAATATTATTAAAACATCCTATTTCTTTCAAAGTGACAGACTTTGATGCTTTAATAAAAGCTTAGCCCTTCCTATATCCATGATTGCAGGTACTCTCCTACTTAATTCCACCATATGGAAGTGTTCTGCCAACAGGACAAAGAAGAGGACAGGACAAAGACAGGACTCCTTCCTGTTGTTTTCCTTTTTGCTTCTAGTAATGGAAACAGGATATGCATTACCTGAAATTGAAGCAGTATAACTTTCTATTTCTTGCAAGACAAAAATCCTTATAATCTGGGAGCTAAAATTCACAGGTGTTATTCAGAGAAGCAGCAACAACTTCTTCATTCAAGTTCTGTAAGATGTCTCTGGAGTGAAAAATAGCTTCACCTAAATAACCTAAATATGTTTGATTAGATGCAAATATTTTGTGAGTAATAGCCTCAAGAGTCGTGTGCATATTTTAGTTTGAATGCAGTTGTCTGCAGTCTCCTTAGCCCCTCCTAATTTCCTCTGAGAAAGAAGAAACTTACCCAATACCATAATTTCTCCTTAAAAGAAGAAAGGGAGGAATAAAACAGCTTAATTCAATTATTTAAGAGTCAAAACCAAAGTTCTGTGCCTGGGAAAGTGGGGTCTCCCTAGCAGGAGGGGAACTGGGCAGCAGCTTTATGGGAAAGGCCCTGGGGTGGTGATGGGTGGTGATGGACATAAGCCCATGTTTGAGCTAAAAGCAAAGGTGTCCAGCAGATCCCAGGGTGTCCTGTGAATTGCACTTCCCAGTAAGGAAGCTGAGCTTGGTCAGCCTGGAGAAGGCATGGCTTTGGGGGCCTAACACCTCCCCAGCCTCTTTGAAGGGTCATCAAAGAGATGGATATAAGCTCCTCACACTGGTGCAGGTGAGAGGGTATATGTCAACAGGTTAAAACAAGGGTGGTCCAGGCTGAATATAATGGGAAAAACCCCTTTTTACTTCAAGGATAATCAAACAAGGATAATTACAGCAGACTGCCTTCACAGATTGTAGAAACTTCAAAAGTCAGAATTTTTTTAAATTTAAAATGTGTATTCAGCTCTGTAGACTATAAGTTCTGTGTAAATTATTTTTCCTTATACTATAACAGTTTATAAAATTAACAAAAATTAAAGTATTTAAAATCCAGCATATACTGTTAAATTTTTGAAGAGATATTTTAATTGAAATGAAAACTTAAGTCCATCCACTAAAAGATTAATTTGTCCGTGTAGCCACTCTCAAACTGTTTTTCAGTGTCATGCATTAGTGTTAACAAAATTTAATTAAGGTTTGTAAAAAAGTAGTGTTAGTTCAAAGGTGCTAGATTTGATTTTATTTGTACCCTGCCAAACTACTTTGTGAGATAATAGAGTATAACTTCATTGTAGAACTTGGAAAGATTTACTTACCTAAAGATTTGCTTCTTAAATCCAAAATGTTTAAAAGATGGCAATAAGTGTCAAAGGAGTACCAATCTGTTCCACAATAGAATTTCCTTGCAGTTTAATCTCATGATAACTTCTGCTGTATAGCTTTCTACCCATAAAGTGTAAAATTATCCACTGATTTACAAATTTAAATTGTGATGTCTTATTTTATATTCAAATGGAGGCTATGTGGCTGAATTTGGGCTGTAAGTGTAAAAGCATAATTATATTCTGAATTTTATGGGTTTGTTGTTTTTTTTTTTTATTGGGTGATGCATTACCTTTTACAGCTCTGATCTTTCTGAGGTCCTTGCAACTAATGATTTGTCTTACAGGCATGTGTTTAAACATTAAGAATGGTTGTAAAATGATGAATTAGGGAGACTGTCTGGTAAGTGCCTTTTTACCATCTAATTCTGGGCATCGCTAAGTGTCTTCTTCCCATTTATTGTGTCAATATCAGCACATGAAGACCAATGAACTTCTGGCAGTCATCCTGGACTCTGAAATGAACAGATGTTGGCACCTGAGGTAGATGTTAACACTTCTTTGATGTGGGGTATTTCTTCCTCTATCCTACTGCAAATCATTCTAGTTGTGCTAATTTACATGAAAATGCCACACAAATAGATCAGCACATAAAATAAATGTCCAGTGCAAGATGGCAACAGACAAATATTAGGACATTAAAGAATCATCCCTGAAGAGAAAATACTCCATTTGATCCATTAATAATGAGAACTTACTCTTTGATCCTTTCTGTTCCTGTTACATCAGAGAAAAGTATGAAATAAAACATCTTGTGGTATGTGTCAGGTGTTGCCAAAACAGCAAGCAAAGCACCTACAATCTTGAAAACAAAAATGTTAGGCAAGATCTAAAACAGATTCTGTATCAAAACTTCACAGCCCAAAACAATGTTTCTCAGTGCCTTCTCTCTTTCATGCTTGAAGTCATATAAATTAAATGCTCATGAAAGATAAAAATATTCTCGTAATAAAAAAAAATTAAAAAGAAATAAAAAAGACATCGTGGGTCTTTCATATTAATAGTAAAAATAATATTTTGTTTATTACGAGAGGAAGATAATTCAGGATTCACCAAACAGCTTGATATTTTCTAAGCTGTATCCAACTTGACAATTATGTGGCAGAAATCATAAAAACTTTTCATAAACATTTCTTGAGATAGTAAGTGAAGACTTCACATCTGTTGGCAAGTTTTGGTTTTTTCTTAAGACTAGCCAGACATGGACATCTGTTCTCTGGACTAGGAAAACCTGAATATGGATCTTGCAACCATATGTCATCGGGACATTGTGCCAATACATTTTAAGTGCAGGTCCAAGATCAGCTACCAGAGAAGAAGGGCAGCTGAGGGCAACAGAGCTTGAATTGCAGAGAGGGTTGTGATGCAGTTTGTTTGGATACTGCTAAGGAATAACATCATTGCTTAATCAGGAATTTTACTATAAGGGTGTTCACATATTAAAATTTAATACGAAATGTCAAAATCACAACTTTATTTAGATTTCTTTTAAGATGTTAGTTGCTTAAAAATAATGGATATTTATTATTTTTGTGCAAACGTGAAACAAAGAAAATATCAAACTACTGTAAATTTTTCATGGATGAAAAGCCTGGCCACTGACCCTTTTTGCTCATATTATAACATATCTCATTAGAAAGACATATACAAAAATTATTTTGATTAAATCTATATGGTTCTAGTGACATATATAGACAAACTTAGTGTTACATGGAACTTTTTAAAGTATACTTCATTGGTCTTAAAATTCCCTAGGAAGTGGCCATGTGATTGGGTACAATGGAAGATATCTCAGTGAGTAAAACTTCCTGAAAAGATTTTTGCATAAGGAGCTATATGATTGAGTCACCGTAATAAGAGTAAAATGGGGCTTCCTAGAGCACTATTAGATTATATTGACCTGCCCTTTGTCATATATCTGCATACAGGCGGATGTGTAAGATTGATATCAAAGAAAACAGAATAGATTAAAAATTAGTTATTTTACAATAACCAATTTTACAATTGTGAATTAAACTTACTCAGTTTATACTAAAGAAGACTGGGTGTGCTTACATGTCTGTTTTGTTCTATTGACTCAGTTTTTCATGTCATTGACTCCCAGCCAAGAAGTTGCAATAAATGGCTATGGAAAGGGAGGTACAGATTGGTAGCACCTTAAAACACCATCACGGTTCTGAATAAAATACCATCATCTTTCTCCATTAACAAAAGCTAGGATCAAAACCGGTTTCTGTTGGATTAAAAAAAAGCTCAGTGTACTTCATGCGAGAAACATGCAACTTTATGAACTGTCATCTCTTTTCCAGAGAATGTTACCAAGATCTGTTGCTTCTATTTCATTAAAGCTACAGTTTTGAAATGCCCAGTGGATGTAAGATTAGTGTAACACAATTTCTCTCCACAACACCAATGTGCCTGTTTTCATGCTCCAATTGTCTGTCAGATTTCCCTTAAGACTGGTAGAAAAATGTCTGTCAAATCTGGGACATTCCTCAAAGCAAATGACTCACATAGAAAAAATTGAATAATAATCAAAAGAATAGGTAGTGTGAATAACAACACAGAAGAATGAAAGCAAAATCTGTGTTTGCCTTTAAAAAAAAACTGTAGGGAGTTTAAAAATCACTGTAAGAGAATTAGCTCATCTGAAATTTCTAACTAACCCCACAAATCCTATGAGACACTCAGAAGCTGTACACATTTTATTGGAAGTTTTCCAGCTAAATATTTATAAATAAAAATATCTATTATTTTCTATATCTCTTTCAAGTAATATCTAATAAAAATTCAATCCAGTGCATTGTATGCAATCTATAAATGAGCATCTATATTATGGAGGGGCAAATTAAGGACACATAAGAGCTCAAGGCTTAAGATGTATTATACGTTAGAATATAATTTATTAGAAATTTATTTGTTTATTTTTAGTAAGTTATCTTTTGTAAACTACTTTGAACAAAGATCCATATTTCTTACATTTAATGTTAAATACTACAGAAAGGCAGAGACAGAAATTAGATAGATGAACTATCAGTGAACATAGAGAGACATATGCCTGTCTCTTGCAGTTGCTGCAGAGACATATTCCTTCAATCTGCACTAATTGGGAGTTCCTATAAGTGAATTTTTCTTTCTTATGGACATTAATTTCCTGTAGTGGTCCAGGAATTTTTAGTTATCATTATCTAATGTCAGAGTTACATAGTTATTGATGGCTCTAAGAAGAACTGACAGCAACTTTGCCCTCATGACTATAAATCTCTAATCAATACCTTCAGATGATCTCTGATCAACAGTTTTCAAATTATAGGTAGTCTCAGTTTTGATGTTCCATTCTTTCTTCAAATTTGTCATGGCTGAATCATTGGACTTCTTGACAGCAATACTCAGTTCTAACAGTAAACATTAGGTTTTTTAAAGGTTTTTTTTCAGGATTTTTTCCTGTTTGTTTTTTAAGGAATTTTTAAATAAAATATAGGAATGCACCAATCTTTTGCCATATATTTGCCTTATAACAACTGTTCAATGAAAATGATGCATTGTTTGGATGGAACTGCAACCAAAATGCTAAGTAGATATCTGGCAATATAGTGACCCAACTAGTTTGAATGAATAATTTTCTGGCTGCAATTAAAAGTTTAAAACTTCCTTTAGTATGGTGTTAAACCTAGGACTAAGGGAGGATTCAGGAATTAGATTTTGGCAACAGCAGATTCTAAGATCAAGATTTTAAACTGAAAGATTTCAAGCAAGGTTGCAATATTCTGCAGGTTTTAAACTATAATCTTAGATTTAAGGGAGTTTTTTGGAAGGGTGAACAACATATTTTTTGTGCAATGAATTGCTGTTAATGCAGTTTGCATTAGAGGTAGAAATGGGAAGACAACACTTGAACATTCATCCCTGGTATATAGATGAGCAGTGATGCAAGCAAGGAAAAGCAACTTCTGCTTTATTCTCAATTAAAGACAGGTTTTGAAAATAAAATCACATTTGGTGTCAACTGAAGATTAAGACAAATGGGCTTGTAAAATTTTTCTGACTACATGGAATACTGCATAGATGTGACATTGCTTTTAGCGTATTGTCATCTCAATTATCCTGAAGTGTCCACAGCCTCCTCTGAACTGGAGCAGCCTGACAGCTGAAGTGAGTTCTATGTTCCACAGCCATTAGTAGCCACTACTGAATCCCCTCAAGACCATCACACTTTTACTAGACAGAATTTAGGCATTGTAATCCATGTTCGTGAAGATAAGTTGTCTCACAGGAAATACTGAGATGGAAGTCTCAACTCAACAGGTAAAATCAGAAACGGAACAAGAGGTTATTTCTATGGTACTTACTATCAAAGATTTATGCTGAAAAAACAAGCATATTAAGATGTGGATTTCTATGCATACATTAACACAATATGTTCAATTTCTAAATAAATAAATAAATAGATAGATTAAATGCTTCAACACGAACAGGCTGATAGTTATACAGGAAGGGAACAAAGACATTCACAAGTGGTAAAGTCACTGTGTTAATTTTTCAGAAGACTTTGGAGGCTATATTCCAAAGATGGTGCCACATTTTTAATCTTCCAAATCTGAATAGGAGTGTAGATAGTGAAGTGCTGACCTACACACTTAACTATTAATCAGCTTGTCTAAACTCACACTTTTAAATAAAATCAGCCTGAAATGTTCTCTGATCTTCAGTCGCACTGCCAAGGTATGGCTTGTGTCTGCAAGACTAAACTTGCTTCTTACATTATAGCATGGTCTCACCCATACTGCTGACTGTGACCAGCTGCTGGCCTGTACTACCCTTTAAATCATTCCTGGGAATTGTTAGGAAGAGGACAAGTTACTTGCGCTACAGAAATATAGGAAAAATGCTAAACACGAAAGAGAAATCCCCATTTAGTTTAGTGCAAGAAGTCATCTAATTTAGACTGTTCAAATTGCATGTTAAAATAAATCAGATAGATTTTCCTTCTGAATTGGGTGGTGGGCTTCAAAGCAAAGCAAAAAAAGGTGAAAACTGTGCCCACAATCTTCAGTGAGGTGCTTTCAAATACCTTGACTTCACCATTTTTCTGCTAGTCATCTAAATTGTCTGCCTGTTCAGCACAGATCAATATGATGAATTATGTCAAATGGAGCAGCAATTCTGTCGCAAGAAAGCAGCCACCGGTTGCATATTGTATGAAACATTTTATGGATATGTTTGGCAAGCTCTGGGAATTCATACTCGATGGATGCAGGAAGGGTATAGAAAACACCTCCAGGAATCTGTGGAATAAATGTTCAAAACTGAAATACCTGACAACATGAAAGGTGACTCAAGAAACAATCCAGACCTAATTGCTTGAGGTGACTGTTTGTTCCCTCCCTAATTATGGATTTTGTATTCCCCTATTATCCTCACACTTCAAACTTCAGCCTTCAAGAGATTTGGAGTTCCTCTGCTCTCAGACAGTGTCTGAATTGTATCACAACGTTACATTTAGATGTGATTTACGCAAATAGGTTTTCAGGGAGTTGGCGAAGCGTTCCTAATCTGCTCTCAGGGAATATACACAGTGACTGCACAAGAAAACTAAAATTTATTCCTTTATCCTTGTAGCTGGTTCTTTTAGTATTTGAGAATGAACAACTGGATGATTTTATGTATACTGTTGTTTGTATTTTACCTATTCTACTGAGAGTTATGAGCTCCTAAGCAATGTAAAACATTATATTCTTTACTAACAAGTTGCATTCAGGGAAAATAAATTAGAGGCTTGGCAATTTCTAAGTAAATAATGTACTGTTCTTACTGGCCACTTAACTATCTGTCCAAATGTCTAGTCAAGACAAAATCTGTCTCTGACTAGTATTAATGGTACTTGCCACTCTGCAGCCATTGATGTCTTACACACATCAGTCATGACTTAATAGAGAAAAAACACTGACTAGCCAATGGTAGTGACGTACCGTGACATAAATCCAAAACACAGGAGTCTCTCTTTTTTGATGTTATTCTATAGAAACTCCAATTAACTCTTAATAAAATACCTTCAAAGAGTGTGGCAATTCTAACAGTTAGCTACACACAAACACTGTAACAGTTGTTTAAAACTTTTTCAATTTTAACCCAGAAAAATTGCCAGAGGCCAAAAAGGTCTCTTTACTTTCATAAGTAAATGTAATATAAAAATAATCAGAAAATATCTTCAAAGAGACTCTAAAAAAGCAGCTGGCAGTTCTGACTGTTGGACATGCACTCACCTCTCTTCTACCATCTAGTGTTTTGGCTTTAACCTTGATTTATTAAATCTCTTCTATTCCCACGTATTATGTGTCTGAACATGCTGCTGCATTTACTTAATCTTCGTTGTCATAAATCTATTCTCAATCAATTTAAAGCTATTAGAAAAAAAACCCTCCAGTTTAAAAGTTGGGTGCATGCTGTCTGATCGTTTTCTAGCATATCCAATAGAACTAAAGAACAAAGATTAAATAGAGCTTTATTAGCCTGTAGTTTACATCCTCAGTTATTCTTTAGTGAACAAAAAGCAAGTAACTGTCTGAAGAGTGAAAAAAGTCAACAGCACTATTTCCTACACTTAAATAGATTAACTTAAACATCTGAAATCATACTTTTAGCCATTCTTACTAGCATCTATTAAAATATAATGTGATTAAATGTTAAATATTATTTGCTGCTCTTAACTAAGACAGTCAAGCCACCAACAATTTTATATCAGAGAAAAATGTTTAAATATAAAAAACACAGAAGAAAACTTTGAGATGCTAATTCTATTTATTTGTACTACATTGGCATCTCTGGCTCCCAGTTTCAGATCTGAGCTGTAATGCAATGAGTTCTGTATAATTAAAGGCAAAAGTACCTGTCTCAGAGACATTTTTGCTATAGTTTGCTGGCAACACTGTGAGAAACCTCTTAAAATATCAAGATCAAAAAACTCTGTGGAGATGTTACTTTATCACAGCAATTTAATCTACAACACATCATGTGTTTATTACTGCTCCTAATCATATTTATTCAGCCTCTAAAATCTTAGACAACTCTTAATGCTGAGAAGGAACCATCTGTGCACAAATGAAACTGGGATTGAATTACAGTCCTGCTTTGAAAATTACAAGGCCTGTAATCTTCATTTACACAGAAACACTCCAGGCATGTGGAGTCAGGAATCTCTTCACATTATTCTCATTGCAGGATCAGGGTCTTATTAAAGGCATGATTATATATAACTGATTATTTTATTTCCTCTCCTGTCTACTTTAGATGCTATTTCTTCACCAAAGAATTGAGAATTCTCATTTTGGCAAACAGTTGATGGGTAAATGTTAAGAGTAAAATAAACAATCAAAGTTTTATCTTGTAAAAGACAAAAATCTAATTTTATTAAATAGGAGTAGGAATTGGCTAAAAGTGTTATTTAAATTTTGTCATTCTTAAAAGTCTTTAAATCTTGAATTTAAAATATAATTTTTTACAGTACTGAATGTTTAATGTTTTGGTTTTTAAATTTTAACTTATCTGGTAGAATTCTGAATAAAAACAAAAGATTTTGAAACTATAGCTGGAATTTGAAAATTCAAAGAAATCTATAAAAACGTCTAGAAAAAATTATTTAAAAATTCCCACCTCCAAAATTTTTTTAACAACAGTTAAACCAATCTGACTATATAATTAATTATTCTGAACTACAGTCGAATATATTTTTAAATTTATAAAATTAATTAATTTTATTTCAAATATGTTAGCAAAAATTCTTCTTGAAAGCAGCTCATGTTGTAATATTACAGTTCTACCAAAAGTAAAAGAAGAGCATGTTATTTAAAGTACTAAATATGAAACATTCATAAATAAAAAGAAAATATTTTATTACTGTGAGTGAAATTTGCATGTATTATTGACATGCCTGCCACATTTTTTCATGCATTTTCTCTATATCAGAAGCAGAACAATCTAAATATTTAAGTATAAAAAGTGTGAGAAGACCTATATGTTTATTTTTAAACCTTTGGAAAAGGTAACAACATCAAACTTTTATACAAAATTCATATGCAGGCCAAGAGCTGATGAGAATCACCTAATGTTACAGCACCCAGAGTCGCATTCTCCATAGGTATTGGCATTTGGTGTCGAACAAAATACTGTAAGGATTTTCTGACTCTCCTAGTGACAATAACTCTCTCATTCCATCTCTTAAGACAACAATCATCGAAGTCCTATGACACCAAGAAATCCTTATGATGGATTAACCACAGAATGAAGACATCTGGTATTTAGAAAACAAGGGACTTTACAAACACTAGATGTACCCATAAAGGTTGAGAAAAAAAAAAAAAAAAAAAAAAAAAAAAAAAAAAAAAAAAAAAGCTAAGTATAATATAAAATGAGTGCTAACAGACTATGTTTAGTAGGTAAACCCTAGCATGACTTAGAGCTGACTACAATCAAACAAATTATACTCCCATACCACTCCATTCTCAAAACTTAAGTACATTCACTGCTTGAATACTGTACTGTTAAAGTCCTGTCAGGAATTTTCTAGAAAAACTTCATTTATCAAATCATCCCAGAAAAATTAAATGCCATCTGGCACATTAATTAAAACATTAACAGAGATTTTGATTTTCGTAAAAGAGAGGAATATATATATGGTTTCTACAATCACTCCAAATTAAATAGAGATTTTCTGAATAACAAGGTCAGGTTTTGAATATATTTTCTTAGTTGTCCTTCATTACTTTTTATATCTGAACCACTTTTCAAGATCATTTCAAGACTGGCTGATGTTCAACAAATTATAGTGATTGAGCAGGCAGATGACACCATATAATAAAGCCTACATCCAAGCAGAAATATGTAACTATTATGCCAGGATGAACTGAAAAAAATTAACTTACTACTGAAAAATGTTGAGCAAAGTGTTCTCAAAAAAGTACCATGTCCCTGCATAGTTGCAGGATGGTCAATCCATTAAAATACAAAAAGAGAAAACATCAGCTCTCTCCTGCTTACTGTTTTAACAACTGCTTACATACCAGTTAGAAAAGTCAAAGCAGATTTCCTGGAAACCTGTGAAATGAAAAAATAGGTATGACTTCATGTATCTTTTAATCTAGCATTTCTCTGTGGGGAACTAAATGGAAGAAATGACACAGTTCTGACACTTTCACCATAGAACCTTCACAGCAAACAGTGAAACATCATGATTGATGATTACAAAATCTTCCAATGCATTTGAAAAATGCCATAAATAGCACAAGACTATGAAACCATTAAATCATTAACCATTAAATCTAGATTAATGTCTATAATTTGTCCAGATTGCAAACCTAATTGGGTCCATAAAAATATAAAGTTATCAGATAATATATTATCTTAACACTTCTTTCTTAATAATGGTGGGAGTGGAGAGAGAAGAGAGAAGAAAACAATAAAGTAAGGAATAAAACATCACAGTAGTTAAATAACTCAATATTGAGACATTTTCACATGCAAAATCTTGACAGTGTGATGAGGTCTTTGTGAGAAGTTGGTATCTCTGGTCCATCAGTTAGGAAGACATCAATGATCAATCTACAGGTTTAACTGTCTTCTTTTGGTTTTACTTGTCATTTTGGATTTACTTTACACATGCCATGTCAGAATTAACAGCCTGAAAATATGATCTCAGCTCATAGCTCACAATTTAGTTTATGGTACAGTCCATTCAGAAAATAATAAAAATAAGTGGATCAAGACTCACGTGTTTAGTATATAGAACATACAAGTCAATGGATAGACTTCAACATCAATAATTTTACAAGGCAAACGCTACAATACAAGAGTAAGTTATTTACCTTTTTAAGACATGGTTGTGTGAATTCTGGTATTGACTGTTGCACATAGGGGAAGGTTCCATAATCTTCTCACAAGAGACACCTCTGTCACCCCACTACAAAAAGCTTGCTGCACAAACACAATAAACTGCTTCTACTCTGGGAAATGGGTTAGACTTTACCATCTTAGAAGTGACTTGTAGTCACACACCGTTCTGTATGATATTTGAAAAGCCATCCATCTGCCAGTGTAACACTGGTACTAATGGCAAAGCAGAATCCTGGGATGGAAGCCACATGGTAATGCCACTGAAAAAAAAAAAAAAAAGATTGCTAGATGAAGAAGCCTCTTTGCTAAAGATGAGGATTGTAGGTGTGCATAGATGTTTATCTGACTTAAGGATCTCATTGCCTTTGTAATTTTGTATCTCTGTAATTTTGCTCTTAAATACATACTTAAAGAAGGGTCCTTCATGTGAAATAAAATTATTTATTCAGTTCAAGTGTTTTATATTACAAAATAACAGTTATTTTAAAATTAAAAAAAAAGCCTTGAATCAATTGTATGAGGTTTGGTTTTGGGTGTGTTTTTTTTTTTTTTTTTTTTTTTTTTTTTTTTTTTTTTGTTTTATTGTTTTTTTTTTTTTTTTTTAATATAGTTATAGTTTGTTCCTCTCCTTAACAGATCTGCTACATTTTTTTGTAGTGTGTTGGGGTTTTTTTACAAGATACTTTAGAATAGTAATTTTTGTCAGTGACATCCTTCAAAAGAACAGTTCAAATTAGATAGCTGCTAAATTTGGGCAATTATGTGTTTATTACATACTGATTTGACTAACTAAAGATAGGTAATTTTTACACTGTGACTGAAAATGCTAAATATGCTACTTCATTTAATAATAATGATTCTTCACAAGCAGAATAATTCATCCTAATAAAATATCATTATTAGTCAAAATTATAGTTTTCAATGTCAGAACAAAGCAAATAAAACAAATTATTGAAGACTACTAAGAAATAATAGAATCATGGATTTATAGAACATCTTTGGTTGGAAGGGACCTTAAACATCATGTAGTTAGAACCCTCTCCTTCACAAGGAGAGATAACCCACTAGACCATTTTGTCAGTGCCATCCATCCTGGCCTTGAACACTGCCAGGGATGAGGCATCCACAACTTCTCTGGGTGACTTCTTCTGATGTCTCCCCAACACCATGGTGAAGAATTGTATGCTTAGACCTAATCCAACCCTACCCGCTTTCAGTTTAAAGCCATTGCTCCTTGTCCTATCACTACATGCCCATGTAAAAAATCCCTCTCCAACTTTTGTACCCTCCTTCAGGTACTGGAATGTGCTACAAGTCCTAGTTTTTTTCTCCAAGGTGAAAAACCCCAACTCTCTTCATAGAAGATGTGCTCCATCCTTATCTGAAGAAAGATAAGAAGAGAATTTCACAGCTGCACAAAGTATTTTTAGAAAGTTAGTTCAGTCTCTGTAACTTTTCACCAATGGTGTTGTGTTGATTTATTGTGTCCAATAGTTAGGGTAAAAGAAGCATAAACAATTAGAAACTGTATAAAAGGTCAGCCATGTTCAATAATAAAGAGTTGCCATCTGAGACTGCTTGTGGTCTCTGCTTCGTGTTGTGACCACCTCAACAGTGACACTTATCATGTCTGTGGCATTCCTCTGGACTCAGTCCAACAGGTCTTTGTCCTTCTTATGCAGAAGACCAAAGAGTCAGCTGCATTGCCCCAAGTGGGGTCTTCTGAGAATGTAGTAATGGGGGAGAATCACCTCCCTCAAACTGTGGGCCATGCTTCTTTTGATGCATTGCAGGATATGGTTGGCCCTCTTGGTTGAGAGTTCACATTGTTGAATAGTATCAAGTTTCTTATCCACCAAGAGCCCAAGTCTCTCTCCTCAGCACTGTTCTCAGTCCATTCTCTCTCCAGCCTGTATTTTTGCTTGAGATTGCCCTGACCCACATACAGGACCTTGCATTTGGCTTCCTTGAACTTCATGAGGTTCACATGGGCCCACTCCTCAAACCCATTAAAGCCCTTCTTCCCACCAGTGTGTGAACCTCACCACACAAACTGATGTTCTCTGCAGACCTGCTGAGGGTGCAGATGATCCCACTCTGCATGTCTCTGATTGAGGTGTTAAATAGCGCTGGTGCCAATGCCAGCTACTGAGGAATACCACTTTGTCAAAAGTCTCCACTTGGATGTCAAGCCATTGACCACAACCCATTGAGTGTGACCATTCAACCATTCCCTTGTCCACAGAGTGATCCATCCATCAAATTCATGTTTGTTCAGTACAGAAACAAGGATATGATGTGGGACAGTGTCAAATGCTCTGCAAAAATTGAGGCAGGATACACTAGTTACTCTTCCCCTATTCACCAATGTTGTAACTGCATTGTAGAAGCCCTTAGTGATGCCATGCTGCCTGCCACCCATCACCTCCTTATTTTTCCATGTGCCTCAGGAGAATCTTCTCTATCATCTTGCCGTGTACCAAGGTGAGACTGACTGGCCTGTCGCTCACCAAGTCTTTCTTTTTACCTTTTTTTTAGACATGAGGATTACATTTTCCTTTTTCCAGTCAGTGGTAGCCTCACTAGACTGCCAAAACATCTCAAATATGACGGATATTGACTTAGACGTTTCACCCACTGGTTCCCTCTTTCCTTGATACATAGTGGAAATTACACACTAATATTTAATGCGTGTATACACAGAGATAATTTTTTATTCATTTGCTGTGAAAGAAATGAGGAGACACTTCACTAAAGCTGTTCCTGAGATTTGACAGAATATTCTCTCAATTTTTCTTCTCTTTTCTCAAGATGAGTTATATTTCTAATTTATTTTTTTAGACTTAAATGATAGCTGGAGATTTTGGACATAGCAGTGTACTAGATCACAGAACATTATGTACAAATACACTAGAGTCTAAATTCTGCTTGTTTCATTTTGCTCAAATGGCCATGCATCATTAAAACAAATATACAATTCTTGAGAACAGATTTTTAAACTTTGAAAGCATAATGCATAAAAGGCAAACCTATGTGTGTAGATATGCATATTAAAAAAAAACAAAATAAACATTTTTTTCTACTGCCTATTTTAAATTTTAGAGCCATTGCTATAATCAAATACTCACAAAAATAAATATGCTCACGAAATTATCTTATTTTCAGAAATTCTTCTGTATTTAACAGCATAAGTAGCATAAATAAAAAAATAGCATAAATAACAGGAAAAATAATGTGCTTTCTGACTTCAAGTCCTTATTAGCAGAAAGTTTTTAACTTGTAGAGTATTGAATTATTTTTATGGTTTAAAGCAAGAAGTGCATAATTTTTGATTGCTCCGTTCTGACTGCTAAAAATTAATATATTTTTAAGTTTTTTTAAAAATCACTAACTCGTCACAACTTGGATATCAAAAAAATATTTTTTTACCTCAGTACTACAATACAAATATTATTTTCTACCACAAAATTCCCAAGAAAATTATTTCTGTTCCTTACCAGTGCTTTGCATGAAGACCAATGTTTATACCAAAAGAGAGAGAAGAGAGGTTTCATTTTAGTACCATTGAAAAAAATCTGGCCAGGCATTTGACAGTTCCTTATTTGAACAATTTCTTCATAAATTTCTTGAAGGAACTACACAGATACTTCTGGCCAAGTCTGCAGGGTCATGTAAATATTGATTCAATCATTACCCTTATATTATTTCCAATAGAGACAAATTTTTCTTAGTAGTGCCCAGTGACAGGATGAGAAACAATAGGCACAAACTGAAATTAAGGAAATTCTAGCTGAACATAAAAAGTCCCTCTTTTATTGTGAGAGTGGTCAAACACAGGAACAGATTTCCCAATGAGATTGTGGAGTCTCCACTGTGGAGACTTCAGAACAAAACTGAATGAGGTCCTGAGCAATGTACTCTAGCTGACTCTGCTTTGAGTTGAGTTTACCAATCCTAGAGATGCCTTCCAGCCTTATTCATTCTATAAGAGTCTGGTATAAAATATTTTCATCTTGGACAGCTTAAGCAAAGTAGCTCTTCTACTGTAATGGACTTATTTGATGTACCTGATCCTTTATCAGTAATGTAGTTGAGAGGATCAGGTACCCCTTCAGTCAGATGCAGGGGGATCAAGTGCCCCCTCAGTCAGATGATACGAAGTTCGGCAGGAGTGTTGATCTGCTGGAGGATAGAAGAGTCTGCAGAGGGATCTGGGCAGGCAGGATTGGTGGGCTGAGGCAAATTATATGAGGTTCTACAAAGTCAAGCACCAGGTACTGCACTGGTCACAACTCCATGCAGTGCTCCAAGCAGGAGGAAGAATGTCTGAAAAGTAGCCCAGTTGAAAAGGACCTGGAGGCACTGGCCAACAGCCAATTGAACATGAGCCAGTGGGTGCCCAGAAGGCCAAGAAGGCCAGTGGCATCCTGGCTTGTATCAGCAATAGAGCGGCCAGCTGATCAGGGCATTAATTGTCCCTCTGTATGAAGCACGGTGTGTGAGACCACACCTTGAAACTTAGGTTCTGTTTTGGGTCCCTTAGTACGAGAAAAACATTGAGGGTCTGGAGCATGTCCAGAAAAGGCCGGCAGAGCTGGTGAAGAGTCTGCAGCAGAAGTCTTATGAGGAGTGGGTGAGGGAGGTGGTATGGTTTTGCCTGGACAAAAGGAAGACCTCATTGCTCTTCGCAATGGTGGAGGTTGGCCCCTTCGCCCAGGTAACAATTGAGAGGACATGAGTGAATGGCCTCAGGTTGCACCAGGTGGTATTTCAACTGGATATTAGGAAAAGTTTCTTCACTGAAAGTTATCAAGTCTTGTATTTGTGGGGTTCCCAGATGAAGGAAGGAAATGATGAATCTGACTCCATGTTCTTAGAAGGCTAATTTATTATTTTATGATACTATATTATATTAAAGAATACTAAAGTAAAATATACTAAGGAATACAGAAAGGATACAGACAGAAGGTTAAAAGATACTAATGAAAACTTGTGACTGTCTCCGGAGCCCCGACACAGCTTGGCCCCACCTAGAACTTTGGCCTCAGTAGCATTTACAGAAAGCATCAACCTCAGGCCATGGAAGATGGTATACTGAGGGGAGACACCAGGGGAGCAAGGCCAGGGTGGGAAGATTCATTTTGAGCAGGTAGAAACAATTTTTAAGCCTAAAATGACAGTATATTTTCTTGAAACATTTAGATTACTTTAATCTTCAATGAATAATTAATGAAGTAACACTTAAAACATGGTAAAAATTGAGGTCCAGTAATTTTTTTTTCTGTAATAAGTTATGTAAAATGTCTAAAAACTTATAAATGTTAAGTTGACCTATGCATGCTGCAGTTGATTGAGTTCTCAGTCCCAAATTAAGTGCTCAAGATGCCCTTTGAAGTATGTGAGGGAATTAGAAGTCCAAGGAGATCTAAAAAGGGTTTAGTATGGAAGTGTTTTTTTGCAAGTTGTGCACAGAAAATATTGAGAGAGGACTTTGTGCACAAATATTTCTTCATTGTATCCATAGGTTATGGCATAAATTGATGGGAAAGGTAAATCTTACTTTACAGGAAAAATAAAAATACAAATTAGGTAAAGAGAGAGAGAGAGTGAGATAGAAAAAAAATTACTTTAAAGAAAAAACTAAACAAAATTCAAATGGGAAAATAAAGTTCACCCCAGTGGCCAATGAAGAAGAGATGCTTCAGACAAGCCTCCCTGTTGGACCACTCTACAGTCTAACAAGTTCAACCATAAAGTTTTTTTTGTATTAACTTTAAGGTTTTTTCAGGATCTGCCTAAAGTCACTCACAATTGTTTCTGATCATTAATGATGACTGGAGAAGGGTACGACACAGATTGGAAGGGGCAAGGTTTTCGTAGAATGGCTTGGGTTGGAAGGGAGCTTAAAAACATCTGTCTCCAACTCCTCTGCTGTGGGCAAGGACACCTTCCATTAGTCCATGTTATTCTGAGCCTCATCAAGCCCAGTCTTGAACATTTCCAGGGATGGGGAGTCCACAACTTCCCTGGGCAATGTGTTCCAGTGTCTCACCAACCTCACCGTAAAGAATTTCTTCCTAATATCTAATCAAAACTTAACCTCCTTCAGTTTCAGGGCACTCCCCTTGTTCTATCACTACATGCTCTTGCAAAGTGTCCTTTTCCAGCCTTTTTTTAGATCTTGTTTAAGTACTTGAAGGCTGATATAAGGTCTCCTTGGAGCCTTCTGTTCTGCAGGCTGAATAAACTCAGCTTTCTCAGCTGTTCTTAATGGGAGAGTGGCTCCAGCCCTCTGATGACTTTTGTGGTCCTCATCTGGACTCATTCTGACAGATCCATAGATCTCTTATGTTGGTGGCCCCAGAGATGGACACAGCACTCCAGAAGGGTGTCATAAGAGCAGAGAAGAGGGGCAGAATCACCTCCCTTTACTTTCTGACACCATCTCTTTTGATGCAGCCCAGGATGTAGTTGGCTTTTTGGGCTGCAGGCACATTGCTGAGTCAGACAGCTTGCTCCAAGGTTAATCTTGATTCATTCTCCTCCCAGCCTGTACACATGCCTTGATATGCCCCAATCCAGGTGCAAGTGCTTGCAATTGGTCTTGTTTAAGTTCATGAGGTTTTTTTCATGCTAAATAGTCAATAAATGTTGTTCCTGTATATTTTTAAATAAAACTGAAAAGGAAGGGATAGGAAAAGTCAAGGGGAAGTTAACGCAATACTCAAGCCTATGGCAATCTTTTCACTAATGACAAAGTAACATAACAATATCAGGGTTTGCAGTTCAGGCCAATAACAATACTAGCACAAGACCAATAGCATGAGAAAATGGAAAATTACAGAAAAGGAAAAGATATACAAACATGTGAAATGTTACAAAGCTTGGAGGAAAGACAGACTACAGAATTAGACATGGAAAACCCTGAACATTAAACAGTTTAAGACATTTAAGGCACCCTGTCACGAAAAACAGAAGACCATAGGTCCCTGAACCTGAAAACCTAGCCAAGGACACAAATTTTTCCATCCTAAAATGCGTTGCTTAGGGTTTCATAAATTCAGTTTCATGAGCATAAGTGCAACTGAGATTTTTCTGAGTTCACAGTAAATGCAGACCTTTTCTGCTCTTTGGTTTGGAGCAAAGAGAAAGATGAAAGACATCTTATGAATAATAATGGTAGTTTCCAGAGAGGTTTAATTTTTGTGTATGCTGACTGCAAGGAACTAAGAAGCATGAGACTTATTTGCTTTACAGGGTAGGCACAAGCTGGGCAGCATTTGTCAATCGCTCCATATCTAAAGTTTGAGCTTAGATTTGTCCATTAGTATATTTATCAATTGATATGTATATAAAAGTACTCATAGGTGTTGATATAAACCTTCAAAGGGACTGAAGGTGGTGTGTTCAAATTTTTTTTTTTTCAGGAAAATTCTTAACATTCCAAAGAAGGTTTGAAGCCATCACTATAAAACATCTTTATGGAAAGAAAATGACAGAGAATTAAAATATTTAATTTGACAAGAAATAGATACACTAGCTATATGACAAGACCTTACTATCTCCTGGAGTATGGATAAAAAATTAAAAAAAATAAAAAAATTATGGAAAATATACTGAGGAGTATGAAAATCCTCCTTTCCCCCCCTAAAATTAGTGAAAAAAATTATTCATAATGTTAATCCGTTGCTAATGCTCAAATTTGTGGAAAAAATTTCATTTGTTATGTTAATCCTGAGCTATTGCTCAACTTACTGAAATATAGATATTTTTGTCCCATTTACCTCAGACAAACTCTTGAAAAAGCAGGCTCAGTAATGAGTAGGTTCAACAGTGAACATACAAATTTCAAGCTTAAAGAACTATTTGACTGTTCCTGTTTTTCTTATGGATAGGAATAGAATATTTTCCACAGTGCTGCAATGTACTGCCAACATACCTTCTGCAATTCTCCCCAGAAGAAAATGAGCAGTCTCACACAGCTGATGTGTATTTGGGAAAGGAAGCAGAAGGAACTGGGAGTACACTACTAGATTCTGCAATTCATGTGTAGAGAGACAATAACAAGTGTTCTCCCGGTTTCAGCTAGGCATGTATAATATAATAACTTCTTGAAGCATTTGTAAGTACTACATTCCCCTTCTCCACCTCTATCAGCTGGTGATCACATTCTGGTACCAGCACCTGTGATGAACTTCATAGTCTAGGCAGGGGCTTAAAGTGATGAAAAATAATAGCAGCTGAGAAGACTGCTAGGAAAAGATAAAGCAGAGTTTTACTTCTGAAGAAAATTAGCAAGGCAATTGGGTGACATAATTTTGCATAGAAAGTAAAAATCCAGTATAATCAATCACTGAGTTAAACAACATCATCACTTTAGGATCTTTGTTGACTCAAAAATCTGGCTTTTATCAGACATGAGGAATGGATGAACCATTTGGCAACAGAATTACACAAAGGGACATAGCTATTCTTATAATTCTGAAGCAAAATTTAATTACACAAAAAACATAGAAAACTTGACTATATCAAGCAAATATATCAATATTTGCTAGATCACCACTTACCATAGTTTGCAAAGAACAGATTAAGTTCATATAATGAATACCTATAAAGCAAGCAGAAAATTAAAGAGCTAGGATAAAAGCTGTTTGCGTGTCACCAAGGTCATACAGTTACTTTTAGAAGTATCAAAATACCAGGGAGACATAAATCATTATTGTGTGTACATACAAGATGTATGGGTTTCCTTGTGTTTGGACAGATTACAAGGACCATCCTCTTGGAAGAAAAGGAGAACTAAAAATATTTCACGCTAGCTGTGTCTTCTGTTAATAAATGGTGGGCTATTTCTGTCTATAGAATCTGAAAAAGGACTACATTTTTCATCAGAAATTATGGTTTGAATATGACCTGAAAGTATAAACATTGTAAAGTTTAAATTATAACAACAACATTGGACATACTCAGTTGTATAGAGTACTATATCTTTAAAATCAGTTCAGGTGTGCTGATTTACACTTCAAAATTTGACCTTCTGTCTCTGGAACAGAGGTGACAAAAAGTAAAACTCCTGAAGAGGTGTAATATGATTTTCTGATAAAATAATCTTCTGATAACATTTAGACTGAAAAAGAAATACGTTGTAGTCCTCCTTCTGTTACAAAATCAAGTCACTTAATCTGCTTGGTTGAGATTCACTTCTATTCTCTAGCAGATTTATGCACCCTCTGAGACTGAACTTGAGGAAGTTAGTGATGTACAGACCTGAGTGAATCTACCCTCTTACTCAGCTCCTTGTCAAAATCTAGAATAACAGTTTTTCTACCTGCAAGATTATTTTAGTTATGCTCTTCATTCTTCACATGTTGCAGATGTTGGAGGGCATTCTTTGTGTAAGGTTTACATTCTGCTACAAAACCGTGTGAATAATATAATATAACAGTTTAATTTATTGTAATGCAAATTTTAACAGAATGTACTGCCTAATTAAAGTAGTTTTATCTTGAGCCTGAACATGTCTAATCTTGGAATGTGGATACAAGCATACTAATCAAACCATTTTTAGTAGTATATTTTTGTTAGTGAAATCTTCAGTATTGTGCAGCTAACCCACATGCACGCTTTCCAGGCTGAATTGATACAATTTGTGTTTCTCTCTTCATGCTGAAGCATTGCTTGAACTGTTGTGACTTGCTGAACTTTAAATATTCATTGTCTTCTCTGAGAACAATTCAAGGCCATCAGATAATGTGGCAGCCATTCATTCTGCAACAAAGCATGTGGCTCAGTTGCAGAGATGGAAGATTTAGCACAAGAAACACTCCTCACATTCTTGAGGAGTATTAGCAGCCCGCTGCTGATATTACCCTGAAATGAATGTGCAGTCTTTCTTTATTCATTATTCACTCCTTTTCCTTTTAACTAAAGTCAGTTTAGGGTGGAGTGTGTGCGGGGAATAATAAAAAGAAAATACAGTCTTCCCTTGATAGGTCTTATTTCATCACTGACAGACTTTGATTCAAACCTTTGTGTTATGAAGTCTGTTATTTTCCATTTGATTTAAATAGGATTTTTGCTGTAACTTTATTAAGAATCCTTCTGAATTCTAAACTCTTGACTTAATGCTTCCCATGGAAATGAATTCTGTAATATGATTTTTCACACAACAAATATATATTTATTCTGTGTTTGGTAATTTTTAGTATATTCAAGGATTCTTTTGCTTTTAATATTTTAGAATATTACCCATCTACTAAATCTATATATCCCCATATCCACTCTTTTCTGTATTACTTAGTTAGGTAATTATTACTTAGTTAGGAACCTAACCTTTACTAAGTTAGGTTCAGTTGTTGCTATCTCTGAGAAACTCCTCTCCTTATCTACTCCTACCTTGAAGAATTTTCATCTTATATCTGACCAAAATATTCCTTTGCGCAAGTTGTGTGCATTGCCATCTGTCCTTTACTATGCACCTTTGAGTGGAATCTGCCACTGTGTTTTTTAGAACCAACTATTAGGTAAACAAAAACTACAGTAAGATTTCCTTCTCTTCCCCACTCTAAACAAATTTATTTCCTTCATCCTCTCACTGCACTCTTGCATCTTAAATAGAATCAACACAATTTAGGAAAATAACTTTGATATCAAAACAGTATCACTGCCACGGATGGATGCAGAGCATTGAAAAATACTTGCAAAATTTTAATCCATTATGCATGCATGCACACAAATGTGCATACACACACACAAACGCTTCTAGTTAATCACTCTTCTGTAGAAGGAATTTTCAATGACCATAAAACCAGAATGTATGCATGGTCCGATCATTGAAGAAGATACTGGAATATCCTGGGACTTCCTAAAAGCCAATCCTGAGATAGCAAGATAAAGTATCTTAAAAAAGAAATGTTAAGACACATCTGAGAAATTTGAATGTGCTATCAAGGAATTAAATCTTCCTAGATGCTAAAGTAAAGGAGACATAGACAGAAATAATACCAGAGTATTATTCAATATCTTGAAGAGTGCAGAATAAAAACAGAAATCTATTTTGATAAAATCTCTCTATCGTTGTATTGGTATTTCTCAACAAGATCAAGTATATAATAAATATTAGATAAATCATAACAATTAAAATATTATTTATTAAACAACATATTGGTGATAATAAAACATATGATTATGTTTTTATTATAAACTTTTGATTATAAACTTTTGATTTTCCAAAATTGGTGAAATAGATGAAATTGTCTTAGATTGCTTTCATGAGATTGCAACATAAACTAATAACTGTCTGGGCTTTGCTGCCTTAAGACAGAGCAAGCAGAACTGATCATTAAAATTTCCTGAAATTTTAGCTGTGTGTTATCTCAGAGGAAACACATATCTATTACTTGTTTTTCATTTGTTACCTTAACACTGTCACTTGATCTTACTTTTTTGCATCACTTACATCATCTAGTTTTCTTTACTTCATGTTTTCCCCCTGCAAAGTCCCTCATCTGTCAATAATTTTCCTTCAATCTAGGGTCCAAAAGTGAATACAGCATCCAAAATGTGGTCTAAGAATTGTTAAGTAAAGATAAATCATCACTTCTCTTGACCCCATGCTCTTGCTAATGCAGCTACTGCAGCACACAGAGAAGTTGTTGCCCAGATGATATAGATGCATGGTATTTTCTGGGAACTCCCTGCTCATCTATGAAGGCCTCCTGGCATTTTCATCTGACTTCCTCTTTGTTTCAATTTATTGCTCCTAATCTTTGTATATTAATCAGTTTCCCTTCATGGCTTTATGCCAAGTAACTATGAAGCAGATCCTTAAAGAAGCCAAAATCTGCTGTCCTGAAGTCCAGGTTAGTGAGCTTGCTCTGTGCTCTCCTTGCTGCCCTAAGGTTCTTGAACTCCACCATTTCATGGCCACAGCCGTCAAGGCTGCCCTTGATCTCCATATTCTTCATCATTCCTCACAACCTTGGTGGTGAGAACAAGGTCCACCATAGCATTTCTCCTCATTGGCTCCTTTAAATCTTGGAGAAGCAAGTTACCATCAACACATTCCAGGAACCTCCTGGATTGCTTGTGTCCTGCTGTGTTGTCCCTCCAACAGATACTCAGGTGCTTGAAGTCCCCCATGAGCAAGAGCACTTACAAATGTGAGGCTACTCCTATCTTTCTACAGCCTCATCTGATCAGTTTCCTGGGTCGTGGGACCTGCAGCAGTCCCCCAGTATAATCTCACCTGTTTCTGCACTACCTTTAATCCTGACCCTTAATCTTTCAGTCAGTGCCTTTTTCATTCTCTCATGGAACTCACTGTTTTCCTCAGCAATAAAATGACTTACTATCAAAACCAGTATTGTGTTCAAATCCCCTCTATATTAAAAAAAAAAAAAAAAATTGAGAGTAATATTAGACTCCAAAGGAAATTAAGGTTTATCAGTTTTATTTACACAAGAGCCAAATATTCCATGTGAATTGACAGTGAGTTCAACAGGTTTTATGTGAAAGATTAGTGAGTTAAATTTTTCTGTCTTTTGTGTCAGAATAAGTACAATTGGTCAAACTTTTTTTTAAGTGCAACTACCCCTTACCAAGATAAAGGAATTTCCTTCAAAATTTCTTTTGATGAAAAGAAATCCAAAAAAGGTCAAACTACTGGGCAATCACCACTCTGCAAGAGGATAACTGGATCACTTACTGATTTGCATTCTTGTGCCAGGTGAAACCTGCTGCTTCAGAGCACAGTACAAAAACTGCCCCTGATTTAGGAAATCTATATGTGGTCTTTCCCAGTAGGAAATTTGTTTAGTAACTCAAAGTATGATATACAAATTTTCCTAGTGTGACTCCACAAGTGTAATAAACACTTTTCCAAATAAGGTACTAGTCATCCTTTCTACAAGAACTTCTTTAGGATTTGTATTATACATGGGAATAAGCAGTTAAACATTGCATAATTGGTATACCTTCAAGAGCAAGAGTGAGCAAGTATTTATAAGCAGTAATAAAAAGCTACATACATTTCCTATACCTCCAGCTCAATCTTTCCTTGCCTGTCAAAAGGGATCAATTTAAATTTCAAATAGTAAGCTTTCCTTGCTTCCTGCAGCTCCTGGCAGAGGCAGCAAATTTCCAGTCTGAATTAATGGAAGTGACAAAGGAACAAATGCCATTTTATCACTTTATAATCCAGTGAGTCAATGATGATCCCTACAATGGGAAACTTCTGCAGATATCTTTGTTGCTAAGGTATGCTCTACTACAAAATAAATTATATTGAAAAGATACAGATAATTTTGTATACCAGATACTGGAGTCTCCTCTAATTCCTGCAGTTTTTGTACTACAATATTAATCCAAAAGGCAAGCAATCAGTCAACAGGAAATGTCTGAAGCTGTGTGTTTAAAATGAAGTTGGCACCTTCCTTAAGACACACACACAGAGTTCAGAGCCTTACACCAGGCTTAGTACTTGGACAGATTGATTCCCCAAACTCTTATCCTTCCCAACATTTGTTCAGCTTTATTGACATCAGTGACCTTGGATGGATTCTTAATTAGGCATTAATTAGATCTGCTCTGAGCAGAATAAAATGACACCATATTAAAATTGTAAGCAACAGCCTCATTATGCTAAAGCTCCAAAGGCTGGCAGCACCAGTTAAGGGGAACAGATGTTTGGAGCAGAAGAATCTGAGAAAAGAAAATGACAAAAAAGGCTTCAGTGAAAATAGGCCACAGGTTTCTTTAATTTTTAAAAATATTTTGTCACCTTGTGTGTCACTGTAATATTGAGTTTCTAATAGAAGATCTTTCAAACACTGTTGTTTTTTGAAGCCATGTACTCACTTTCTTGTGACCCTAATGTATGTTAGAGATTCAGTAAGGAGATACCTTCTGCAACTGCAGCACAAGAGGATGAGACTACAGGATCGAGAGACCCTCTTTAGCATCAATGAATTCAAGGTCTCTCAACCTCATTTTTTCTGTACCACAAATGACACAAGTCAGTGTCACTATGATATTATTACTTTTTTGCTCTGATTTTCATGGATGCAACAACTATCAGATAATTCAAAGTAAACAAGGAAAATGATGACCCTGAGATTAGCTCAGTTAGTCAGAGCACGGTGTTAACAATATTGTGACTTCAATCCTGTTATGGGCTGTTCTCTTAAGAGCTGTACATGATTATGCTTCTGTGGTCCTTTCAACTCAGATGATTTTTGACACTTCTCTTTGTTGGAGAAGTGTTTATTTTATGTAGTCAGAATAATCTTTTCTGTCACCGTGTTTTATGAAAGCAGAGGAGTGACAGGAATATATGTAGAAGATACTACACAGCATAAAAATTATTTAACACATATGTGATTCCTAACATAAAATGTATTATATATAATATTCAGGGAATAATATAATTTGAATATAAAACATACAGTATGATTTTGCACGATATTAGAAATAATAACATCACAACTCTCTTTAATATTTTTCAGAGTTCTGTCTTTATTTCATATGTTTATATTGCTTTTAATGAAGGAGAATGAAATGCTAATTAAAATTTCCTAAGTACAACTCAGTCTTATTTTCATCACTGAGCTAACTATATTGTGCAGTTAACAGTACAAGAAAAATGTTTTTGTATTTTTGCTGACCTCATACTTTCTCAAACTTCATTCTCACTTATTCATCTCTCACTCAGACAGGACTTATTCTGTCCACTGAAGGCAGAGAAGAGGGGATCACAGTACTGTGGACAAAAAGTAAATAAAATATTAGGACATAGGCCACAGAGTCCTCATTCATTCTGGGCTGTCTTCCACTTTCACAGAGTTAGCTAGCCAAGGCAAGGACAAACTGCAGATTCCACAGCAGAACTAGTATCAGAGGGAAATGTATCCTCCACTCCATCTCAACATGTCTTCAAAAATTAAAAACTTGAGAACATCTGTGTGTTGAATACTAGTATCCACTGTGACTTGCCTTTTCATAAAAAAACTAAGACAGAACTACCCTTTTGTACAATTTAATTTCTCTTTACAGTTTTAACTTTAAAAGCTTGGGCTAGAATTTAATTGGAAGCACTTGAACTTTAGTAATGCCACTGGTATCTGAATTAGAGGTACTTTATAACATAAGAACATTATATATTTTATTATAAAATTCTTTGAAATTTAAATAGTGCTTATATTCAGCCTCTGGTCTTAAATGCATTTTCTGGAAGATTTTCTTAAAAACTAAAGAAATTTAACTAGATGTCTGTCTAAAACCATATCTTAAGAGAACTGTTTCAATTGTAATTAGTTTTATATGATCCATATCAAGTTTAGAACGTCCTTTTACAGGCAGGTAAGATATAATTTAACCTCATAAGGAGTTTCCTCTTTGACCCATCAAATGTCTAGTTGTGCTTTAAAAAACAGCTTCAAATGTCTTAAAAACCTCTATAAAATATTATTTTAGTTTTGAAAAAAAGTTTAAATATCTTTAAATCCTACTATTTCCTTGCCTTGCTGCAGCCTTCTGGCAATAGAAACTGCAGATTAATTATACATTTAGAAAAAAAGGTGCACTTTTATCTATTTCTGAGCAAGTAAATTGCACCACAGGAGTCAAGATCTGAGTCTCCTTTCTCTTCTAACTTCTTCATATTGAAGAACTGAACACAAAAGATGTAATGCAGTGGGAAAGTAAACCCCAGTCTAACAATGACAAAAGCATAAATTACAGCCTCACTCAGAAATGGTGACAAAGACAAAAGAATTATTTGTGGGCCAAAATCCAAAGACAGCAGAACTGTCTATTATTATCTCTAACAACCTAAATACAGCAGGGAATCCTTTGGGTATGTTACAATAATCACCTAACTTATAAGGATCCCCTCTGACATAAACAATGCTTTCTCCTGTATTTCCTGTGGCCAAAGAGCAGTATCTTTACCTCACATTAAAGTGATACCACTGGTTTCATTTTGCTCAGCAGAAGTGTAGGAGTGTAGGACACCCTGATATTCACCCTCCCTATGAAGACTGGTTTCTTCAACATTAAAGAAAGAGCTTTGAGAGTTTCCTGTGTAAATGTGCTGTAGCTCCTCAGGCAGAGAGACTGCCAAAGGGCAGTCTCTAATTTGCCTTCTAGGTCTCCCCATGTAGGAAGGAAAAAGGGAACGAGAAGGAAGGAAGGAAGGAAGGAAGGAAAAGAAAGAAAGAAAGAAAGAAAGAAAGAGAGAAAGAAAGAAAGAAAGAAAGAAAGAGAGAAAGAAAGAAAGAAAGAAAGAAAGAGAGAAAGAAAGAAAGAAAGAAAGAAAGAGAGAAAGAAAGAAAGAAAGAAAGAAAGAGAGAAAGAAAGAAAGAAAGAAAGAAAGAGAGAAAGAAAGAAAGAAAGAAAGAAAGAGAGAAAGAAAGAAAGAAAGAAAGAAAGAGAGAAAGAAAGAAAGAAAGAAAGAAAGAGAAAGAAAGATAATTCTTCCACATCAATCTTATTAATCTTTTAAATTAACCTTCTGATAGGACATCTGTGTAACAAAATCACTAGGTATATGCAAATGAAAACTTTTCTTTAAATGGTTTAGAAATAAAACTGAGTTAATCATTACAAAGTGCAATACTGTTTGAACATGTATGAATACTTTGAATGTCACAAACATGAGGAATGAAAATGAAGGTTTGAAGTTGACTGAAACAACCTGCCATCCCATCAAGGCATAACTGTTTATATTACATTTTTCTTCTGTTTTCTCCAAGCCCAGAAACATTTAATTAACACCCCATGCAAAAGACACTGTTTGAAGTCATAATACTAATAAAATCAATGTCAAAGCTGTCAACAGCTTTGTAAGAAGCAGGGTTTCATGAGTGGCTCCTCCAGAAGTTCTGAATTACATTTTTCTTCAATTTCCTGGTTTTTCTTGTTTTTTATTGTTGCTATTATTGTTATTATTATTAAATGTGGGTTTTTTGTTTGAACAATACTTGGAAGGATACCTCTATCTTTCATTATTGATGAAAGAAAAGAAATATAGCAGGGCAGACTGTAAGCATATGTGGAATGTGAGAGCATCTGTTTCATGGAAGTGATCCCATCAAGGACCTCTTCAGTGCAAAGGGTATAATAAACAAAGGTGGAAGTGGTAAATAAGAAGTCACAGAGACACAAAGCCAACAGACAAGAGACAGCAGAGTCATTACCAAGGACAAAAAACCTTCAGTTACAAGCCAAAGGCCCATTAATAGCCTACAGGCACAGCTTCGGAGAGGAAGAGCCTGGACTTTTTCAGTCATAAAAGGGAAACAAGCACATGGGGATCTGTGATATTCAAGGGCTTTGTCTGTGGGACCACACATGACTTAGGAGGAAGCATGGTGGGGAAGGAGGTGGGAAGGAGAAAAGGAGTAATGGACAGACAAGGCTGTGTATAGAATGGTCCAGCTGAGTGCAGGCCATGGCCCATCAGCAGGTTTATCTCCCAGGCCTGCAGCTGAGTTCTCCTTAAATCCTGTGGCAGATCTCCCTGTGCCACCTCATCTGTTATCCTGTACAAGAGTAAGAACCAAATGGCTTAGGTTATTTTATACAGGTATGGAAATACCCGAAGGGAGAGTGACAAGAGGATGGAGCCAGGATCCTCCCACTGGTGCTAAGCAATAGGATGAGAAGCAATGGACAGAAACTGGAATACAGGAAATTTCACCTGAAGATGCTAAAAAACTTTACTGTGCAAATGACGAGCACTGGAACAGGTTGTCTAGAGAGGTTATAAAGTTTCGTTCTTTGGAGATATTGAAAAGCTATCTGGATACAATCCTGAGCAATATGCTCTAGGAGATCCTGCTGCAGCAAGGAAGTTGGACTAGATGAGCTCCAATGGTGTCTTTCAAACTTATCCATTCTGTGACTCTATGAGAAGCTGGTTTCTATAGGTGTGAGTGGACTGGGACCAGACTCTACTCTGAGATGTGTGTACAGAATTCCTGGGATGGTGATCCCAGTGGCTGGAACCAATGGAGTCTCAGGGACATCAGCTGGAGGCAGGTGGGGGACTTGGCCTCAACTGCATTGTTACAGGTGTGTTTTAGGAAAATCAACTGTAGGCAGGCCAGGTGAGTGAGGTGAGTGAGGCCTGACTGCCAGGTGCTGGCTGCTGGGACTGGGGACAAGGATCTCCACTAACCTTGGTACTAGGCAGGGCCACCAGTCAGACACAAGGGCTGAGCACCTGCATGTGAATCAGGGAACTGTGGGGCAACTAAGGGGTCCCAGGATCCATGAAAAGGTACCAGGCGGACAGAGGTGCAATATCAGTACTCAAGGGATCCACGAACGTGCATGTTCTTGTGACTGGAGAGTGGCAGATGTGTTGTGTGTATGTGCACATGCACTTACATGCACTAGAGACCTTCAATCCCAACCAAGACACCGTTGGCTGTCCACACTTGTGTGTGTGTGCTCTGCATCTGGGTGCTGCTGGCAGCAGTGCCTTGTCTGAGGCACTATGTGCAATCAGACCTGTGGGTTACATATGCATCTGTCCTTGGGATGCATGCTCAGCTTTTCTATCAACTGAACCTGCAAACACCTCCCAGCCTAAGCAGAGACCCTGGCTCCCTGGGCATGATGAAATTCCAGCCTTGGAGTTACTGGAGATAGTGTCAGTTACAACACTCCTTAGAACAAATAAAAGGGAAAAAAAGGATAGTTGTTAAAATTATGTTGTTCCATTCTTTGAAGAATTTCAGCAAGAAAAATGTACAAATTATCTGATAAATGAAGGAGTTAATAAATGTTAATGTGAACACCAAACCCCCACTACTGTAACATTTTACCCCTCGTTTAATACCTGTCTCAGAGACATCACTGTCATTGAATCATAGAATCAGAGCATGGTTTTTGTTGAATGGGGCCTTGAAGATTATCAATCCCTCTGCAATGGGCAGGGATACCTTCTGCTAGATCACATTGCTTAGGGCCTGATCCAACCTGGTCTTTAACACTTACAGGGATGGGGCATCCACAGCTTCTCTGGGCAACCTCTTTCAGTGCCTCACTACCCTAAGAATAGAGGATTTCTTCCTAATATGAATCTAATCCTACCCTCTTTCAATTTAAAGCCTTCATACCTTGTTCTATTACTGCACAGAGTGGTAAAAGGCCACTCTTCAGCTTTTCTGTAGGCCCTTTTAGATACTGAAAGACCATGAGAAAGTGACCTTGGAGCCTTCTCTTCTCCTGTCTGAACAGCCCAACTGTATCAGACATCCCTTATAGTAGAGGTGCTCCATCCCTCTAATCACCTTCTTGGCCCTTCACAACTGCCTTGAATCCATAGATTTCCTCTGATTATTTCCTACCTTGAATATCCTCCAGAAATTACCATACACTTCTACAGTGCTTGTCTTTACCTGTCATGGCTTATGTGGTCTCTGCAGTACTTCAGTAAATTTTACCTTCTTTTGCATGTTTTTATTTTTTCTTTCTTTTTCTTTTTTTTCTTTCTTTTTCTTTTTTTTCTTTCTTTTTCTTTTTTTTCTTTCTTTTTCTTTTTTTTGCCATCTGGCAACCTAATAGGGAACACATAATATCTTCCTTCGAAAGTCAAAAAGTGAAGGGGGACCCCCATACTTTCATACTTTTGATTTTTATGAATTCCAATTCAAATTGTGTTGAAATGCAAAAAATATTGGTAGAATTCAAGCACAAATTCACATGCAGTATGCTTTTCTGCATCTTGACTAAAATGTCCTCAATTCAAGCCAGTTTTGGAGCTAGTTGAAAAACACTGTGTTGTGTCATTTTCATCACATGGAGTCAGATTTAAAATACATAGTAGGAATGTGACTCCTCTGAGGGATACAGCTGTAAACAAATAGAGACAAAATATGGAGATCATGGTGCAGGACATACCTATTACTGTTTTCTCCAGGTGATATTTTAAAAAGCCGAATATTCACTGGCATGGCCTTGTCTAGATTGAACAACAGGAAAAAAATCAGGTATTTTACGTTAAAGAGTACTTCAATCAAGAAACATGACAGGTTTGACATTTAAAAAGTGATTGATGTGACAGTCACAACAAGATACATCTTACAGCTACTTCAGTGGTTTTATACATTTGCAAGAAGTCTAAATTATGTCTTCATGAGCAGGTGGTGTTTTCAACCTGAAACTCTTCCAAAGCTATCACTCACATGACAAAAAATGTATAATCTCATAGCTGACAGGTTTTACAACAAGTGCTGCTTGAGAGAAGGCAAAGATCTGATAAAACATCATGCAACAGGTCATATCTAGGTAAACATATCTCCAGATGTTTACCATAGTAAACTACCAAGATGGTTTTATAAGTAGACACAGCAAAGGGTTTTTTGAGTGTATGTGTGCCCTGATTTCAGATGGGATAGATTAAATTTCTTCTCAGTAGCTGGTACATTCCTGTGTTTTGTATTCACAGTGATAATAGTGCTGATAATAAGATGATGTTTTGGTTTTTTGCTAAATTGAATTTATCCTAAGTCAAGGACATTTTTGTTTGGTTGGGGTTTTTTTGTTTGTTTTGTTGCACTGTTTTGGTTTTTGTTTGTTTGGGTTTTTTTTGTACATACTCTGCCATTTAGGAAGTACACAAAAGAAAAGTGGGAGAGAGCATAGGTGGGACAAGTAATCCAACTGGCCAAGGAGATATTCCACAACCACAGAACATCTTGCCCAGTATATAACTGGAGGAGTTACTCAGAAAGGAGGCACATCTGGGTTCAGGAACAGCGTCTGGCATAGGACAGCAAGTGGTCAGCAACTGTGTTGTGAATCACTTGCTTGTTTTTTTCCCCTCTCAATTTTTTTTTAAAATTATTATTATTATTATTATTATTATTATTATTATCATTATCATTATCATTATCATTATCATTATCATTACTATTATCATTACTATTATCATGATCATGATCATGATCATGATCATCATTGATGCTGTTATTGTTATTATTTTTATTTGATTTTTTTAATTAATAAACTGTTCTTATTTAAACCTACAAGTTTAACTTTTGATTGCCCTCCTCATTCCACCAGGGTGAGGGGGAGAAAAGGAGCTTGAGTGAGTGGATCTGTGGTGCTTAATTTCCAGCTGGGAAAACATGACAATGGGTTGCTATTTTTATGTTAACAACATATTTTTATTTTAAGGTAAGAAGGAACAAGATAACACAGACTTCTTTTTCAGGAGGTTTTTTTATGTGTCACTAATGGCATACATATTCCATTAAAAAAAACCAACCAAATAAAAATCACCAATTTCTCATTACCATTGAGAAATGAATAAAAATGAAAATGAACAAGCAGTATGAGATGTCTGATTCCAGTAATGCAGTAACACCTAAACTGGAACTTGGGCATGAATTACAAATCCAAATACCAAATTTTTACTCCAAAACATTCCCAGTCATTAACTAAATCCAGAAGTATTTACAAACTGTGTGCACTGTACCACCAACGGGTAGTGTAGTATTCTTTGTCGAAGTTATTCCATCTTTCTGCCGGCTTGGTACATAACTATCCTGCAAGAAAAAACATATTGTATTTTAAGGACAAACATATGTTAACTGAAATGTTTTTGTAATATGTAGGTAAAACTTAAGATGTGTGAGGCCTGAAAAGTGCTTTAAAGTGTACAAGACTGACAAAGTGAATGGGAAAAATAGTAATGGAAGTTATATGGGAGTTATTATATCATAACAGCATCAAAACAGAATATGTAGTTCTGTTGTGGAAGATGCAATCAGATAATATCTCTTCTGAAAGATGTGACACATGACACATTAGATCTGTAACAACTAATCTTATTAAGTCTGTTATGGTAAAAATGACATTATTACAGGATTATATAATTGAAGAATATTAAAAAAAAGGATATTTGAGAACTTGCATAGGTCTTGAAAAATGTATGCGCAGAGAAGGGTGAGTGCATATGGGAAGGAGTCATATAAACAAAGGTCTATTAGTACAGATGAAATATTTCAAGGTACTTGAAAACTAATTTTTAAAGAAAATGACGCAGGCAAAGGTAAGTGGGAAAAAACCCTCCAAACCCCATAAAATTCTATGAGGGTTTCAAAGAGAAAGTACATACTACATTTTAAAAGTTAGTTCATTTTGTTGAGAAGAATGAATAGCATTAGTCAAATATTTAATCTCTTCATGGGAAATTTTAAGTGAAGTCTGTGAATATAGGTATTGGCACCAAAATGTGTAACACTATCAAAACTGAGGAACTGGAAATGACTGTGATTTCTGTTGGAACAGTACCAGACTACGAGAAAATATCTACTGGAAGTTTTCATGTATCTATTTTGGGCACATCTTGCTTAATATTTTCTCACTGATTTAAGATCAACCACAAAAATGTAATTTTCTTCAAGGCATAAGTTTAGAACATATTATTAAAACAGAGTAAAACTCAAATGTTGCACAGAAACATCACAATGAACTTAAAAACTGGAATAATTTACTATGTTTTGTATGTATAAATAATTATTTGGAAGCTTACAGCTGTGGACTTAGAAGAGTTACATGGAAATTGTTAACACTGAATAATTTTTTGGTGCAGATTCTCTCAAACTGGTCTTCAGAGAAAAAGAATTAACTGGGTCACATATCAACCTAACATCAGAAAGAATTTTTTTCCTACCTAAGGCACCTCTTAAATGATAAGTTCTCAGGAGGACAAAATTTCACGTGTCTGGTCTGTACATACCTGCCAACATCAAGGGTTCATGTCTATAATATTTGCATAAATATCTAAAACCCCTTTGAATTATAGTCAAATGAAGCTGGTTATGTCCCAGTACTGATATGAAGGCTGCATTTTATACCAGCATTCTAGGGCATGCAGACTGGAGGGGGAAATAGAAAGAGAGCAGATTCATGCCCTGTCTCTCTGTGAATATTATTCTGTTTGTTGGACAGCAAGTTATCAGCACACCTCCCTCACACTCAGGGTTGCAGTGAATGAGCAGACTTTGCTCTTTTTGCCCTGTTCCAAAAACATTAGTAGCAGATGGGAAAGCTCCTGATATGACAGAGTCCTTAATCACTGGTTATTTCTCAAATACATTTGCTTCTCCTCCAATATTACCTTGTGAATATACTGCTGCTGAGGGCTGTAAAGAAAATATAGATGTATTTGATAGTATACAAACATCCCTGTTACTGGTTTTCTTGACACTTTCCCAAGCAATAGGCTTTATGTTTAGAGTTTATGAACACTATCTGCAAAATATTTTTATTGATCATGCCAGTCAGTTGGAGGTTACTTTTTGGCACATCTTTAGTATGTTGTGGAATGGATCTGTATAGTTAGCACTAGTTTTTCAGAATTAAGATTCTAAATTCAGATCTCTTTATATATCATTAGTAGATACATTTATTTATGTAAAAATTATATCTAAATACCTAGATAAATTTTATTTAAAATAGGTGATTAAAATGTATCTTTCTTTTTCTTTTTTTTTTTTTTTTTTTTGTGTGAAAAATCAAGTCTGTTGATTTTATTAAAGGAAGAATTTGATTTTTAGAATAATGCCTCAACCTAATTTTAGTTCTAAAAGTTTTCTAGAATTGAATATATGATTAAATTGCTTGAGCAGTCAGGGTTGGTAATTGGGTGGGGGGGTGGGGGGAATATCTATCCAGAGCAATTTAATATTCTATTTTAAGAGAGAGAATGATGAAACTTTGGTATCTCATTCCAATGTCTTTATCTTCCCACTAAGTAAGTTTTCTTTTTAACTTAACTATATAATTTCAGAAAACTTCACTTATGCTTTAATAGGTGTTGCATGTCTTTATACAAAATACCTTTTTTTTTTTTTTCATTGAATACAGACCACTGTGCCCCACAATCCACTATCTACTGAAAAAGATAATTAAGTAATGGTAGTGTTCCATTTGAAGTACATGGGCTTCCACATTACCTATTCAACCAAAGACAAGAAAATTAAATAACAAGTTTACTTTCACACAGTTTATTTTATCCTAAATCTTGCATTTATTTTTTTTTTACTTGGTCCTTTGCAATGCACCCGTCTCTTAAATGGTTCCCTCATACACACATACACACACACACACACACACACACACAAAAATAATATATATATATATATAGACAATTTTTGTATCATTTGCTTGTTTCAAGAGAGGAAGTTTTTTTTTTTTTTTTCCTGGCCTTGAAAAAAACTAAATAAAAAAGAAAAAAATAGAACAATTGAATAGGTATAATTCTCACTGAACTTCACAAATTATTTTGAAATTTTAAGGAAATCGCTCAGTATTAGTTTTCTTCACCAACTGGAGGTCTACTGCATTTTTGAAAATGCTAGGATGAGGCTCATACCCATTTTGAAATCCTTGACCCTACCCTAGAGAACGTTTTTTTTTTGGGTTTTTTTTTTTTTTTTGCTAGTAAATGTGTTTACTTATGAAATATGAAAGAAAGAAGGCCTACCAACCCCTGCTCCTGAACACTTTAATTGATTTCTGTCTTCCATCTTTTTCTTTCCTTCGGGAATGGGAAAACACACAGCATTTAACATCCTACCAACACTGACTACTGCTGCAAAGCACAAGAAGGGCTCAGTGCAAGTCACTGGGGACAGGCAGCATTTCAAGCCTACATAATGTGCTGAGAATACACCAAAATAAAGTGCAGGTGTGTGTTTCATGGCTATTTACTTTAACATGCGTGTGTATGCTTAGCTTGAGAGAGATCAGAAGACAGGAGTTTTTTTTACTCTGGAAATATTTTATCAGTTGGGAAATTTTTATCTGGTACTGAGGAAATAACTTCATATATAAATGCACCTTTTTCTAGGACCTAGCTTTTTGTATTTTCTGAACAACAATTAATAGCAATTATCATTGATAATACAGAAGCATTTTTCCCTTCCTTTACTTCTTAATAATCCTAGAAAACCCATCAATCCAATCTCTCCTACTGATCATTAATTATTTTTTAAAACCATATAGCAATAAAACTGTGATTACATAGCAAAATGATTAATCTCTAGAACCCAAAAGACAGAGTTTTTAGTAACTGACTGCCTCTATGATTTCTGTTTGAGGAGTCCAGGTAAAAATCTTGTTTTTAACAAAAGCAAATTCTTTGGAATTTTCATTCTTAGGGGTGTGCAAATTGCCTGTATACAATAACAAGCTAAAATATGTTATTAAAGGTCTTGCTTGAATCTAGCTTTTTTGCCTGTTTTTATTTTTTAAATTTTTTTTTGCTATGCTCCTAAAAGTTTTCTGGTATTTTCTTTTCCCACAAGCTCACCTTGAATAGACTGCGGTAGAGTCCTGTGTTTTTGTGAGACAGATATAAATAAATCTTCCTCATTTTCTAGCAAAACCATTCCTAGTATCTGGTAGGAAGCTACAAGAGAAATGAAATAAATATTTGGTTTAGGAGTTTTTCTGGACTCCTGAATAAGAATAATCCTCATTTTTCATTATTACCCACACTTATGGCATTGAAGTAGAATATTGTGATATTGATATGAATGTGAGGAACTCCCTTGCAATTATTAACCTCTAAATCAGAATTCAGCCAAATGTTACAAAATCACTAGTATTATTAGCATAAGAAATAGTCGACATTATGGAATTTGACACTTGGGGTAGACTGACTTTAATGTCATAATATTTAATTCAAATTACTTTCATGAATTTTTTCTAACCACTTTTTTGATTAAAAATACACAAGATTTGTATGGAAAATAATTAAATTGTATGCAAGTTGTTTGTAAATCAAATTGGTTTTAAATTAAATTGTTTTTAATGCTTCTGTAGTTTAAGATGAAACACAAATAACTCTGAGAAACTTGAAGAGAGATCCTATTTTGCTGCATAGTATTTTAAAAAATTAAAGGATAGAAAATGGGATGGACTCAAGCCCAGGTCTGTCTTAGTATACCAAATGTCCTTTAGATTTCCTATGTTGTGGCTACATATGCCTATTAGAAATTATAGAAATATTGGAACATTTCACACTTGCAAGATTTCTGGTATTGTAGCCCAAAGGACTTATCCATAATGGCTGCAGCAAAACTGCCTTTTCTCATGACATTCTACCTATTTAAAAGATGATTCCTACTACTGTTTTTCACATTTTTCTACCTTTTTCTACCTTTCATTTAGTTTACCTTAGACCATGAATATCGGGATCTAGAAAGTGTGCTTCTCATTTTAGTTGTACATCACACTTCTATCTCTGCTAAGAAAGCCTTTTCTATTGCAAGGTTTCAACTACATATATTTTTCTTCCCTCCTCCTCCAAATGTGTAGGGGCCTTCACGTGAATCTCACAGCTGGCACAACCCACAGTTGTTAATTTTTCACATATTTAGTATGTTAAAACTTACCGCAACCTTTATGCATTCTCCAAGATTCCCAAGACTGTCCCAATATTTCTTCTACACCAAATTTGTCTAAAAGGCGTTACTTTAATTATTTTCATTTAAAAAAAAACAGTGAAAAAAACTAGAGAAATATGTCTACTGTTTAAACACTTTGAAAAATAGCATATATTGAAGAGAGAAAAGTCTAGGATTTAACTTTCTCACTGAATTTTTCAAACCCAGTTTTTCTTATGTACTTACATCATCATGACAACTGTGATATTATCAACCTACTGAAAAATATATTCAGAAAATTTTTTTATATTTTTACACAAATTGAGTTAATTTCATCAATTTATATTTCAACTATTTATATATAAAAATTAAGATATTATCTTACCCTTATATCCATCTTTTTAAAAGGTGCTATGATGGAATACCACAGTGATCTGAAAATCTTCACAGCCAGATTAGGTGTATGTTCATAGTGATCTATTTAGAGAATAGGATTCAATCCTGAAAGTCAAGTTTAGCTGCCTTAAAGAACAGATGGAACTTGTCATAATCCTCATATAATATAATTTATTGCACCAGTAAATAATCATACTAAGCCACTGAGAAATCCCTTAATTATTAGATGGGTAATTTTTTTGTTTTCTATCATAGAGGCATTTTACAATAAAATGAATGTAGGAGTCTGATGAATTGTCCTTAATAAAATAATGCTGGTGTTTTTAAAATTTCCTTTCTAAACAAAAAAAATTTAGGAATTTTTATTTTCTCGTTTTTCAGTAGGTAATGGAAATTTTTTTAAGCTTTATTTCATAATTTAGAAACAAGAAATTCTGTTACATATTTATATAGCCAGTTAAAGTAGGCAAAAATAAATTGTACAGGGCCATGTGTGGAAAAATGTTCTTTTTCCCCTTAGTACCTGCATTACTACACATGAGTTCCACAATCTGAATATGGCTATAGGGGTTTGCTAAGCAAGACAAGGCACATTAGTAAAGTATGTGGTAGGCACCACTAAATACTACAGTATGATAAGATAAACCAATATCATACAAGTTGAAAGAAAAACATGTTTAATTTTTCCATATATCTATGTATGTATTGCATATAAACTAATATTTTGCATGAATATTAAGTCTAGAACTCAAAATTATGGTTTTTTCCCATTATAAGCTATCTTTTCTTAATTTTTGTGGCTCTTGCAGGTTCTCCTTCTCCATCCTTTGTGGCACTGACCATGCAATACCTCTTTCTGGACCCAGGATGATATTCTGAATTTATTATGACAAACCTTGTCAGTGTTATGAAAATTTTGCCTTTTTTATAGCTTTTAGGAAAAGTTACAGTCACCTAGCAGTTCAGCTGGACAAAGTATTGTCACCATTTAGAGTACATGTAATGGCTAAATTCATAAGGAAAATATCTTGTCACACTATGTTCTTATAGCTGATAAAATAAATTACAACTTGCTGAAAGTCAAGGAGAAAGGACATAAAATTGACACCACAAATTATCAGGTCTCTGCTTTTTTCTTTGTGATGACCAGACCATATATAGTTTACACATTAGGATGTTCAGTTATTTTCAGATATGTTGAAGTACCATGGCAACACTTAAGCACCTTAAGGTATCAGAAGTTAAAGTCCTGAAATTAGCAATAAGACAGGTAAAAGGCAAGGATAGCTAAAGTGTAGCTGAGAGACGTTGATGATTATCCACTTCAATTTTCTGATGTCAGGGCCACCACCACAGGGACATTTATTACTGCCAATGAAGTTAACATGAAAGTCAGTAAAATCTTTTGTGTTTGACATAGTAAATGTTTAAAGACAGTTGTAAGTCTAACTTATAAGTGGTAAAATCTCTTTTTATTCATATCTGTGTATAAACGTGGCAAAAAATTAAAATAAGAAATCTGAGTAAATTATTTCTTAGTCACTTTTGTCACAATTGTAATTATCTAACAAAGAAAAGAAAATTAAAAAGTAATTTAGGGAAGAATAATCCTTAGTCTGTCATCAGTATCAATCAGCCCTTACTACAGATTCATAATCTGTCTTCCCTTCCCCCCACCCAACACCTCATTCAGCAATTAATCATTTTTACACCTTCTTTCACATTCAGTCAGCATATTTTATTCAGTGTCCCAAAAGTAAGATCTTACACTGTATCCATCTGTTTTTCTCACTTGTATTCTCAATAATATTGAGAATAAGAGAGCAGCAATGTCCTCTATTTCAATTCTGGTAACCATCCTGGTGATCTGTTGCTTGTCAGATATACATACTTCATGCAAAGTCTCATTCACTCTATTCATCTCTAGACTGAAACATTGATGATGAAGTTTGTGTAAATAATTAATCTCCTAGAATGTACTGAAATTTCTTCTGCAGTTCTGAATATTGAGATTTTATCAAGTTTCATGTCTTGGTTAAATGAGTGTAGAATTCCTGAAGAATAGTAAAATTATGTCAGGCTACCTTGACTATCTGTTAAACAATTAATAGCAACAAATTTTTTTCTGTTGAAATTGGTAATTTTTTTTCAAATGTACTAACCATTTATTTCCCACAATGTCAGGCTGCATTATTGTAACAAAATGGATGTTGCAGAATAGACTAGTGGGCTGAACCTGGATGAATGCCAGATACACACACAAGCCACTCTGCTGTTCCCCTCCGCAAGTGAACAGGGGAGAGGAAGAATTACAAAGGGTATGTGAGTTATGGACTAATACCAACATGTGCAAAACAGACTGAAGTTAAGGAAATCAACAGAACTTATTACCAACGAAATCAGAGTAGGGTGAGAAGTAAAATAAATCTTAAAAATCCCTCCCTCCTTCTGAGGGTCTATCTTCTCCCCCCACCCCCACTGTGGTGCAGGGAGACAGGAGAATGGGGTTTTTGGTCAGTTCATCACACATTATTCCTGTCTCTGCTCAGGAAGAAAAATCCCCTGCTCCAGCATGGGGTACTCCCATGGAAGACAGTAGTACTTCATTAATTTCTCCAATATGAATCCATCACAAGGACTCCATTAATTTCTCCATTGTGAATGCATCCCAAGGGAGACAGTTCTTCACAAATCTGGTCCAGCATGGGTTACTTTTTTTCACAGAATCAAGTCCTTCCGGAGCACAACGTGCTCCTTAGTGGATCCCCCACAGGGTCACAAATCCTGACAACAAATCTGCTCCTGTGTGGGCTCCCCTCTCCATAGGTCTACGTGTGCCCGCCAGTAACCTCTTCCAGCACAGGTTTCCCATAGGTTCACAGGCTCTTTCAGGCATTCTCCTCCTTCTCCAACGTGTTGGTGTCCTCTGTAGGTTTCAGATACATCTCTGCACCTGTGTGGTTCTCCTGGTGCTACAAGGGCACAGCTGCCTCACCTCGGGTGCAGAGGAACCTCAGCTCCAGCACCTGGAGCACCCTGTGCCCCTCCTTCTCCATGAGCTTGGTGTCTACAGAGCTGTTCCTCTCACATGTTCTCACTCCCCTCTCCTCTGGCCACGATTACATCTGCACAATAAATTTTTTGCCTTCTTACATGTGTTATCACAGAGGCCTAGCTGCTATCTCTGACTGCCTTGGCTGGTAGCACGTCCCTCTTGGAGCCAGCTGCCATTGGCTTTGCCAGACATGGGGGAAGCCTCTGGAAGCTTCTCACAAAAGCCACCCCTGTATCTGCCCCACTACCAAAACATGGCCACCCAAACCCAAAGAAAATTTTAAAAGGAAAAGTGCACATTGTAACAATTCAACTTAGGACTGATTCTTAATAGTAGAAATTATTCTAATTTTTAAAGATAACTACAGCATAAAGAATGAAAATTTGATCTTTTAATAGGAACTCAAAAGGATCATTAATAGCAAGTAGTATTATAGGTAGTATTATTTAGGTAGTACCTAAAATGTATATTTTAGCAGTTAAATTACAAAAGTATAGACTTTCGTTTATTCTGTACAGCTGGTGTCCTGGGTTGAATTCACTCATTTCTAATGAAAAGAGACAGGATGGGAACTGAGTATGAAAATTGTGTGTGGATTAGTGGAAAGAATTGGTAATAGAAGATACATTAGAAAAGAAGGAAAATAAGACAAATAAGGAAGATATATAATGATGCTAAGACAAAGTGGCAAAACAAAGTGGGAACTGAAAAGGTTGACATTTGCAGAAATAAAATAATGTAGGATGTGATTTCATTATCTAACTTTTTTTGCCAGTTGACAAAAAGCCCTGTCAGATCAGAAGACCTGCTGCTAAAATAAATAAGCCTCAGGGTATGATAGAAAATCAAAATCAAGATGAGCAAGAGATGAAATATTGAAGGTATTTGTTCACAATTATGATGCAGTAATCATCTGCTCTGTCTTCCAGATTTGGCTCTAATAACGCTTCTCAGTTTCCACATTATAGACCCAGACTTTGCTCTGGGCATAAAATTTTTACTTATTTGCACTTATTGGTTGAATTTACCTTTCTTTGATATGTATGATGTTTTCAGATTCTTTGAAACCAAATTCTATTTTACTAATAGTTTGAATGCCATGTCTTGATAAAAAATACCATATGCACTGTTAATGTTCTGCAGAGATTTTAGTAGAACAGGTGAATCATTGTAAGCCAACAAGCATATTCAATTATTATGACAGAAATTATGGTGTCAATACAATTTTACTTTGATGTTTTGGGATGTTAATCCTAAAACGGGTAATACTTGTGTTGCATTAAGCAGCATTAACTCAGAACTGCCACCAGAAGAATTAAAGAAAAATTTTAGAAGAGCACTTCTTTTTAACTAAATGCAGACAGGATCACAGAATATGAGACATAAGAATGTTGTTAATTGTAGTGTAATTACCAATTAATTGAAGAATGTTACCTCTCTGCTGCACTGTAGAATACAACTGTCCCTTCAGTACATGCACAATTAGAAGGGAAGAATAAATATCTGTTAAATATTGCTGATGGTGTGATTTAAATGCACTTATAATGCAAGGGTTTATACACTTATATTTGTACTTGTATATCTTCAAAAGAAATATCTAGGCTTCTATGACCTAGGAACAGGAGAAAGGCAAAGAACAGAACATATTATAATCCCAGTGCTCTTTCTGTTAAATTAGTGTTCCTGGCTACTAAAGGCTCAACAGAAGTACTGCTCAAACTACAATAGTTACATTGTTGTGCATGAATTTTTTTGCATTTCATTAATTTCATATTCATTTTTAACAGTCTGAGATGGCTAAAAATTGTCCTTGTCAGTAGCTTAAAAATGTAACCTCCAAAATTTATGCCATAAAAGAATTTGGAAAGATATTTACATTTTCCAGTATGGACTCATGTCAAGGAAATCCAGATGACTTGGATTGAGGCAAGGCTATCTACCTTTTCCAATGCTTTATAAAGGCAAACTGCAGAAGAAAAAGATATTTATTTGGTATGATATAGCTAGCAACCTATTTGAAAGGACATTAATTGATCAGAGAAATTTTCTTTAGCATGTATACCAGTGAGACATCTATTTCACTTTTCTGTGGAAGTTTTTATTTATTGTCTTTTTCACCTCATCATCTAGACCTTTAGCTACACCAAATGACTTTCATTTTTAGTGTTTCACATCCTGAAGATGAAAATGGGAAATATTTTAGCAGCAAGTAGATTGAAATTTCTTCTGGGACAACAGCTATCACAGAATTCACAGAATCATTAGGTTGGAAGAGACCTTTAAGATCATTGGGTCCAACCCATGCCCTAACACCTCAATTAAACCATGGCACAGAGTGCCACATCCAGTCTTTTTTAAGCACATCCAGGGATGTGCTCCACTACTTCCCCAAGCAGACAATTCCAGTACTTTATCACTCTTTCCACAAAAAAAAAAACTTCTTCCTAATCTGTGCATACCTTTCAGGCAGAAAAAAAGGAATTTCAGTTGCTGCTAGATGCATGAAGTACTTTTTTGAACTTCTAAATTGTTCTTTTTTATTATTTTTGTTCTTGGAGCACAGAGAGGAGTTAGTGCTGGTCTAAAAAGAGGAAAAACAAGGAGAGTTTATGCACAATTATTTTATGTGTGGAGAGTCCACGACAGCTACATAAAATCTTGTTCTGATAGGTTCTTCAAGAAAACAGACACAAGTGCATTTCTGTCATGTTTCAAATCTCATTGTTTACATATAAAAGGATTTAAATTTTTACTCAGTCATTTTATGTTTGCAATATTTTGTTCCTTTATAAGAAACAGAATACAAATCAACACTGGAAATAGATAGTCTGAATGGAAACATGCCTGAAGGTTTATGAAGTGAAACAGAAATCAAATGTTCTCTGATCTAAGTCTTAATTACAGCTATTTCACAAATATTAAAGTCATAGTTAGAAAAATATACAGTGTAAAAGCCTGGAAATAATAAATCTAAACACAATAGCTAAGTCTCTGAACTATTAACCAAAAAATCTTTGCACCCTTTATTTGTAGTCATACATGATAATACACTTACAAAAAATGTGTTCCTTTTAAACCACTTAGCATATAACTATATTTGTATTGCCTCAATTAAAATTATTAAAAAAAAAACCCAAACCAAAAAGTGTTTCTGACTAGGGCACACAGTCTTGAACTTAAAATTTAAGCATCACATATTATAGGGATTGGATTTCATGAGATCTTTTCATCTTTTTATAATTATGCTGCTATCAGAGAGTTTTCTTATTTTACTTTTTAATAGACATTCATTTCAACATGACAGAGGTTTTAACTTCAATTGTAAATCCTAAAGTATACGTGAATATAGATATGTTTTACTGTTTCTTAATCTATTAAATTTCTGTCAGGTTGGATTTCGAATTTTTAGTTTCTGTATATTAAATTTAAGTAAAAATTTCTTAGTTATTGACTCACTAATTTTCTGAACTCCAGACTTTATTTGAAACATATTTCTGCACTGCACTCTTGTAAATAACTTTCCATTTATCCAAGTGCATTGAAAACATAAAAATATTGAAACATGAAAACATTGAAAACATCAGCTGAAAAATTATTTTAAACATCTGTAAATAAAATATAACATCATAATTCAGTAAGTAGAATTGAAAAAGCCTTATCTAGGTTAGTTTCTTTACTAAATCCCTGGGTATAAATAGCAGAAACTGGAGATTATTCTTTTAATTGATGCTCAAATCCAAGTTTCCCAGTGCTTTGAAATAAACTAACAGAAATTCTTCATGGGCTAAACTCTCCAAAACCAGCCAATAGCTTTTAACCCTCCTCCCCAGGCAAACAGTTTTTAACAGAAAATGAATTGAAGTAGATATTTTAAATTACATCTCTCAAAGATATTCAGTCAGTTTAGAAATAAAGGAAGATTTCATTTATGACAACTTTCTTCCTGCTTATTCTGTCCTTCAGGACAAGCTAATGCTTTCATGTTCCATTTCATTAAATTCTGTTGTATTCTGAATGGCAGCAAACTCCCACACAATCATCTCCTAGGAATTTCTTAGGAAGGGACATCCTTCAATAACATCCAAGACACAGCTGCTTGTTTTTTACAGATTTCAGCAATCTCTTAATCTATGAGCAAGAATTTTCAGCTCTTCCCTCTGATTTTCTCTCTACTTTTCTACCTTCTGAAGAGAAACCAAATTGCTTTATTGGCCTTCTCCAAGAACCATCTTACAAAACCAAAGAATTAACTGGCATGCGGTTTGCCACTTGAATGTATATTCATATTAGATGAAACTTGCAGATGCATTGCTCTAAAACCCCGAAGAGTTGTTTCTCAGGATTATTTTTTTCAGTGTCCATTTTGAAATTGGTAAAACAATCCTTGGTTCACTTAAGTTTCATACATATTCATGATAATGTATTTAGAGGGTATGAATTGGTACAAGTCTGTAATGAATTATAATAATTAAATCTAGTAATCAAATATCTTGTCTCCTCTCTTCAACTTTCTATAATAAGGAAGGCATTTGAGTCCAAGGTCTAAGTACCACATGCTTATGCCCTAAATGTCTTAACATAAAACTGAAATATGTTATCTTGCCATAGCTGAAGGATTTAGATCCACTGTGGTGCAAGAGAATGAACTGAAAAAGTGTTACTTATGACCAGGAATTTTTCTTCTGGTGAAGTATTTCCACCACCTGTAAAGTGTAAGACTCTTAATAGTACAGGGTGCAAGTCTCTTAAAGCCAAAAATACCCCAAGACCTAGTCCTTGTGGAAAACAGTCCATCATTACTATAACTTCACTAAAATTATGTTAATATCCATTGAATTCATAACAACTGAATAAAAGTTAGCTACTGATACAAATTTAGATAAAATCTAGAAAATGTATTACACATGCTACAAACTGTCTTTTGAATTATCTACATGCAGCTAAACTATACATCATATAAGACCCACAAAAATATCTTACTTTTTCAAAGTAATTCCCCATAAATATAAAAAATTACATATTCCATTATACTATTATTCATTAGTGACAAGAGAACAATGTATTTTTTCATGTTTTAATTTCTTGCTGTAAACAGCAAGATTATTTTAATGTTAAACAAGCAATACCAAAGTTTCATTTAATACATTATAATAAAAATATTATTTTCTTTGCTGTCTTTTCCCCACCTTATTCTAAGATATTCAGTGAGGCTCAAAATTCCCTTTTTTCATGTCAGATGAAGAAAATATCTTTTATTTTCCTTTTAAAAAATATTTTGCAATGAGAGTTAGTGGTGTATATTCCACACATTGATGTTTGTCACATTCACTCTGCTATATTAATTTAGTGCAAATCTTTAAGCCTGATCTCCATCTTACACCAAGTATTCAAGTACAGAACAAAACAAAATTAATCAATAAACTTTTTTTCATTCCAAAGCTGATTTCCCATTTCTAATAAAGAAATTTTTTGCTGTATAACTTAAGGCATTAACAAAAATATATTAAAAATTATTAATACGCCTATCTTCCTAAGAAATGCTCAGACAAGTACTTTTCAAGACAATTAAAACATTCACATGGTTGAAACTAATCTTCAAACAAAAATGGAAAGAGTTGAAGAGTCTGATGTCTATACATTATACCAAGCACAAATAATATTGAGGTCAGACTGTTTCCCCATTCTCTTTAGCCTCTTAAAGAGGCTCCTGATTAATACTAGCCAAAAGGCACAGAGCCTTGTAAATTGGCAACTTGGGACAATGGTTGGGCAGAATTACAGTGATTTCCTAGACCTTCAGGTAGAAACACTGGAAATAGATCGATATTTTTTGGAGAAAAATCAAACAATGAGAAACAGAATGTCCTTGAGAAAGTGCAGGGATTGTTCAGTACCTCAGAGTCATCTTTATTTTAAAAAAAAGCCAAACAGAAATTCTTTAGCTGGGAAATGTTAACTTTAATGAGACAATGGAGCAAAGTTCTAAAATGAAAAAATAAAACCTCATTAAGATTCTATATAACTGTTGTTGTTGTTTTTGGTGGGTTTTTTTGTGTTTTTTTTTTTCTTCTTCTTTTTTTTTTTTTTTTATTTCTCCTATTTTTTGTGTATTTCAGATGGCTTATGAGTTTCCCTAGTTATCAAATTTGAGGTGAGGGAGAGAGTTTTCAGGGGTTTGTGTTGTTTATTCTTAGTCATATATTTAGCTGTAAATTGGCCAATGAAATAACAAGAACATGATGCTCTGGATTATTTTAGTTCAAGTAAAACCAAGCTTTTCCTTTCCCTCCTCTGTGTTTATCTTGTGTTGGAGTTCGAGCAATTGAATATTTCACCAAAATTTAGGAAGTAATGTTTACTTTTCCTTGGTGTAGGGTTTAATTCAGATTGCTCTGGAGTGGAGTTTCATGAAAAAAATACTGTGTAGTTTGTATAACTAACCATTCTGTGGCTTAAGAATTACAGCATTTTGGTTGCAGAACTTTCTCCATGGTGCATGTGAGCAAAACCATCTCTGACTACGGGAGTTCAAAGAGTATACATTTTTATTAGAACAGGGTAAGCATCACTGCAGCACTGTGAAAACACAAAAATCAACAGTTAAACATTGTTTTCCTTGTTTGAATATGTCCAAATATTTCTTTAACTAGAACAAACAGATTCACCTGTCAAAGTGGGCATTTCCTTTGCAATTATGGATTAAATCTGTGACAATATGCAGAACAGCCTAAAACTTCATTTCACAAGTTAACAGTAAAAGGGTGTTGTGTTTTAGGAAGGTAAAATATATTATGTCATGAAAAAAAAAAGCTTTATCACATACCTTGTTTAGTGTACTTATTTTAAAAAACTGAGCTGAGTGCATTGAGAAAAAAAATAATTTTGTTTTGCCATTGTAGAATGAAGTGGCAAATCGGTAGGATGGATGACTAACAGTGACAGAGTAAGTCTTCGTGCCAAAATGTATATGCCACGGAAATAAATGAAGAGAATTGTAGATCACTCTAGTGGGAATAAAATGCATCAGGAGTGCTGCCTAGAGTTAGTCATAGCCCAGTCCTCCAGACTGCAGTAATGCAGACATTGTTTCTCCCTCTACATCTTGTAGCTTGGGCTTTTGACAGGATCCTGAGATGCTTAGAGCTTTGAGGTGGCTGTGCTGGGGTATCTCCCCACAGAACACCAAAAGAGGTTTAAAACAAGGACAGCCCAATTTTATTGAGATAAGAAAGAGAAACATTACTCTTTACACAGAAAAAACCCAGGGGAATTAGGCCAAGAAATCCAGAAAATAATCAGAATGAAAAATGCCCTATGCACAGCTGTGGGGGCAGAAATTTCTCCCACCTCAATGTCCCCCCTGCCTCCACTGCCAGCCCTACCTGCACCAACATGTCTCAGCCTCTGTGGCAGTGCCTGTGACAGCTCCCTCAGGGAAAGGGCATCTCCCTTTTCATCCCTTTTCATCCACATAATCCATTTGAGCTTCCTGGTCCTTTCAGTGAGCAGAGAAATATAGGGAACGAGGAAGTGGATAACAAAATCTGGTCCATTACCAGAGGAAATTACTAATGCATAACTAAAGGATAACAGCTAGCATCAACTTCAACATAAATCATAGATATTAAGGAATTTAATATAATCTGTCACCCATTTTACAAAAGAAACTACTTAATGCTTTAGAGTTAACACCTTTCTGTACTAAGATAGTCACATTGGCTGCATATATTTCATGCTATATAATCCTTATAAAATATTTTGTCTATTCAGGATTTGTTTTGGGTTTTTTTTTTTGGCTTGAGTATGTGTATAAAATTCATATTAGGAAAAGAAATTTTATTATGCATATAAACAAGTTTACTTGCAGAAAAAGTGTTCCTGACCCTCTGTGTTGGTATTGATTTGAGCTCGCTGTTTGTGTAATGCATTAAACGTAAGCAAAGCAAGCAAATTATGTGCCATAAATAACTTGTCATATCATATACTACATTACCAAGCATTTCCAAGCAATCTGGATACAAAATGATGAGTAAACAAAAAAATTTAGAAGCAAAACTAGATTCTATTTCCTTATGCTGAAGAAATTACTGGATAAAATAAAAATAAAAGATAAACCCTGAGTGAATATTTTTCATTGCAAAAAACACAGATTTGATTAGCTCTAACTTTCAAAGATGCAAAAAACTCAAAGCTGCATGGGGTTTTTATAGCTAAAAAATATATTTAAACTTTTTAGAGTGATAGAAATCATAGAAAACCTCAAATACATAGAAAATATCAAACCCCCAAGTATATTTTATTAAATATTTCTTTTTCTCTACTAGAAATGAATGTGTTAGATGTAGTTTTGTAATGCAAAAAAAAATTATAAGTGTTTTATACATTATTGAAAAAAAAGAAAAGGAGGAGAAAATTATAAATTTGTTTGCTGTACTCTACCTAAAACCTGTAATTCGGGAACATGCAAAGATCTCTAGGACTGATTTTTCTGTAGCTTATAATTTTGATGTATAATAAAAATTATTCTGCTATGATCTAAACCTGTGTGAGGTTAACTTGCCTTCATATTTATTATGTATTGGATTACACATTTTAAAGCAGATTTGAAAACAAATACAAATAAGCTTCATAATAGTATTTCATATTCCAACAGAATAGCAATAGCAACTGAAAGCTGAAGAAAAGACAAAGTAATAAAGTGAGACAATAAATTCAGGCTTAATTATTGTCAATGTTTTCTATATGTTTTGAGCAAAGCTCTGTTAATGTGAAATCACTCTAGATAAAATCGTGGTTTGGCCTTTTAATGTGAATTGAGAGGTTACCTACAGGACTTTATTTCCCTTAGTCAAACCAGAAAGTCATAGCTAGAGATACCATGTGGTCTGGAGTAAGTTCTTAGGACATTTCTTTTTAACTGTCTTTTAGCATTGAAACATTTTTCTGGTCAATTGTGCCAACAGGTCAGATATCTTAGGGCTGTCAGGATTCAGGCATGCTCCCTGATATCCCAGTACACACCAAAACATACCTGTAGCTGTACACCATCAGAGGGCCATAGACATGCTATGCCACCACCATCCACCTGTCTGTGCCGGCAGCTTTTTTCTTGACTCATGTAGGTAAAATGAGAGCCTGCTGTGTTAAACTTTGTGTGACCAAGAAAAGCGTGATGGGACTAACACAGATTGTAAGGTATCCCGTACTCATGGACTTATCACCCCACTTGGCATTATCCATCTGTTTCTTAGTTGCATAAAAAACTACACTTAATTAATAATTAGTCTTTTCATCTTTATTTTTCTTTGATTTGGGTGTGTTTTTTTAATACTTATTGGAAACTTCTCAGACAGCCCAGGTACTACCGGATGCATTTTTCTGCATACCTAATGTTTCCTGGTAACAAATGGACTCTAAATTCATTTGACTGTACTAGGATCAAGACCAAAGTTTGGTTTTTATTTTTTTCTGTTTACCTATGTTTTGCCCTAGAAGTGCAATATAGGTGAGGAACACTTTTTGGTTTTGACTAACCAAATGAAACTGCTGTAGATTCTGACATATACCATCCAGGCACACATACCATCAACAACATGCTGATTTGTCAACAGAAACTTCCTTTAGCTGTCAGGACGAAATATTATGGTGTAACCAATCGCCAAAATCCTATAATGAAAGAAGGATCAGAGAATGTGATCACAGACAATGTGCTTGTGATACTCAGGAGAAAATACAGGGAGTGACAAGAGTTGTTTTAAGGGAAGCTGAACTTAAACCAGAAAAGAACAGATGGTCACCTTTGTTTTAGTAAAATGTTTGATCTGGTCAACTCACTGTGTAAATTACCTTAATGGTTTAATATCTTCCTGAGCCAGCTGGACCAGCATGGGGGAAGTGTGTTTGCAGCTCAGCCCAACACAGACTAAAAGCTGAGCAGCCAACAGGATAAACTTTGAAGACAGGAACAGACTTGAGCTCCCATGTACTCTTTCCAGTGACTGAGGGTGCTCAGCACTGTCACAGCACACGTACAGAGGTTGATGATGGGAATTATACATGTAATAGGATCCAGGTGAATATTGCAGCTGCTATACGTGCTTGTGTTAGAACCTCAGTATGCTGCTGCAAAGCCTGCTAAACCGAAGTCCCATGTAATGTCCAATATCTTCAAATAAGTAAATTTAGTATTAAAACTTTAAACCCTCCTTGTTCAAAATATCTGAAAGAGCCTGGTCAGAGAGCATTGGATCCTGACACAAGAGTGAAACCATTGACATATTTGTCAGCTGTAGCTAGGAGGTCTACTTACAGGAATGATCTTCTCATGAGGTTGCTGAGAATTAGTCTACTTTGAAAAGGTCAGAAGATGTATTTGGTTGGCATAGACAGTATGATATTTTCAATGATTTTCTCATTAAACTCCCTCTATGAAATTGTTAAAGTACTGGATTTTAGTATGCCTCATCAGATTGGATTAAACCATATCTGTATTTCCATTTCTCATTTTCACGGTTTCTTAAAGCTACTGGACTGATCATTTTCTTTTTGACAGCATTCACATCTACATGCTAGTATTTATTTCTGATGTTAAGAATGATGGTGGGGGCGTGGGGGGAACAGGTTATCCTCTTTGGATGAAAGATTTATTTTAAAAGATATCGCATATAATTTTTAATTTTTTTTTTTTACGTTTTCAGAATAGCGTTTCTCCTACCTGAGACTCACTTTCTGAATGGACAGAAGTCATAATGATTTCATTGACTTTGTTGGTGCAGAATGCAGCTTAATTTCCTGTTCACAAGCAGTATTAATGTCTTGGCACCAATGACTTGGTCGGGTCTGCAAATTGGAGCCAATACATTAATACCAAGCGTGATGCTGTGCCAGTTAGAAAATGCAGTACAGGATCTGAGCCCAGGAGGACAGTGCCCAAAAATGCCACCTGTTGGTGTCTCTAATTCTTGGCTATTCACAAACTGGAACACACTGCTGGTCTCTTCATTGCCAGTGTTCTACCTCAACATATTCCCACTACTGAGACTAGGACAGGAGTCTTGGTTGTCTAGATCAGCTTAGTTCTGTCTTTCAGTGAGACAAATTCTGTGGAATGTTGCTCTGCAGAAAAAGGAATGTTGCAGACTATGCACATTACAAAATTGATTTATGTGATACAAATATTTTGAGTTTTGTCAAGATTTGATTTCATCATATTTAATTTTTCTTGTTACCACTCATCTCCACCTCTGAAAACCTCCAAATAGTAGAAGCCTGTCTTTTGAAGTGTAAAGGTTATTTATGTTTTTGTATCCTGATGACTTAATTTCAACTATAGGTTTGACTATTTTAATAAGAAAATTCTTCCTTATTTGTTTGCATCCCATGTAGTACACAGAGATGTTACTAATAGGGTCTAGTTCCATACTTTAAAATTTGTTGATGTCCATTGATTTTTGGTGGGTTTTTTTGGCAGTAGGAATATTCATAACTTGGCCAATAAAAAAAAAAAAGGGAAATTAAAAAAAAAAACAAACATATGAGTGATTAAAACAAAGTCACTTAAATTAAAACAAGAGCTAAACTATCTGTGACTAGAATGCAAACAATTAGTCCTGGTATACATAACCATTCTATCATAGCAAACTAATTTTACAAGAAAATTTCTCCAACCATATTACATGATCTAATCTGAAATATGTAGGAAGCAAAAATCATACAGTTCACAGTAATGACTATCTGTTCTTCCAAATCTGAAACAAAAATAGGCTGTAAAAACAGGTTTAAAAGAATCAGGGTGCATACAGATTTTTGTTAATGATGGAATTCAGAAATAATTTTAAGTCTCAAAAGAACTTATTTTCTTTTATAGACATTTCTGTGAAGAAAGTGACCGATTATCTCTTCATGCAAATATAGGTTTGTAGGAATCAGAATGAATGCAAATACATAAATTATAGACTGACAGACATTCTGTGTTCTGGGATACATGTCCATAACAAGATAGTTATATCAGTTTAATTGCCCAGAGACACCTGAAAATGTGATATTCAAAGTAGGAGGAAGCAGATGCAACTGGAGTTGTATTACAGGAAGTAGAGTCATAAGTTACCAGAAAAAATCCTTCACCACCATCATTTGGGAACTTCTGTTAATCCTGTTAAGACAGAAGGATGGACAGCAGTACTGCATATTACATACTTCTAATGTCTCTCTTGGAAAACAGGCAGTTGCCACAAATATGCAGTTTGAATACTAAACTAGTTTTGGCAGGACTAGACCATGATGATACACACAGAGAAACATGAAATTCTGAGATCTTTTTCCCCATGCAGTACCACGTTGTTCACATGTTCCAGGAGGTCCATGTCCTTCATTCTGCCAATTTTGATCAGATTTCCCCTTAACTGGAAGATGAAGAGGTGATTATTTGGCCCTGGTTCTAGAGTTGTTGATGAGAATTGGTATTTTCAGCATCCATTCTTTGGGATGCACAAGCAGTCCCAGTGTGACTTTTCAGAACCCCTTAGTTAATTGTGAAATTGCAATGTACTTGTAAACATATGACTTTCTCATAAAGGGATAATTTTATTAAGTATACACTGCTAAAATAGTCATGTAATAAATAATTAAACATCCATCTTGATATTCTACTAAATCTTGTTTATATACATACTCAAGGAAATAAAAAATACATGACATTGTCTCACAGCATTTTGCAGAAAGAGATAAGATCCTGTCTGTTCTTCACAGAAAAGCACAGAAGTAGTTCAAAAGGAAGTGTTACTTGCATGTAAAGCACACATAAAATATGAAAACTAAGCCTTTTGAATAAAGGTCTTTGAAAGTCAGTGTCAGTTTTGTGTGAAGTTAATGAGTAAAAACAGCTGATTGGCTGCAATTGAGGAGATAGGAGGGATGAAGTCCTTTCTTGAATCAATACACATTCACAGATGACCAGCAAAACTCCTGATTCAGAAATAATAGAGATCAGAGCGAACTCATTATAAAATGAGAGTGAAGGAAGGCAGACTTTGTTCTGCATTTTGCAGACCAAAGTAAATTAAATACATTGAATAAATAAGAAGTAAACAATGACTGTAAAGTTACAGAACTTTTCTTTCTAACAACGAGTTAAAGATGACACAAAAATCATTAAGTCATGAAGAAAAGAATATCAAATTACATTCCTTTCCTTTCCATCAATGTTTTTAAAGCAAACAAAGAATCCTGAGGGCTACATCCAGTGATCATCTAAAGTCTGCAGACACTAAATTGATGGCAAACACAAAATAAAAAAATTTACTAGTTGTGCCTTGCTCATCACTTGAGGTAATCTGGTCAATGAAAGAATGTTACTAAAGTGCTATGTAGAAATCAGCACTTCTTGGAGTGGAAGTGACTTTTAACCTATATTTTTTTGTCTCTAGGAGACATGCTTAATTTAATAGTGGAACATTTTAGTAACAAGAAAAGCTATCACTAGAAATAGATGTGTTTGTGTTGTGTTTGGTATAATTACTGTGATATGCTTGCAAAGCAAATTTGAGAACAAAACATGCACTCAGGCATTCTAATGAGGATGTTAGTCTTTTTGTTTAGGTACTGTAAAAACATACTGAGTCATCTAGCCAGAGAACAGTCTGTATCAGGTAAATCTGATTTTTTTCCCCCCCTTCTGTTTTAGGCTGAGGATTTTCTTTCCTATTTAGATTTTCCTTCAGTTTCAAAGTTATTTTTCCATAACAAGACAAAATCAGAGCAAGAATGGCAACAGGTAAACTTGCCATAGTGTTACCTCTAGTGGCAAGAAGCTTTGGTCAACGAAAATTGTTACAAAAACAATTGTATTTTTGTCTAATACTATCTAATTGCCTAATTTTTTTTTGCTCAGCATTAGAAACTATGCTTGTCTCTTTGCATATTAAAGAAACTGTAATGATAATGTGCCCTACATGCCTAGGTGTTTCATCTCAGTTAATAATTTCTATATTCCTTCTCATTCAATTTTTGCTGCATCACAATTTGTGTAATAGTCAAGAAACCCAGATCTCTTAGTTTTGTATTCAAAATATTGTTACGGAAAAAAAGAAACCAAAATATATATTGTCAATAAAAAAAACAGTTAAAATCATTATGCATACATGTTTATGTGTACCCTTGCAAAGCCATGTTACATTTTCAGCTGCTATGTATTTTTCATGTACATCAGAAAATTGTTGTTTGTTTCTTGCCCAGGTCCCAAGGCTGCATTTCTCTAACCGAGCAGTTGGGAGCTATTTATAGTCCCAAGGTTGCCTGTGACAACCTGTGCCTTTGTTTGGGTTTTTTTTTTGTTGTTTGCTCTTTGTCAGTTTTCTTCTTTATTCATCCCATGTTTACATTTCTCTGCAATATGCAGAGAAACATATCTGTCTGTGCATGCAATAAAAGCTGAGATACTTTCTCTACAACCAGGTCACTTGAAGGAGCAATTAGTAGATGAAAACTTAACAATATATTTTACAGTCTCTCAGGACATCAGGGAATCTTGCACTGCAGCTTAAATACTGTCACAGCAAAGCTGGTATAACCTTTAGAGTGACCTTTCTCTCTTGCTTAATAAAAAGCAACTATAACTGGATAGAAAACAACATTAGCATGCACATAATAATAAGCAGTATAATGACTCTTTAGTTGCATAGGCTACATTAATATCTTGCAAGAAGATTTAACTTACATTTAAATTTCACAACTGATGCAGAAGCCAATGTCATTACCACAAAGCCAGACACAAGGAATCACAAACATATTGGAGTTTATGTTTTCAGTATAGCACACTGGCATACATTGAACAAGAGTTCATAGCAGTCTCTTGGAGGGTTATAAAAGAGTATCTATGCAAATACTCTGTATTTTCACTTGAATTTAAGGTATATGTTTTCACAAAAAATGCATTTTATCTATTGATTTGCAACTTTATCTTTGAGGAATACAAAATGTCTTCTCACTAAAGGAGAAAAAAAAAAGCCTGGTTGATGTGGTTGACCTGAGTACTTATGTATTTGTGTGACAGGTACAAGTAAGCCTGTAGAATTTACCTTATTCATGGGACTCTGCATCTGAAACTAAACTAGATATTTATTAACAGACGTGTCTACAGAGACATCACAACTTGAGACAGTATTTAGCTTATTTATAAAGATTTTCCAATTGTTTTATTTCTACTCTTCCCCACAGTCTTCTGTATTTAAATTGCACACTGTAGTGCCAATGGGAAAAATCAAAATACTGCGCCTTCATAATTTTCACGGACAGTAAGCCTGTAAGCACTAAGCTCTGTGTCTCAGTTCATGGAAACAAACTTTTGCAAAATTTGTGGCCTTGTAGTGGTACGCAGGTGTCAAATATCTAGCAACACTGCGGTCAAGTGCACGGTAACAAGCAGCCAGGCAGATTTTCTTCAGAAGTTCCTTTTGCCTACATTTGAGATTTATCCAGAAAAGAAAAAGAGTAGATTTTTTTCTTCTGGATGACAAAAGTGCCTATTTCACTGTTCATGACACCTTGTTTCAGAGGTAATTAAGCCTGATCAGTCAAGTCAACTTTTCATCTTCAAGTAAAAAATTGCAACAGACTTACAGCTGTTCGAACATTTATTTGCTAATACTTTGGACAAAAGACCATCTGAGGAAACTAACATTTGTCACCATAAGCTATAATAATACATTATAGATGCTGCAGTAAAGGAAAAAATTCCTTCTTGTTGATTTCTGAACATACGTTAATATTCAAAAAGTCAACATATTTCTTAATGTCTATCAGAGAGAACCTGATCCTCGCACACTCATTGGGCAGACTTCCTGCTGTTCTTTTGTTCCACTTACCTCTACAGCCCTTCTAGGGAAAGAGACCATCTTGCTACAAAGACATTAGTTCTTAAAGTTAAAATTTTCACTGAGGAGATGGAAATTCACTTTTCTGACACAGGGCATACGAATGGATTATTCAAGATGATGGGCTTGTCACAAATGGGACAGAAGACATGAAAAATTGCCATGGTTTAACTGATAAGGTAATGTTAGGTCACAGGTTGGACTCCATCATCTCAAAGGTCTTTTCAGCCTAGTTTATTCTGTGATTCTGCAAAAGTGAAAACAAAGAGGAAATCTTTCTTGAAACCCTTAGATCAGAAGAAGGTAATGGTGTTTTGGAGAAAAATGATGGCCAAAAAAAGGAAGAAGACTTGAAGAAAAAGGAATTTAGAAGGGTGACATCATCTTGTACATATATGTGAGGCAGATTTTGGTGTATATAATATCATCAGAAATATTGAAAATACAAATGGAATCATCTTGCATCAGAAGCAAATAGGTAATGTAGCCTTTATCCATTTCAGCTTCATAGCTCTTGTTATCTGGTACAAGGAGAAAATCTGCTCCTGCACATGACCTATGATCTGCATTAAAATGGCATTACTGTACAATGCCTCCACATTGATATTTCTCATTGGCAATTCTTATTTAAGAAAAATAGTATTTACTCCACTTCTACCTCTTGTTTGTTTCTGACTTATGTTCCCCACTCAATTGCTTTGAATTCTAAGATGTATTCGATTAACAAAAGAATAGAATAGAATAGAATAGAATAGAATGTTTCAGTTGGAAGTGATGTTATAATGATCATCTAGTCCAGCTGCTTGACTAATTTGGGGCTGACCATAAGTTAAAGTATGTTGTTAAGGGTCTTGTTCAAATGTCTCAGACACTGATACGTTTGAGACATTGACTACCACTCTCGGAAGTCTGTAACCAATATTCGACCACCCTCTCAGTAAAGAAATGTTTCATAATGTCAACTCCAAACCTCCCCCAAAGCATTTTTGAGCCACTGCCATGAGTCCTCGATCTCAAATAGAAGCGTTCAGCACCTCCTTCTCCACCTTCCCTTCTCAGAAATTTTTATTGAGCAATGATGTTTCTAGAAAAGCGTTTCCTTATGAAATGGCTCTGTGTCTGGAAACTTGTATTTTATGCCAAACTACATGCAGAAGAGTGTTTCTGAGGGAGTATGAGACTGATGTGCAGCTCATGAGAGATCCTGACCTGCAACTAAATGCAGTGGGAAGCGACTGGTTTGAGTGATATGCAGATGAGGGAATTTTGTTTTTATAGACAGTGCCACACTGTTAATTTTACAATTTGAGCATCAGTTCATCATAGAGCAGCTAACAAAAGGTTGCTGTAGAGAATCATTACTATTCCAGCTGTGTTGCAGAACAGTATGCTATGCCAGCTTTGCACTAGCTTACACAGGAATGTATCTTTGATAACATAAAAGTGGTCTTGTCACCTTGTCTTGTCACAGATTGCTTGAGATCTCATAAACCAATACTTATATAGCTGGAGGCAGAAAATGAAATTTTCCCACACATAATTGCAGAAGGGTTTCAGGAGTTGCAGTGTTGTTCAAAATTTCATATACTATCCACTGCCTTTGCAGTGGTAATATGTGGACCAGAAACTCTTCTATAACATATTTGACTGATTTTAGACACAATTATTTTAATCCCCCTCTTCCCCAGTGCTGCGAAAAAACCCAAAACCCAAAAAAAACCCTCAGCAAATTGTGTTACTGCCAAGCATATAGTGTAATCTGCCGGCTCATTTACTGTAACCAATACTTTTACACTGTCTAGTTAGAAAAGTCACAGGTGCAGTGATTTAATTACTGGTCAGTGATTTTGCATTGATTCAGTCAGCAACAACATGTCCTTTCCAGGAACTGTTTCAGAATTATTTTAAAGCCATTGTTCCAGCTGCCCTAGGTTAAGTGCTGAGAATCAAATTCAAAATTGCAAAGGCAGACACTCACATAGAGAAGAAAATTTGCATGAAAGAAGTTGATGAGTTTGTTTCTTTGGCAAAATATTGAATGTGGCAGGGCATAGTGGATGAGAAAAAGTTATGGATGTCAGTTATTTAAGTAGAATCTGATAAATATATTTTTAAAATATTTTCTTATTTTCTATGAAAAAAATAATGAAAAAACCACACTATTAATTGGTATTATCTCAAACCTGAAAGAAACAGATCAGTCTCATACCCTGAAAACACCAATCTGGTTGGCAGTAACACATCATTCAGGGATTCTTTCAGACACTTTGTCTGTAATAACCTCCTCGACATGCACGCAAAAGAGAGATTAGGCATTTTAGGGGCACAGCACCTTTTGAGGTCAGAGGGAATATAAAATTAAATTCTAGACAGAATTGCTAGATAGAGCTAATAATAAGTTGTATCAGTTGCCTATTTCATTGTTTCAGTGTCATCTGAGTATTTCTGATCCTTTCAGATTGGTTGGTTTGTCCATTGGTTTGGGTGTGGTGTTTTTTGTTTTTGTTTTTTCTTGAATTTCTTTTCCATTTAGGAGCATCAGTCTATCTTGAGAGTTTATATCATTGAGTTAATAGTGAAAACAATCATCTTCTCTTCAACCCTCTTCTATATTTCTAAAACCTTTACTGGGTTCTCCCCAGCTCATAGCATGCAAATTCCTTTTATACTAAAATGTACTTTTGTGCAGTTCTGTTAAATTTTTGGGTTACGCGTGGAGCTCCTAAGCATTTGAATAGACCCTGGAACAATCAGCCTTAAATTAAAAATGGTCTTTGTCTTACAACAAAATTTGCATCACTTTCTATTGTTTATTGCTGATATTTTTGCATTATATTTAATGAGGATATTTTAAGTCTTTCCAGGTTAAACAAAACTTCCCAGGCTGATATCAGGTTGAAGTTTATCCATAATTTTCCTGTGTGCAAAGAATTCTTCCCCACACACATATCTTTTACTTTTTTTTTTTTTTTTTTTTTTTTTTTTACCAGAAAGAGTGGAATATGATGTAAGACACAAACTACGAAGACAAAAGTAAAGCAAGATGTTTTGTCCTTTCTGTCACCATTCAGTATACGTTACCTTATAAACAGGACAATGCAAGAGATTGTTGCCAAGCTACCCAGAAACAGTCTGTGTGTAGCAATATCCGATATCTCATCAGACACTCCAGCTGTCCCTCCCTTTACTTTACTCCTGAGATTTGAAACTAAAAAGTTTTACCTCCCTTATGTTAAAACCTTATTTCACACCTGCTTTTCAGCTTTATTAATAGAGCTGCATTCCATCCTGTTAGAGTATGATGAGATTATTGAGTAAGAAAAATTCCTGCAGAAAGGCTGCAGTGACATAGTAAATAGTAATCTTTATAAATTCTGCCTTATGGTCATTGCATGTGCACTTATTATACTGGCAAAGTATTCAAAGAAATAAGCTTGTGTGAGGTAAAAAGCTGCTGAGCTTCTTTTTGTAACGGCATTGTTGAAACTTGGTTTGTTCTTGAGCTAGAACCCAAAGCAGATTAACTACCATACTAGAGCAAATTTTCAGGAGATGTAGTCGTAATTGGCTTTAGAAGTTATGATGAAGATATAAACAGGCTTTTTATTACTAAATTAAAATATGCACTAGATTGAATTGGTATATATAAAATTCATGGGTGAATAGCATGCTATGGGTAATTATAGAAATTCAAAAGGTGAATAAAGTGTATGAGAATATGTGTTGCATAATATAGGAATGTTTATATGGTACAGTGATTTTTTTTAAAGCATTGGGGTTTTTAAACTTAATGCCTAAATAAAAAGACCTGTTATGACCTTGTGTAGGTTTTAGAAATCATTTTGGAAAATGCTTTACATATACACATAATTAACTTAATGAATCAAATTTACTGTTCCATCTCAGAGGGACACTGAAAATTCACCTCTGAGCAAGTGAAGTGTTTTAAATGCTGTTCCATCTATAATTTCTTTATGGATTTAAGGCCAATGAATGAGGCACCATGACACAAAATAGCCATTTGACTGACTGCCAATATTTGAGGCTGGAAATGTACAATAATTTCACTAGGAAAAAAAATTGATTTAAAACAGAACAAGTCTTAAAGTTGATTGTATTTTTAACTAGCAAATGTTGTCCTTTTCTTTCATGAAAATGTTATGTTTATTTCAGCTGGGTTATATCAATGGTAGGTGTTAATAATAACCTAAAAGCTGCCCTTAAAATTCAGCTTGTCTGTTGCTGAATTGACCTATGATGGTGTGGAGACAAGATGCAGCTCTGGGGAGTCTGCACATAAAAGTAACCTACTTTTGGGCTCTAAATGTCCTTCCACAATGTGTTATTTTTCAAATTTTGTCAGCTTGTTAGTTACAAGTCAGAAGAGGAAAAATGTGTGACTTCAACAGAAATGACTGGGTGTTTCAAATGTGTATAGTTTATACAAAAATATTTTCTTTTTAAAGGTTTACATAGAATGGATACTCTGCTTTCAGTAAATGGGAGTTTTTGTCTGATCTACCACAAAGTCTGTGCTATCTACAGGTGGCCAGAGTTTTCATTAAAATAAAAACAATTGGAGGCAAATCTTTTTAAGGTAAAGATTGATGAGAGTAATCTTACTGCTTTTTGAAAATCTAAAATAGGTCAGGAATTTAAAAATATTTTTGTAAATATTTTAAATTAATTTACAAATATTTTAGTAATCATATAATAAAACCTGCTTTGTTTTGTCAAAGGTTTTTCTTTAAATTATATTGAAAATATTACATGGAGAATAAAAGTAAATTCAGATTGCAGTATACAAATTTTTTTTTAAAAATCAGAATTAAAAATTGTTGCCTGGTCAGCTCTGTTTTTACAATTTAGCTAAATGTAAGATGTATAAGGTAAGTAATCTAATAGTGACACTAATTTTGCCATCTTGTGCTTTAAATGAGGTCCATCAAGTTTTTGTTTGTTGTGCTTGCTCTTTTTAAACAATTCTTAGGCTTATTTTAACTGCTTTTCATATCTACTTCCCCCAGATTTACACTCAGTTCTAATTCCTAGATTTTGCATGTCAGATATACTCAGGAGCAAAATTTCTGTTAAAAAATGCTTTAAAATGCTTTTTATTAGATACCCTTTCCTGCTATGTGCATGTGCATGAATATGTGCTGCAGCATGATTCAACCTTGTGCCTCTTGTAGAATCATCCGCTCACATCTAACACTGAGCTCACTTTTTGTATAATGTATAAGTAGTTTATAGTCAAAACACATTCTTCAAAGCCACTCATTCAACTGTCAAGACTGGCTAAAACATACTTATTCAAAAGCAAAAAAAAATTGTATTATATTAGTGAAATTTTAGAAATCTACCAATCACTTTAAATATTATTTTTTTCCTCACTAAGAGATCTAGAAATTAATTTTCAGAACTGTTACTTTAGATTGCTTCTATTCATTCAAGTCTCAGCATTTCTTAAATTTTACTGTTTTATGCAATGTGAGCAGGCAAAAGCTATACTTTGCATTTTCAAAAATCATGCTTTTTCTTAATGTGTTTTGCTGGTTGGGTTTTCTTCTTTCCTTCTGTACAATAATAACATTTGGAAACAACTCATAACAAATGAAACCCCAGGCTTAAATTGAATCAGAGGAATACAAATTATTATTTTTTTTTACTTCTGTATTAAACAGAAAGGTCAGTTCTTTTGCTCCCATTCCCCTTGCAGTGTTGTAGACATGCATATAGCTGTGGGTAACTTCACAGCACAAGGGCAGCAGCACAATGTGACATTACAACACAGCTTGCTGCAAGCCTTTCATTTCAGCAAGAGCCAGCTGCTTGGTTATTCATGTTCTTCCAATTCAGAAGCCAAGAGGAATTATATTCTGAGGGTTAGGCACTACCAGAAGAGCTCTCATGGAGAGATGGGTGTTTACTGACAATATTGACTCAGTAAGTATTGTCCTGCTTTCACTGGACAAAAACAGAAGGAGTTAAAAATGGACTTTAAAGCCTGACATATGAATCAGAAAATGAAATTTAGAGATACAATGAAAGAGCCAATACACTTAGTTTTTAGGCCATCTAAGGAAATTGAGATTAACAATAGATGTGAATTCATGGGCTCTGCATTTTTTTCATAATAGTCAAAGTTTTGGATTACAAGATGCTAATGAATGTTATTTATCACCTCATAACACTATTTTTCACCTGTGTGGGACATTTAATTAACTTTCAAGTGCTTCATTATCTATTACAGTCTCATGGCATATCTGGTATTCAGACAAATAATCTTATTTTGTAGAGCTTGAGTGATCTAAGGAAGAATGTAATTTGAGGTAAAATAATACATGAGAGAGATGTGAAAGGGTCATAGAAATAGTAGAGTCATCATATTTTATAATAAATTTAGTGAATAAATTATGGTTTAATGTATTCTTTGCTGCATCCATTGCCTCCCATCTTATAGCAAGAAGTTGTATACAATCCCTAAATAAATGAACAGAAAGGAAAACAAAAAGAGGGTCACCTTAATTATGCATTACATTCCCAAGTATTAACACACATATAATATTCAAGGTAAGACTAGCCATGCAAATATACTGCCAAATTAGTCCATTTATCAAAGATAATATCTTAAAAATAAGAAATAAAAAGAGGGGTGGGAAAGCACCACTAATTTTAAACTGAAAGGAAATAAAATTTTCTGCCAAAGGAAATGAGTGTGAAAGCAAACCTGAGATACAAATATAAATGAATATGTATGTGCTGCTTCCTTCAGTCTCTTTAAAAATGGGCACAATAAATAATACCAGTAAAACAAGATTGAATGATTCTTCTCTGCTGTGTAGAGCTCTTTGGTACCCACTTGGTGAAGAATATTCTTGAACCATAAGGTTTCATTACATCCAAATTAACAGTAGTGACCAAATGTGATTGCTTCATCTTTTGCCCCAAACAAGTTTCTGAATCATAATTTGTAAGAAAATGCTTATTTGTATGAATATTTTATAGCAAATTTGTTACAAAAAATCAGCTAAAAACTGACATACACAACAGAAGAATGGAAAATAATTATTGTAATGTAGGAAAAGTAGAGATAAACCTAAGAAATATGTCAGAAATAGATGTTATATTTTCTAAAAAATGAAATTTATTAACATGATTCATGACATTTTGAAGGTGAAGAAGTCCAGTATAGAGATAAAGATGAGATTTGTATTGCATGCCTGAAATTAGAAACTCAAAGCTTCAGATCCAGTTTCACAGCACAATGTCAGATCTGCAGTAAAATTCTACAATTCAGTTTCATATTATTAAACTGGGCTCTTCCATGTTCTTTTTGACCTTTTAACATACAACTCAGGATTCTTTCATTTCACTATAGTAACATTGTCAAATGAAAGTAAAATTCAGCTAGTTTAAAGCACTGAAGAAGTACTGTAGCAAAGTATGCTGTTTTGCTGGGTAAATTAAGTAATAAATTCTCTGTTAGTTCCAAAGAAAGTGATTTTTTTTTCCCTTATTTTTCTCCTCTTGTCTTCAGTAAGCTCAACAATGAAGCCATAACTTCTGTGGTGTGTTGATCTTGGCCAACTGCCAGATGCCCATCTCGCCATTCTTTCACTGCCCCTACTCAGGATAGAAAATAAGGTGGAAAACTCAGTTCTAAGTGAAGACAGAGGGTTATGTTCCAATTACCTTCACAGTCAAAATGTAGTTGATTTTGGGAAAGCTAGCTCATCCCAAATCTACATTAGAGACTGAATTTTCAGTGTCACTTCTGTGTGTAATTTTCTGGTGTAGTATGCATCAATGTATGTGGAATATCTATTGAAAAATTGTGGAAAACTGACACAAGTCTTAGAGTAAAGGAATATAAATGAAATATTCAGAGTTATAGATTACAGAAAGAGAACTTAGTGCCTAAATTCAAAAATTAATGCCACAATGCAAATTTCATTGAAAGAACGGTGGTTCCAGATTTCTGATCGTACTTACTTCTGTTTGCAGCAGGGAGAGGAGCTTAATGAGTAGGTCTTATAAGGAAAATATACAGACTTCCCATGGGGAATGCAATAATCAGAAATAAATTTATAGCAATTTCTAAGGCACAAATGTATATTTTGTTCAGTAGGAGCCTTAAGAAGATTTTTTTTTTTCAATTTATTTAACTATATAAGTAAGGACAGAGATTCCAATGAAAATTATGGAATATGATGCAGAAGGCATTTGGTGATAACCATAGAAGAAGAAAAGAAGGTTTTACAGATTTCATGAATCCATATGTATATATCAAAGTGCATATATTGTATTGTGTTCAAACTTAGGGTGCTTTCCATCTTGAGATATTTCATGATTCTAGGATTTGAAATGCACGGATTTCAAAAATCAGTAAAAAATAATATTTATCAAAAGCATTAGGAAAAATAATAAAATAAAACCAAATAATATAGAAAATAATTAAAAAGAGATATATAGCTTTAAACAAGAAAGAAAGGATTTTTTTAAAGAAACATCATAAAGGCTGCAAAAAGTTAAAAGAGGCACAGGAAATATACAGAAAGAATACAAACTGGGCCGGAAAGTAAAATAAAACTCAGCAAGAAAGGAACATAGAAAAAGAAAAATAGAAAGTGGAAACCAAACTAAATAGGAAAAGAAGGCAGAAAATAATAAAAACTTGATCCTTCTGAAAGGTTCATAAAGACAACAAAACTAAGGAAAATTCTTCCTTGGATGATTAAATATACTTAGAGATTAAAAAGATAGCAAAATAAAGAAAAAAAAAAAAACGTACAGAAATGAATATTTGTATTCTTCATTGCTAAGAGCTAACTCTATTGGTCCCAGAAAGGTCCATGCAGTAACTTATGATATTCTCTGTATTTATATAAGAGAGTGAATGAAGACCTGTCAAACATTACAGTTGAGAAACACTTTTCAAAGTGAAAAATAGCGATGAATGTACAATATTGCATAAGGAACTCATTGTATTCAGTGATAAAAAATATAAATGATAATTTAGTGCTCATAAATTTAGTGTAAGGCACACATGTAATTATCATCCTAACTGAAGACACAGAATGATGGTCTTTGAATTAGGGACTACTATTCTCAAAAATCATCTTAAAAGAATTCTAAATAGGCAAATATCTTGTAAAAAAATAAGAGTGAAGGAGTATAGAATGAAAACAAAGAAAAAATACTGATATAGAAATGGCTGTATACTCCATGAAGAATAAAATGTGCTAATTAGCACATTTAGAAAAAACCAAAAAACCCCTCAGGTTTAGATAAAGTCCTGAGAAGGATGAAAAGGATGATCAAAAGCATGAAGTTACTTACCTATGAGGTGGCACTGTGGAAGAAGTATTTCTGAGTTTAAAATGAAGCAATCCATAGAAGATAAAATGGAGGTCCATAAAACTGTGAATGGTTTGAAGAAAGTAAATAAAAAGGTGATACTCACTTTTTATCATATATGAAAAAGAGAAAAAATACAGAAATCAATTGGTGTTGCATTGATGGCATAGGAATTTAGCAGAAAATAACCCCCTTATGTTCCAGCTGGTCCTCAGAGATCGAAGGGACTGGCCATGGCTGGGTTTAATTGCTGATTATAGCCAATTTAGAATTATAATGAGAACAGATGCAAATATAGTGCATTTTAAAAATCTAATACACTGGGTCTGATTGCCTTCGAATAAGGACTTACACAACCCAGATTTGTGGATCCAGATTTGTTTATTGAAACAATAAGAGAACAGATTCAGGATTGCTGGAGATAAATCCACTTACTGCAGAGTATTAGTATGTGCTGCAACAGAAAGTATAGTAAGAGGGATCTCTAATAGTTCCACATGTATATATATAAAGAAATATTCATGTGTAAAACACAATTTTTAATATTTCATGAAAAATTGGAATGCAGTGGAAAAAAGAGCTGGAAGAAAGCAGAGGAAATTGGGCAATCCAAGTAAGCTTCATATAACTTCTTTTAAGTGTTTTTAAATAATAGGAAAATTAACCTAAGATAGATGGACACTATAGCAAACATTTCATTAATTCTTCAGAAATATTAAAATTACATAGACAATGAAAGTCATCTGATTGCAACAGATCAATATTTTGACTGCATTTTTAAAACTTATATTTAGTCTCCTGTTATAAATACTGCAGCAATGACAGAGAGAAATCTCATCTTGGCCATTTTAAACATTCATGAAGATTAAGCCATTATTACAAACATTTGAACACTTTTGCATATAAAAATCAAGCTTCTAATCCCATAACATAATTTTAAATCCATCACACCATAAAAGCCAAAGGAATTGGGTTGGTTAAAGCATGCAATTACAACAGGTTGACCTTCAGAATTAGACTCGTAAAATGATGAACTAAACAGTGCCTTTGTCATTTAAAAGCTTATAAAAAAGCATAAGAAGGTACCAAATTATGAAAAAAATATGCTCCATTGGATTTTGTACTGATCTTCATTTACTTGAACAGTTTATTTCATCTGATTAATTTAGTAACAATATGTCAGATGGATTTCTGCTGCTGAAGGTCATCCAATCAAGCAATACCAATCACAGTGGTAAAAATCTCTTGGAAAATAAGATTTCATTGGTACAGTCAATAAACAAGCTGCCATCAATAAAAACAAAATACACTCTAATCAAAGAGAGGCATGTGTTCATGATTATGCTTCCAATAAATGTGGGTCGTGCTCCTCTGGATGAGACATAAAAACCACCAGATGGTCAGGGGTGGCATAGGAAGAAGTGGGTTTATTTCTTCTATTCATAATACTGAAATTTGATCATTATGCTAAGAATAATAGACACTTAAGTTTTTCTGATTCACTTTGCAACACAGGGAGGCATACAACAGTTTGCGAGTTCCTGCTCTAAGGATCTGCAATTAGACCAGATTATTTTACCAGATTATAAAACATTAGGCACCCCTCACATTTAAAGAAAAACAGTCACTCTGTTAGAAACAACACTGAACACTTTTCCCTTTCGCTTCCATTCCTGGATGCTTACAAATCTGTCCAGAAACAGAGTATTTACACTAGGCATTATGCCATGTATATTTTTCTGGAGGCTTTTATGCCTTCAGATTAATGACAGTACAATTAAAATTCCATGCCACAATAAAGAATGAAGTAAAAGAAGGCAGCATGTAAAGACAAAAATGAAATAAAGAACAAAATAATTTAAACATTTCTACCCCTTTCCTTTGCTTACACTTGACAGAAAACTAGGGTCTCTTACTGAGACATTCTTATGGAAGGAATTCTTATGAGTAGCCATGCTATTTCAATGTTTATATTTGATGACTGTAGAGGTGGGAATTTTGTACCTGATTCACTTGCTCAAAGCTATTTAGACTCATCTGAGATGCTCCTGGGTACCCTGCCTTGTCTCCATTTTTATCCATGTTACATGCTACACAGGCTTTAGATTCTTGTAAGTGGGCAGCTTAACAGAATCCCCTCATAAAGGTTTAGTCTGGTCAGAATATTTTTTTCCTCCTCATAATTCTTTAGAATCCAGTGTATATAATGACTAGAAGTCTCTTGAGTATGATGAGAGTTTAGATGAGTGTCATATTTGCATGTGTACATATTTAGATCTTAAATTAGGTATATAACAGAATAACAAGTTTTGTACATGGTTTGTAAGTTTTTCATCACAAGAAACTACTGCAGTGAAAGACAGAAACTACTTTCTTTGTGCAAGAAATTGCTAATGTATGTTTACACAACTTCCTTTTTTATCAGTACTGCTTAGCACAGAAGTTTGAACATTAGTTTTTCTTTTTTATGGAAAATCAAAGACAGACTATTTGTTTTTTAAATCCAAATAAACCATAGGGTGAAACATATGTCAGGTGTAGAAATCAGAAATTTATCCAAGTATTTTTAAATTGTTCTTTCTTCCTATGGGACTGAAGTCTCTCATCTTTCCATTGGAATTAATTGTTGCCAGAAACTTAATTGAAACTGAAATAGTTTCACAAAGACCATTCTTGTGCTTATTTTTTAAAAGGGAAAGATCATTACTTTTTTAGATCCAGTATTTGTAAATAGAATATTGGTAATATTTGGGCAAATCCATCATGTTTGATGCAGTTATATAAGTTGAAAAGTAATTGTATAAAATAACCCAAAATATTTTCTTTACAGTTTTTAGCATTCATTCTTCTTTACATTCATTCATTCATTCATTCATTCATTCATTCATTCATTCATTCATTCATTCTTCTTTGAATTCATTTAATAATTATGATTATTTTTCAGATCTTTTTCCTCTTAAAACACCAATTAAACCCTTAAAACATGAAACCTTCTTGAAAAAGCAAAACAAAACACCAATAAAAAAACCCTATGAAAAAGAAAATGTCGAAGAAAAAAATAATTCTAAATCATAAAATGAATGAACTCTAGAAATAGAAGAATTTACTATATAAATATTTTAATATAAAATTTTCTTTTTTTTTTAAGTAAAATTCTATTTGAAAGTACTGATGTGAGAAATTTTGAACCAAATAAATATATTTCTGCAGATCTGCTCCTTTTGGTCAAAGCAGTTTTTTACAATTTAACTGTGGGAAAAATTGTGATTAACTCCAATGGCTTCCAATTTTCTTAAAAATTGAACAATGAAGAATATCCCTCAACAAGTTTACACCTCAGTAAACACTCAAGACAAAATTGACCTGAAAAATGAGCAAGATCAGAGAGGAATAAAAACATCATTTGTTACTTAAGTAGGCATCTATGACCTGAAATAATTTGATACAGTGTTGGCACTACAGAATAATATAAAAATAATTTTATATATAATTGCAAGAATAATTTCTTAAGTTAGCTCCCCAGCCGTCCCCAAAATAAAAGATGATATAATGGGTTTATATGTATTATAAAAATGTTTTTGTTTTGTTTTTTTTTTTGTTTTTGTTTTTTTTTGATGGCCACAGTCTTCACACTTTTCATCACCCAGGGGAACAACATTAAAATTATTTGAATAAGCAGTTTGGATAAACTTGAGGGTTGAGGTTTGTGATTATGTGAATTGCTTGTATTTGTTTGTTTTGTAGTATGAATTGTCTATGTCTGTAGTAAATTGTTTTCAGCTAATTTCTTGCAGCTGTTACTAAATTACAGGCTCTGCTTTCCAAGGCCACTTAGGGAAAGGAAAACCAGTGCTATTTAACCACTAATCTGACTGTGTAATGCTCTGAATGAAGAGAGGAAAAACATTTGCTATTTCTAGCTGTACCACACAGAATCTTTGCCAACTACTCATGTGACTGAATGGCTGCCATTTATTTACAGATAAGTTTAGAGGATAACATTTAAATTTCTTTAAACATAGCACATCATGAAAGACAAATGATGTGTCTAATTAACCCAAGTGTCATTAGCCAAACATTATGTCACAGTAGCCAATAGCAGCTAAAACATAGTAACTCTGGTAATATTAGAGGATGTGAAGGTCTGATTTTAGTAACTAGATTCAGTGCAGAATCTAACATACCCAGACAAAATTCATATGAATATCCTCAGATTATTTCAGCCCCATTAGCCATGTCTTTTCCAATATCCAATTGTATGCAGTAATAGATGATTTTTAGAGCGTCCAGAATGAAAGGAACTATCAGTCAAATCCTCCCAGAGTGAATGTTTAGTTATTTAACCTGATAATCCAATCTATAGAAATATGACTGCATTATTATTCTGAAGCAGAGGATTTTATATTCTCAAGACATTTGCTCCATGTTATGGATATACATACATGTTACATGTATGACTGATAATATCAAAAATCACCATGTTTACTGGTTTGACGTATATTTTCTCTGCTAAGAAGAAAGGGGATGTTATAAATATCTATGAGTATTAGTTTAAAAAAGTATTTCTGGGTGTAATTCTAATGAAAGTGATAGTTGACAATGCTGCCTTGTTTTTCTCTTACATAGTGATGCTGTTGAATGTATTACTGAATGAAAGTGTTAGGATTTTTTTCCTTTTTTTTTTTTTTTTTTTTTGTTTGTTTGTTTGTTTACAGCAAGCAGGGGTCTTGGCCCCATAAATCCAAAGGGCTTTAAATAGGATTTGAATACTTTATTCTAGATTATTTTGAGCCTAAGGGATATGGATAAAGATTTTTAGAACAGCTTTAGTGAGTCTAAATTGTACTGAGTTTCAAAGGAAATTATTTTTTCAACACCTGTTTTTTCATCAGTTTCCTCATCTTTCCTCCTTTTGATCTATAGATCCCAAATGAGAATGGAAATACTTCCTTTATGTAAGGACAGAAGTGAGGGAGGAAAAGGCAGAGAAAAATAAGATAGTATGCCTGTCTGGGAACTCTGTGTCACTTTGGACCACCACCACTTAAAGTAAATATTATTGCACATCTTGTTTTTCTCCATCAAAAATCAAGAAAGAAAACCAGACCTAACCCACCTTACTCGCTGTATTACAAAATATAGCTATTACACAGCCTTCACAATAGTGAAGTTGGTAACCACAAGTTTAAATCCTGTGTCTCACAGTATATTGGACCTGGCTTATTGGTGATTTTGAGGATTGAAATTTGTTTTGGCTTAACACTACAGTGTACAAGAGAACTACTTCATTTATGTATTCATTTCTTCAAAACATTCTGTAGGCTGAAATTTAGTTTAAGGGATAGCTCTGGCTAGAGTAGATGTAAGAAGTAATAGAAATTAATTGCTGTCTCTTCTACCTAAGACTTAGTAACAGTTGAAGATTCGCAGGTAATATTATTGAGAAGGCCCATAACACAATGACTGTCCATGAATACTATTTAATATGAGGCTCAGGCAATATCTTGCAGATGGCACCTTAATTTCAGGATTTCACTCAAGTATTTCTGATAAATTATGTACATTATCACTAAAAATTAATAAAACTACATTCTGTAATTTTACAGACCATTGCTTCCTCTTGTTTAAGCTCATACCTCTGTCAAAATAAATAATTAGGCAGCAAATACAAAATAGGGACAATACTGCATAGATGTTACAGTGAAAATTAGTGTGCATCTGTAGGCAAGGTTAGAGCTCCTTTAGCAAGAAGCCTTAATTTAGTTCTTTATACAGCAGGTTTTCCTTTCCTTTCTGACACGTAAAATGGTTTTTAGCTCTCTATGCTAGAAAAACTTTCTGTACAATACTTTTTGAAAATTTCATTTGCCCACTCTCCTCTAAGTAGATCTACCATTGCACTATCTGTAATTAGACAAACTTATTTCAAATTCACTCCATCAATGATAAAAACTTTGTTGAAGACTCTGTCCTGAATCTGATGCAGATGGTAATAATCCTTGATATGTCCAGATAATTTCAGAAAATTACGTTGTTATAAAGTTGTTGCATTGACTCCATTTCTATAGAATTCTTTTGTTCCTGCAGCAACAAATACCATGGCAAATTATGTACAAACATTAAAGCCTGGGTGAATGTTTGTAAGTTTTTTCCAACTAGAAACATTAGTGATAAATATTTAAGGCATATAAGTTTATCAAAAGAACAGCTTGAAGTGCAAGAAACGGTGAGCTGCCTGCCCTGCAATTTCCTCTTCCACGTGGTTTGGCAAACCATGCGTAGTGCCTGACAGAGCACAGCTTCCCACACGGCTGTGAGACAAGGTTCATATAATTATACCTTTCAATTTTAGCTAAGCACTTGGCCTTTTATTTATTAGCTAAGATAAACTGTAAACAGATGTCAGTGTTTTGTATGAGAGCTCTAATTTTGGCTTCTCCCAGTCTGATAAACAGCCATAGCTGGTGGACTGGAATATTGAAGAAATGCATTCAGGGGCTTGGAGCTACTTGATCTTTAAGTCCCTTCCAATCCAAGCCATTCTGTGATTCTGTGATATGCTGTTCCTTCTGTGCTTCACAGGGAGACCTCACAGGTAGACCTTGATTCTCTTGGAATGATTGTAAAGATGAATCTAGGAGCAATTTGTTTCTAATTTCAAGGTACATGACATCTATAGCTGTTATTTTAAAGCTTATGATTTAAATTAAAATATCTCATGCCAGAAAGTTGTAGAAAATATACCTTTTATCAGGCTATAATTACAAAACTACATTAAAAATGATACAATTTGGTTTAATATTCATTAGGAAATGAGGGGTTTTTTTTAGTTGTATTGATTTTATATTGAAATTTTATTGGATTTTTTTCATTGCATTTTTTAATTTAGAAAAATTAAGTCCTGAAAATACTAAATAAAATGTAAAATTACAGAAAGAATAGCCTCTGAATTACTTTCCCTAAGAGCTGTCAGAAATTTCTTTATTTGGTATGATTGATACCAGCCGTTCTGATTTTCCAGTCAAAGGAAGATAACAGCTGCTTAAGGTTTCATGTTATGGTATTTACCCCTTATTAAGAAATCAAGAAAAGTGATCAAAGAAAAGAGTGAAAATAAAAGTTACACAACACATCCATAGTCCCCATTTATGCTTAACAAGTCCAATTCATTACTACACTTAGGGGAGTGTTGGGGAGGAGAGAGAATAGGGACACATATTTCTCCTCTTTGTCTATTGCTCCTCATATTTTGATCATTGACATTTTTTTTTCTTAAATTATTTTAAAACAGATTCTGGTCAGAGCTAGAATGGTCACCCATCTTTTCTTGAACCATATAACTGGCTGAGAGACGACTGAATAATATTAGACAACATTAACAAAATCTGATAGTAATATTAAGACTTAGTATATTTTTAGCTACAAATGACAGGAAGTATCAGAAGAACAAGTTCACCACAGAGCACTGTATTTTGAGAGCAAAATAAATCTCTATAAAATATTGACAGATTGTTTGAGCATGTTTCATTGAGACACATTATTCAAAGACAAAATAAATGGTAATGAAAAAGTGCTATAAAAACTGAAATGCTGAGTCAGCTGACAGGTAATGAAACGTCAGTCCAATAATGTATTCCAGCAGAGCTGCTGAACTCATACCACAAAACATCTTTTCTCTGTTGGCCACAGTGGCAAAAATTTATACAACTCTACACAATGAATAAGTTTAACTTTTCAGGAAATATTTAGGTGATATATAAAGGGAAAAACCAAACAACATTTACCTCAGGTGCTGCTGATTTCCTTTTTAGCTATATCGGTGTAGATTTGTTCTAAAATGGAACTTTTTTTTTTTAGTATTGTCTTTTTACAGGATTCTAGATTCTTTTGTTTGTTTGTTTGTTAATGTACCCACACACTGTCTACCATCAGTGTGCAAAATTTATTCTCCATTATTTATTATTTATATTCTAGGTGTTATTCTGTGTAATGGTTTATCTCTTGCAAAACACTGGATGAAATGAGTCTGTATGTTCTCTTGCAGTTTTGCATGCTAGTATCCTCAGAATCCTCTCCTATTAATTCTTGTGCACATTATTACCAATTTACCTGACCATATAAATCTTTTGAAGGATTCTTCATTTTTTAAAGTTGAGAAATGTGTTCCTTTGTTTACCTCTGAAATTCTGCCGCAGGTACTTCAATGAGTAATGAAAAGTCTAATTATAAAACAAAAATTAATTCCATTAAAAATTAATTTTGATCCTGTATTGTTGAAGACAATTATTATAGTTTGATTTAATATACCAGCTTTTTAAATACCCCAACTGTGTCCCCATTTTTAGCTTGTACATCTATTTAAAATGTAATCTTACATTTCATTTTTTCTCATTTAAGTTGCTGTCTTCTGTAAAAACTGTTCCTTGTGTTACTGAATACATTAAGATCCATTTCCACTTTCATTAACATTTGGAAAAAAAATTTTAAAAGTAGAAAGAAAAATATAATCGAACTTTTGTCATTGACAAACAATATTTCCACTAAGTGTCTGCAATGCAAAGAACACCCTGTGTAATTCAGTTCCTTTTCAAAATTTATTTTAAAAATTCCTTGTCATAACACCCTGACTTTGTCAGCAGATATACAGGAAGGACTAGATTTACAAGCCCTTAGTCAGTTCATTTGCTGTTTATCTCTGATGCTTTGGATTGCAGCCTCTCAGCACTCATGCATGACCTTTTCCCAAAGCTGCTGTTTTTGTCAGAGTTGATTTAATTGCAGAGATGAACTTTAACTTTTGAAGAGTCATAATCCACTCATTTGATGCACATAGAGTTATCTTTCTTGTACTCTATCAGAAAAAGGTCCTATTAAAGTTCAAAAATGACTGTTCAATTTTCCGAGCTAGAAGAATGTAAAATGTTGTTTATTACAATGCTGTCTTACTTTCTATACTTAAGAAGGCATGCAGTGACAATATTATGGATGTCATCTTCTTGTATTGTATACATGCATACTGGAAACAGAAAATTTAAAACTAAACAGAGAGGTCTTGTTGTGTGATAAGGTCACTTTTCCAATGTCTTCTATTTCAGTAAGTAAACACAAACCACTTAAAATTCAAGAAACCAGATGTCCTTTACTGGGGTGAGGGAAGAGAGAGATGACATAGGTTTCTTTTTGGCTCTGAGTATGAAAAGGCCAGACAACAAAAGGCATAATGAAACAGTTGTTTAACTCAGATGGAGAAAAGAGAAGAATATAGCTGGCAAGTAGTTGTCACCATCCTTTCAGATGCTGGACATCACACTTTCATGCAGAATCGAACAGCCCCCAGATGGATTTTTCCACACAACACTGTGTAAATTCTGTCTTTGCAGAGTTCCCCTCCAGTGGAGAGCAAAAAAATCACCTCTTTTATGTGAGTATGCAAGTTTTAAGGCATTCAACAGCCAAAATATGTATAATATCAATAAATGAAATAAGAAAAAAAAAAGAATATCCATATAATATTTTAAAATGTCAGCTCCAGGCAGTAAGCACATTCAGTGTCTGCAGAGGACTTTTAATCATACATAGTGGGAGCATTTTAATTGAATTGACTGGCCTGATGTACCAGAACATAAGTTGCTGAGTATTAGGAGTTTGATCCAATAGGAGTTGACTCCATTAGGAGGTGATCCAGAGCTAAGGGTTTGACCAACAAACAGATACAATTATTTTAATAATAATAAGTACCACTTCAAATAATTGTGTGATTACTTGGTGACTCACATCCATACTTCTCATCCAAATAGTGCTATAGCATTTAATATAAAATAAAACAAAATGCAAGCAACTATGGGAAATGGAAGTGGAACACTTACTTTTCTCTGTAAGGCACTCTGGAAGTCAGACACTTAGGAATGATGTATAAACACAAACATTGGTATATTTTGCTGCTAAAATTATGGAGGCATCGAGCTGCAACAGAGGAATGCAGCAGAGGACCTATAAATAGTCTTTAGCATTCTAGAGGGGGCAGTTGTTGGTCTTCCTGGGTACCACACTGCTGTAATTTAGGAATAATATTCTCCAGTTTAGTACTTCCACATTGTATAAAACCATGCATTGCTCCTCTCTCTCCCCTCCCTGTGAGTGCACTGATGAGGGGAATTGAAAGCACAATAGGCAAAGATCACCGGGTTTAGATAGAACAATTTACTGGAAACAGCAATATGATAAGGAAGAAACAACATCAACAACAACAATGGTAATGACAGAAGGTGTTAAAAAAAAGAACTAATTCACATGAAATATCCCCAGAAAACAGACAATAGCAGATGCCTCCCTCTGCTGACTTACTCAACCAGAAAGAACCCCTTCTCCTCAGATGAAAATCTGTTCTCCCTACCCCATCACATGAGGTGGTATGGAAGAAGCTCTGTGCCCTCTCCCTGCTACTCCAAAAATTAACCCTGTCTTGGACAGAACCAGGACACACACTAAATATGAATTGGTATCATGTGTTTCTGCCTAGAATGAATCTTTATTAAGAGTACAATTTAAACTTGTTTAAAATAAAGGAAGTGTTGTAGGTCACCTCAATAATATTTTGAGGAACACTCAGTGAAGGAAGCAATGTACAAGGTCTTTCCTTAATGGAAACATTCTTCAAGACACTGCCTGGCATATAAGTTTTAAGTTGTTTTGACAACATAATGTGGGCTTTATTTATGTATTTTGATTATAATCAGCCTATAATCAGTACTATAAAGTACTATAAGTATAAGTTACTATAAGACAACACCATAATTTTTTATGCTTGACTGAAAGCATTAAGGCAGACATATGTATTCAAAAAATTCTCTTTTTTTTTTTTTTTTCCTCTAAAAAAATGTCATGTCACCATAGGTGAAAAGCTCTGCCTGAGGCCAGTTCATCTACTGAAAGTTTACTGTAATTCCCATCAGGTTGAGATCTATTTCTTCTTCTGCCTGGTTTGTTGTTTTTGTGGGGTTTTTTTTGTTTGTTCATTTGTTTTAGTTGTTTCCTCATTTCTTATTTGTTTTTACTGGAGTCTGTTTTAAAACAAAGTTCTACAATGTACTCCCTCTTCAGTGATTTTTAACATCACTAACTGCTTGAATTTACTATATTTATGGTTCATTGATGAACCGACACTTACTCTATTGTCTTTTTTACTTTAAAACTTGTTTTGTCAATCTTCTAGATCTGCATTTCTTTAACCAAACAACTCCAATGTCAGCCTGTGTTTTTTATTACCCTCTGTTTTACTTTTTTATGCTGTACCTTGTTTCCACATTTTTCAAATTCTCTATTGTCAAGCTAGGCTTGTTTTCCTCTACTGTTTTCATCTCTAATATCATTATCATATGCATAAATATTTCATTGGCACAGAATAACTACTCATTGTTACTACTACACTTTTTCTATGTAAGTATAATGAAAAATAAAACAAATGGTAGTCATAGCTACCCAATCTTTAAAAAGAAAAAATCTGTTGTAGGTAAACCAAATGAGATCAAAGCTCCAGAAACATCAAGGAAAGTTCAAGCAAACCAAGCCTGACAAGTTTCACTCCTGAGGCCTTGCAAATTTTGTTAGTAGCCTGTTATTAGCTATGGCAATACAATCTTACTTGGCTAAAATGCCACAGATGGTCTCCTTCAAACTCAGTTTTGCTGATCATTGCAATCTGCTCCACACAAGATAATCTTATTTAACATTCTGTAAGAGTGAATTGAGAACTCTCCTAGACTTCAGACTTTAATACTTTGATGAATACTTCCATCTGTGGACTGTTAACAATTATATAGTGCATTTGTCCTTTTTTTCTGTTTAAATTTAGTTTCTAGGGCTACCTATGTGCTTATGCATGTATTTGTGTGCATTTATATATATTCTTGAAAAATAATATTTGATTTTGCATAGACTTTGTTTTGAAATATACTGCACATGGTAGTGAGAGTCAGGCAACTTACAAGAGTATTTTCTGACATCGCAGAATGTGAATATGTAAAAAATAAGTAGAAATATAACCTGATGTTTTATTTCATGTAACTAGACTTAAACTAGTTTTAACATTATCTTTAAACATGCTCTCAAGTTTGTGGTATATTACTTTTGGCCTTCTGGCATGGGTAGTTGTCATTTTACACCATTGAAGTATCTTTGTGAATAAAAGTAAACATCAGATGTCCTTGAGAAAGGACATTTAGCTTAAGCTTTTGATCTCTGTGAGTGGTAAGCCAAAAGAGAAATTAACCTAAAGGTCAAGGAAAGAGCTTAATGTGTCTACTTCAAAATGTGCGAAAGGTAACTGTAGTGAGAGGCTCTGAGTAGATGTTTTTCACAAAGATGAGGCAGAACATTATTTATTACCACACAATCAAATTCAGATCTTGGCAAATGAATGAAATTGTGTGGGCTTTACAGAAAATTGTTAGACCTTCTCTCAAAAACATCTGTGTTGTTTGTACAACTCATTGATACATTTACACAAATACATATATGTATAAACATATATCTCTATATGCATATATGTATATAAAATCTGAAATCAAGATTCCCTTACAATAAAATTTAATGTGCATTCAACATTAGTGAAATCTTAACCTTTAAAAAGATGTTTCATTTTACAATGAGTATATTATTCACAGGACTCACAAAAATATTCTGTGGTAGACAGAATCAATTTATGCAAAATGTTATGGAGCTTGTACACGTCAACAAGCTCCTGAGGAGGCTGGCCCTAAACTAGCCCTAAAAATTGCCTCTGTAGCACTCAAAACACTAAGAACCAGGGTTATCTTCTTATGATGATACAATTTGCCATGGAAATAGAATGGCAGTTTATTCTGCAGAGGTAAACAGATCCTCTCTTCTGTAATAATGAAAGTAGCTTAATTTTAAAAGATTCTCCCTCCAAGGGAAGTTCTTCAATATATTCTTCTTCTATATAAATACATTAACATAAAATATTCCCACGCATCCTCTTTGAAAAGTATTCTAACAATCAAATTTGATTGTATTTTCTTGTCTTTTATGGTGGCAGGAGTATATATAGCAGATTTGAATCTGCTCAGATGATGCCTGAGGTGACAGAAGAACAAGGCAGCAGTTCTGTGCAGTTCAAGGTGCAGAAATACCATCATCAAAATCAACAACTCTGTAAACACACAATAAGTGATAGACATCCTCTATCATGGCGACACACCCCAGGTTTCATTCCCATACTCGGATTCACGTACAGCTAAACAACTTATCCAATGAGGAAGAAGACAAACAGATTTAAGATTAGTTAACTGGAAAAGAACACAAAGAAAAACCTGATCCAAAGTTTTTCAAGCTTGTACTTAACAGATAGGAAATATGAAAATCTGATGCTACATGGAAGTAGGTCAGGACTAGATTCTTCAGAGCATTTTTACCTTCCATAATTTCATTGCAGAAGAGAAATAAAGGGAGTGGAATTTTACATAATGTCTATCCTTAATACATGTAGGCAAAGCAAGGATGCAATGGTAGCAAGAGGAAGTAGGAACAGCAACAGTCAAGGGGTTTTGTCGTTTTATTAGAATAGAGCTTAGGCAACCAGGACTTATATTTCAATTGACAAAGTCCTTCACAAGATTTGTTTATGAGAAGAAGAGCAATGTATGGACAGAAAATGTTTTGAAATCAAACTTTACCAGCCATGTAACACATATTGTTTTCTCAGTTGCAAAACAAAAATATTTTAACCAGTTGAAACTTTATTGTTCAGGTCCATGGTAAACTAAAAGCTCTTGTTTAAAACATGCATTTTTCCTAACCTTTAGAAAATGATGTTTGTCTTAAATTAACTGAATTGGGGTTTTAAAGATAACATTACCCTTTAAAACCTATGATAGAACAGGTTCTTCTCTGACCTATGGATCATCAGTCACCTGAGAAAAATTTTCGAAGGACAGCGACCTGAAATTATTGATCTCTTTCCAGCTAATAACTCCATTTTGAAGATCAGCCTGAAAAATGGAGTAGACATTTTATAGCCTGTGATGGAATTTAATTTCTTATGTATTCAAAATGATGATCACGACATGGGGCTTTACAAGAAAGCATTGGTTAAGAGAAAGACATTCTAGAAAAAAATAAAGATTTTTTTTTACCCTAGATGCTATTTCTAGATGCATTACTAATGATTGTGAAAATTTTGTCAAATGAAAGTTCATAAGGATGAAAGAAGTTTCATAAATACACCACAAAAATTTGTAATTTTTTTTGGCTAAATATGTTCTCCATTATTTTTATGCATCAATAATAAGGACAGTATAATCTTTTTTCTCTTTCATTTTCTCTTTCCTTAAGTCTCATTTGCTTCTTTTGGAGGGTAGGAACAAAAGAGAATATAGAAGTATTGTACTTCTCATATCTTTCAAGCAGGGATTTTGACTTCCTTTTTCCTCTGAATAAAACTCCAACAACAATTTTTCAATCAAAGAACTATTTTAATGTTTATTAAATATTTTAAAAATTATTATTATCTATAATTTATATAACTAATTATAAAATACTATTTTATCTGAAAACAAGGAAAAGTTTATAATACCTTAATTGCTTTCATTTCAGTCTTCTGTAGAAATATGATTTTCAGGATTACCATGTTAGAATACTTGCTGATTTTAGGGATTCTGTTAATTTAATATTTTACTATAATGTTTAATTCCTTTTATGTTAGAAACATCCTGGTTTATGTACTTTGTGCTGTATGAAGAGATTTGAAACGTTTTCAGGTCTGTGAAATAACTACTGATAAGTTATTTATACTTTTAAAGAAAAATAAAGGAGGGAGGGAGGAAGGGAAGGAAGGAAGGAAGGAAGGAAGGAAGGAAGGAAGGAAGGAAGGAAGGAAGGAAGGAAGGAAGGAAGGAAGGAAGGAAGGAAGGAAGTGTCATTTTGAAACATTTCTGCTTGGGGTAGAAGATAGCAGTCTAAAGATCTTTATATTTATATTTTCTTGAACTCCATCCTAACAGTCTTTAAACTTTTATTTGTCTATCCGTCTACAGTAAAAGAACCAACAGAAGTTTCATATCTTTCACAAGACAGTTTTTCACGGTGCTTATGAAGAAATTGTTTGATATGGCTACATATGGAGATGCAATGATTTATTCATGCATTGTTTTGCTGAAATAAAAAAAAAACTTAGGCATCACTGCCTCTGCAAGACACTGTTCTCCAAAAGAGCCTTAAACCTCTTCTCCAAATGTCTGTGAAGCTTGGCTATTTTTCACATAATTTCCTTTAACCATCTGTGAAATCTATTCATTCCTCTTAGCAGTATCTATAATTTTGTATGTACTTGCTCTATTATTTGGCATGTCCAGTAATTCTGCATATTCTGCCCAGATATTCACGGCAGTTCAAACAGCCAAATCTCAGGCCAGGGCTCAGTTTTCCACCTGCAGACCTTCACAGAGCAAGCATGGTGTTCCCAGTAACAGACAGCTCTCAGAAAATATGGTGCCAGTGTGCCACTGTCTCATATTCTGATTTAATGATAGAGCAAAGAAAATTTAATAGACATGTCTAAATTTGTTTAGCAGTTTCATAGTCCCTGTATTTTCCTGATCTCCTGATTTTTTTTCTTATAGCTTCTCTTTCCAAACCACCCTTCCTTCTGACTTCTGGTGATTTCTCCATTACAACAATACTTTCTATTATTACAAATATGGCTTAGAGAGCAAGGCTCAAAGCAGCTCACAGTAGCAAGCAAAGTAAGCAGGAGGTCACAGTAGCAAGCTACAGTGTAGACAGGCTGTCAAATAAGACACAAGGTATAAAAGAAGAGAGCAAGACTGACAAGGAGAAGTTCACCTTGCTAACTAAAGGTTCCCATGGGTCATGAAGTTACATCAACTCATCCTAGTTTTTTCAGTCACCCAACACTTCTTCAGGCGCACTATCCCTAATATCTTAACACCTGCAAAACTGCCACTAACTCCTTTCTAACTGCATCTGCATTTGCCTCCAGAGCACTCTTACCCACTCTTCCCAGACTATTCCAGCACTACCACTCTACATTAACTACCTCCCAGTGATCCCTCTTACCCTAATGTAGAACCATTATGATCTTACCACAAAACTAAATTTTACTAACAAAGACACACAACCTTTAAGTGTCTCTGAAACCAGGGATTAAAAACATGGATTGTCCTGGAAGGGTTACTTTCATGTACTGAAAATCTATGCCCCTGTTTGTAGCAGTAAAATGCCCCTGATTCATTGCATTTGATTAATTCTCTCATGACAAAAGAGCTCTCTTCTTGGACCTATGCACAAAAAGCACTACATAAGGACAAAATGTGCTGCCACTGAGATATTAGACAGATCATCTTAGTGTATATGCAGAGTTTTATGTAATATACAGTGAATAGTGTGTCTTCTGTATTCTCTTTTCCTTTTTATTTTGAAATTAATTATGAATTATAGAAATGGACAGTTCAAGGTGCAGTAATGGAAGTCTTTAATAGCGACTGTGCAACAGTTTCTTATATGTATGGGATGTAATATTGAGAAACAATGATCCATGTTGATGGTGTCTTGCCTTTGATGTTTCCCAACAGATTGAAAGCAGAGTAATTCTACTGCTGGCCACTTTGCAGTGACAGCTGGGTGAAGTCATTGTAAACACTGAAGATAACTTTCCATATGGCAAGAATTCCTAACATTATTTGGTAATCACCAGTGTATGCTCGTTAAGAGCCAGGGCTGTATCACCTTATTGAATATGACTGTCTACTTAGAAATTGTGTTGAATTTGTTTGCAATATGTTAGTCATTAAAAGAGCCCAAGCTCTACTTACTGGATTCAGATGCAGATTTTGGTTATCAAAGGGGGAGTATTTATGTATAGAATATGATATTTATTATATAATATTTATGTATATTCTCTTCCGCACCACCCCCTGTCCTGTTCCCCCATTCTCTTTCATAAATGGAATAGGAAAAAATATTTGGATAAAAATAAATTTAATTTTTCAGCCAAACTCATCTTCAGCCAGTAGTCAGAGCCATTCCACAATTTCTGTTGCTTGCTGCCTCACTGAAGCTTTCCAGTACAGGATTACCAGTGGAAAATTCACTAAATGAAATTCCACATTTTTCACCTTCTCTCAGCCACTTTCCCTGGATGATACTCAATATCTATATTTAGATAGGCTAAATCAAGTCATAGATTTCCATTTTTGAATATTTCATAACAAGAAGTGATTGAAGAGGTAGAAATATCTATCTCTAAAGATATTATAATATTTAATCAGGATGTGGCTTGTCATCATTGTTTGCTACTGTCTTAAACTAGACTATAATATTTAATAACATCATCCATTCAAAATGTGTAACTTTCTGATAAAAAATTCAGAAACAAGATGTCAATATTTTGGAAATGTAAGTGAAAATTGAAAGATTTAAGATCTACAATCTCTTTTACAGAAACTCAAAATATGCTGATTTAAAGGGATCCTCAAGGGATCAAGTCCAGCTCCTGGCTCTGCACAGCACCATCCCCCACATCATGTGCCCCAGAGTATTTTCCAAATGTTTTTTGAACTCTGTTAGGCTTGATGCTGTGACCACTTCCCTGGGGACCCTATTCCAGTGCCCAACACTCTGGTTGAAGAACATTTGTCTAATATCCAACCTAAACCTCCCCTTGAATAACTTCAGGCCATTCCCTCCAGTCCTGTCACTGATCACCAGAGAGAAGAGATCATTGCCCGCCCCTCCTGTTCCCCTCACAAGGAATCTGTAACTGCAATGAGGTCTTGCCCCACTCTCCTTGTCTCCAGGCTGAACAGACCAAGTGACCTCAGCCTATTTGCCTTCCCCTCCAGGCACTTCACCATCTTTTTTGTCCTCCTTTGGACACTCTCTAATAGTTTAATATCTTCCTTATATTGTGGCACCCAAAAGTGTCCCCAGCACTCAAGGTGAGGCCGCCCCATTGGAGAGCAGAGCAAAGTGGGACAAACCCCTTGCCCAGCTGGCCATGCTGTGCCTGATGCCCCCCAGGACAGGGTTGGCTCTCCTGGCAGCCAGGGCACTGCTGACTCACGCTCAACTTGCCATCAGCCAGGATCCCTGGGTTCCATTCCATTCTATGGCACTGCTGTCCGGCCTTCCTTCCCCTGTCTGTCCATGCATCCAGGGTTACCCCATCCCAGGTGCAGAATCTGGGACCTTCCCTTGTTGAACTTCATACAGTTGGTGATTGCTCTAATTTGTGAAAGTCTCTCTTCAGGGCCTCCCTACCCTCAAGGTAATGAACAGCTCCTTCCAGTTTTGTATTGTCTGTGAACTTGCTTAGGGTCCCTCCCAGTCCTGTGTCCACATTATTTATGGAGATGTTGAAGAGCACAGGACTGAGGACAGAGCCTTGTGGAACCCGCTAGTGACAGGTCACCAGTCTGATGTCACCCTTCACTGTAACCCTTTGTGCCTGACCCATGAGCCAGCTGCTCTCCCATCACATGATGTGTTTATCCAGCTGTATGCTGGACAGTTTTTCCAGAAAGATCCTTTGGGAGACAGTAGCAAAAGCTTTACTGGAATCCAAATAGTTACATCAGCTGACTTCCCTTGATCAAGTAGCTGTGTTACCCTGTCATAAAAGGAAATCAGGTTTCACAAGCAGGACCGTCCTGTCATGAATCCATGTGGATTGTGACCAATGACTGCATGGTTTTGCATGTGTTTTCCAATGCCACCCAGAACAACCTTTTCCCTGATTTTACCAGGCACTGAAGTGAGATTGACAGACTTGTAGTTTCCATACTCCTCCTTCTTGCCCTTCTTGAAAATCGGGATGTTTGCCAACTTCCAGTCAGCTGGGATGTCTCCGGATTCCCAAGATGGATTAAAAATCATCAAGAGAGGTTTTTTGATGACATCGACCAGCTCTTTGAGTGTTCTTGGATAAATCCCATCAAGCCCCATAGATCTGTAGGGATCCAACTGGAACAACAGATCCCTCATAATTTCAGGGTCAGTTAAGAGTTTATCATTCTGTCAGTCATGATCCTCCAGCTCAGGGCACTGAGACCCTTTTGGTCTGTCATCCATGTTGAAGACAGAGGCAAAAATGTGGTATATACTTCTGCCTTGTCTCTTTAAAAATAATAAGAATTCTTTATTATGATTGTATTCCTGATGTTTCAGAAATATGAAAGAACATTAAATATTGTCAAACGTTCTTTTACAGACTGGGAATAAAACACTTTTAAATATAAAATATCTAGAAATTGTAGAATAGTAAAATATGGAAATTTCACCAATCCTACAATTTTCAACCAAATCCTTCCCCTTCTTCACCCACTAAAAGAATAAAAACCTGTATGAAATCCTTTCTTCTTTTCATGAGGGCTCGTAGAAAAGAACAAAGGCCAAAAGTTTTCTTTTCAAATTGCATTCAACACACTGTAGAAAGCCTTTGAAGAAAATTGACTTAATTAGCATATTTCTAATCTCATTCTATGCCACACTCTGTACATAAAATCATGGGTTTATCAGTTTCTGGTTTCGCTAAGAGTAGAATGTTTCATGCATTAAGGAAACTGAAATATACATAAATATTCTGCTTTATAAAAATATTTATGCATTAAAATTCGTATCTTCTACTTCAGCCTTTTTGCTCTGCATTAATCAAACACCCACGGGTTCTTTTTGCTGGAGCTGACATTATTATTCTAAGAACTATAGAAAGTCTTTGGTTGGAGTGATCTTTGAAGGTCTCCTAATCTGACCTCCTGCTCAAATCAGTGTAAATGTCAAAGCTCAGCTCAAGCTGCTGAAGATTTTATGTGTTTGACTTCTAAAAATCTCCAGGGCCAAACGATCCACAATCTTACTGGGAAACCTGTTTTCAAGAGTAGAAGTTTATTTCAGCAATTTTCCTATATGTATATTCAGAATTTGCAAGCTAACAGTTTATATTTTTTCCTGTTAATATGAAGAGTAGAAAACTGTGACAATTTATAAGTATAAAAGCTGGCAGTTCACTCAGATTAGGAATCTTTTAAGCCTGATGATTATGTGTTTTTGAAATGCTAGTGGAAAGAAGCAGACATTTCTGGGATTCATTTAGTCTGATCTCATAGTTCCAACATCAGACCAGTCAGGTATTTCTAAAATATTCTGACAGTGCCTATTTTTTAGCTCTTATTATAACAAAAAGACTGAAAATTACTTGCTTAGAGATATAGACACATTCTAGCGTCATGTTAGACATCACAGATCGTAATCTTGGTCCTTCAGGGTATTTTATAGAGGACTTCTGTACACCAAGTTTTTCTTAATCCTTAAAATCAGTCAGGCACTGGAGGCTCATTTTGAATCTCAAAGCATGCTCAGCACTTAAGTATTGGCTTCCAGTATGATCAGAGAATCTCTTTAAGCTTTGTCATAATTCACAGATGTTTAAATCCCCAAACCAATTTTTATTTTAATCCTTCAAATGTGTTTGAATTGGACTACATCCAGTATGTGTATAGATCACTGAATCCAATAAAGAAAAGTTTTGGGTTAATTTTAGTTAGACCTTTTGGAAGAAAAGATTATCACATTCAAAGAAAATATATACAATATTGTCTAAAAATTAAATATATTTTCTTTTAATTAAAGAGGTTTTTATTAATGTATCATTGATATTTATAAAATATCTAGACTAGATCTAGACCTTTTAAACTCCACTATTAAGCATGAATTACTAAATGAAAAAAATATATAAGAAAATGCCTAGAATAAAGTCAACTAGTCAACTACCTATTGAAAACCAAGCACTTTCCAATCCTCTGCCTTGCTCTAACTAGCTAGGCTCTGCTCTTGGCAAGGTTATACACCACAGACTTTTTTCAGAGAGCTCACTGTTAGAGGGAAAAGGGGGACATCCATCACACAGAATGGAAGCTAATCTGAGACATTCAATCTGTGCCTATGATCTGCATAGGATCCATTCTGGGAAAACAAAATATATTATATTTGCTACATTTATTTCATCCTAATCCTTATACTTCTGCTGACTCAAAAAGCAACACCTTTCTTTACTCTTTTTTTTTCTGCACATTTTTCACAGCTTTGATAACTTTGGTTTTCCTTGTTATCAAAATAGAAATTGAGCATATACAAATGTAGAAGATATATGGTGCCATCTGTATAGTACTACATCAGTGGTTTATGTTATAGTAAAAAATTTCTGTTAGAAATCTATTATGTGCAACAAGGAGACAGGTATATACACATAGAGTGATAGAGATGTATTGGAAGACAAAAGCTAATTGAAAAGAAAAAAAAAAGACCATTTCTTTCTCTTTTGGATATTGCTTCTAGATCCTCTGGCTCAGAAGCTTACTTTCTCCATTTTCTTTCTGTAAAGACATTGTTTATTTACTGACACAGCTCTTGACTCTTTAAAAAAAAACATTGGTGCCTTAGCAAGAGTCATCTCAGGTAACCAGGGAGCACATCTTTACTTTCTCATGAATTCATCAATTGAAATGACAATTCCATTGGAAAATCATTACATAGAAAGCAAAAAACTTTGGAAATCATCAGATAAGTCCAGGAAAACAGACCAAATGAACTGAACAAAACCTCCACAGTGGATTTTGGTTTTATCTCAGAGAACTCACATCCTCAGAGCCAGCTTTCTGTACTCCTCATTTTTCCTGTCCCCATTAATCGAATAACCAACATGGATTATTAGAAGCAAAGTTGCTCTTCTACTGCTCTTGTCAATTTTTCCTCCTTGCTCCATGTCTGAAATTTGTAATTGAAAGACTATAAAAGGCCCTGATGTTATGAATATGAACAAGGCCAAACTTCCTCAGGAGAAAGAGGTTCTTGTTTATTTAAATAGCTACAAGGAACAGAGTGCCCAGTATAGGCCCAAGCACTCATGCAGCGGCTCAAAAACAGAACAGTACGTTATCCCCAAATGCACTGGGCTCTCCCCAGAAAACAAGTTTCCAGAAAAAAGCCAAGCCAAATCGAACCTCCGCCTTTTATAGCCCCCTTTGAGTCCAGGATTGGTGGATTTTGGATCCCCGCGGTGATTGGTCTATTTCCAGGCTTCTCATTGGTCTTTAACGCCATTCATTCGGGACCGATCATTTCTGCAGGGCGTGAAATCATTGGTCAGATCTTCCATGCAATCTTCCTCAACCTCATTCTGCCCCACCGGACTGCCCCTCCACCAAACCTTGGACTCTTCCTCCAGAACATTCTAACAACTCCAACTGTTAACACAACACAACTAATACAACATAATTGAACTCTAATTTAACATAACTTTTACTAATGCTGCATCAAATAGGTACCATTTTTTGTTCTTTTTAGGATTCTCATGGTTGGGAATGGTATTTTTCAATTTAATATTCCCACAGATGCCTCTCCAAAACTTGTGCTGTTTACTTACTCCCTCTCTCCCTCTTCCCCTGCTTCTGTAGAGGGATGGAAAGGGGAATTGGAGGCACAAAAGGCAAAGATCACAGGTTCAGGTAAGAACAATTTCCAAGAAACAGCAATGAGATAAGAAAATGAACAATAACAGCAACAATATTAATAACAAAAATGTATAAGAGAGGTGAGTGATTCATATGCAAATGTTCATATGAATGCATATGTTCACCATTACCTGACCACTGTCATGTTACCTCAGCCTGGAAAAGACTTCCTTCCCCCTGCCCCTGGCAATGACCATTCTGCCTCCTGGCAAAAATTAACCCTGTTCTGGCCAAAACCAGGACAAGGGCTAAGTTCATTTCTTGAGTGCATGTAAAGAAAGTTTTATATATGTAACATACTATTAAAAAGAAAATAAATAATTTTACGTGTTTACTGTGACATCTAATAGAGGAATTCTCAGGGTCAGGTATGGATAATTTATTCATTAAGAGAGGGGTTATAAATTGCAAATTCTCAGGACAAGAGAATAATGCTGTAGTGTGATTCCACCAGCATAAGAACATAAAGAATTTAAAATCATGCAGATAAGAACTATACTCAAACTAAAACAATGTGAAATACCTCAAGGGACTGTCATTTGCTTTTCAATGCAAGGATATACACTGACTCTCAATCCAGACAAAGTGAAACTCTCATATAACCTAATATTCCTTTTCCATACTCCAGAGAATATTCAATCAATGCAAAAATCCTGTATACCTATGCATATTCAGAAAAATGTGTATTTTATATAGAATATTTTTTTGAAATAACTTCTTTAACCTTTATTACCAAATTACTCTTTATCAAGGAATATTGATGGGATAAACTATTTTTACAAGCACTTCAAGTTGCTGCCTAGTTTTCCTGCTAATTGTGTTTCTTGGTAGTAGATAATTTTTCTCATGTGTGTTCTGTGTTTCTGTTCCTCACCTGGAGGAACACAGTTTGCATAGTAATATACTTTATTTATTGAATGATATTTGAACAAGAGGCTTCCTTGGAAAAAAAAATACATGCTGCTTAAAGAAAAAAATACTAAGCAGCATATTCTGTGTTAGGCTTTGTGTGTGTTTGTACAGTACATTGATTCCATAAATACATAGATATGAAACTACAAATAGACTTCCTATTCAAAATTACAAATCAAAACCTGCCATTTTGTGCATGTGGTTTGTATTATAATAGATTGCACTAACATGAATTGGTTTAGAATAACTACTAATTAAAGCAAGCCAGAAAGGTAATACTAGGCTTATAAATGACATTAATTTAGAAGACTTTCTAAAAAAATAAAACAGAGATAAAATATTTCCTGGATTTTTTTTCCATCTTCACATGTAGTTTTTACACAAAATAGAATTCACAGTATTTTGTTTTATTTTATTGGCTGTAAATGTATGAATATATGATACCATACTTATAACCACTGTATGTATTGGAAACGGGAATGTCTTATTTCCTATACTGATTTTTTTAAACTACTGTTTCTGCCCTATTTATATCTCTGTCAGAAAGCTCTTTTAAAAGATTGGCTATTTCTTTATTTTCAATCATATTTGCCCTGGTACTTTTATGGCTTTCTCAAAGGCTTGTCTTTCCTTCACCGAATTCCTAATTTCTTTTGGTATTATTGTGTCATGTAAAATATGCATAGGTAATGGTCCTTATCTCCATTTATATCATCTTCATTACAGACTGTGATTTGAATCAGTTCTGAAGAGTAAAACAATGGTATAATTTGTAGATTGTGTTACCTGAAGGAGAGACAGATGTTTAAATTTAAATTATATAAATTATACTCTGCATATATATAAAGTATTGAAATATAACACAGAATTCATATTGCACAACTTCTTTTCAATGAGATCTCTAAACAGTGGAATAATAATATAATTTACTAGCTATCTTTTAAAAACGTCATGACACTTTTACTGGATGTGTGAAAATAGAGAAGAAGAATTTATGTATTTATATTTATTTATAAAAAATACTGCATTTATATCAGTATTTTTGCAACATTTTGTAATTAATATATTCTTATGCTAATAAGAATATATTAATTAATATTATGTATTATTTTTATCTAAAGTTTGGGTTCTAATATAAATATCACCAAATTCAGTTCAACTGCATTATGAGAAAATGCCTTTATTATTTTTGCAGTTAGGGAACATAAGTAAGTTTTGGAGATAAATATATATATATATATATATATATATATAAATTTAATATTTTTCGTCCTTATTATATAGGTACAATACAATACATTGAGTAAGCAATATTTTTTGTGTATTTTAATAATAATTTATTTAGTGAATTTGATATAACAGTATAAGTGATATATTTTTTGCTTATGTAGCAGCAGATTTTATGATAATGTCCAAGTATGAAAAACACAGGAAAGTTAAATTTTTAATGCAACTTTAACTTGAAACAAATTTTATTTTAGTGCAAAATATTCTTTTAATAAGTATCTTTAAAATAAAGGAGTACTAGGGATCAACTCTTTTTCTTTCAAGAAAAAATAATAAAACCATGTTCCATATAGTTTTGAAGTTCTGTGTATTAAAAAAATTGACATAATCTGTCATCACAGAGTAGTCATACTTTTTCATGGTTTTTCCCTCAGTCAGGAAGGATATCTCTTCATCAAATAAAGTAGCATTTGCCTTCTGAGACCTGATGGATGCTGGGCATGTGACAAAGAGGCTCTTACAGGGCTCCATGAATAGGTTGGACATGAAAATATTGAATATTACCACACCTTATATTAGGGAAAATTATTTACAGGTGAAATCAATATACAGAAGGGCAGGGCTATGGGTAAGTTTGGCATTTATGGGACAGGACCTAGTGGTCCCTGAGGGTTATGGTGACGTCCTGGGCCCTGAGCAAGGTGAGGGGAGTCCTAGAGATCTGGGCAAGTACATTTAGGACTGTTGATGCCCTCAAGGACATGACAGTTTCACAGTGCTTGCACAGCAATGAATGAAATAGGGCATTTAATATTTTTAAAGTATGAAACAGACAGTGAACTCTTCAAAGCATTAATTATTTCAACTCCTCAAACCTTTGTAGAGACACAAGTTTATCAGAAAGGAGCGGTTTCAGCTCTATAGCTGGACATTTAAATTCTGTTTGCTACAACTGAACTTGACATCTAGCCTTCAATAATAGGTCCTAGTCAATAGTCAGTGGGATGAGAAAGCTTTAATCCAAAGTAAGCACCTCAACTTAATCATCTAAATGTCTTTAAATCCTTGTAGTTGTACCACCAGAATATGACAGACACTTAAATTCATTTCTCTTTCATAATAATTGATAAAGCCCTCAGATGAATCAAAGTTTTCATACAAATAAAAACCCAGTCAGTATTCACAGAAGTCAAAAGGTACTTTTCTAGGCAAGATATACTGTACATATAATAGCTCAAACATACATAAATGGGTATTCTAGATGAATCTTTTATTTTCCAATAGATAAAGGATAAAAGAAAATTATATAGCAATTTAACAGGCAAAGAGGATAAGTGGGTGGCTAATGCCATACATAAATAATGACAGCATAATTAATTGGGACAAATATTAGTCTTTAATGAAAATTTTCTCTTGTATATTGAGTGCCAATATTCTATGGATAAGGCTTGAATTGTGTCACAACCATTTCAATGAGAGAGACTAAGAATTTAAATTTAATTAATACTTCATGTATACAAGCTGTAGCTAGTCAGAAGTGAGCTTGATACTAATTAATTAACCAGTCTGTTGAATGTTGAAATTTTCAAAAAAAGAAAACAGAAAAAGAAAGAAAAAAGTACCATGCCAGTAAATATTTCCTCCTTTAGTGTGACCCAAATTAAATTCACTTGGTGTTTCACTTGGTCATTACTCTAGCTCCCTAATGAATGCTGACAGAAAATTTAGCAGAATAATTTTATATATAAAATATTATAATGCACATAAATACTCTTAAAGTGGGAGAATGCTCAATTAATTTACAGCATCAGGTGTGAAAGCATATTAAAGATCTTCATTACATCATATCTTCACTACCTTCTCTACATCACATCTTAGTATACACACTCAAGTCTGCAGACTACTGCCTAGAACTCTAGAGGCCAATCCACAAAGATTTTGTAATACTCAAATATAAACATCAGGAACAATGATATGTTAATTCTGCTCATTTATTCTTCTGAATATGTTTTAGAAGGAAAAAGATGTCCATAGCTGGAGTGATGGATTAGGTACAGAAAAGCAGGTGGAAAGCTTTAACAGTGAAGAAATTTTTCCATTAGTAGCTAACTGAGTACCACTGTAGGCAGCTGTGCTAAGAAGGCAGAGGAATCCAAGAATTCTATAATTCTGCAGTGGAAAGGAGCACTGTCAAGAACATCTTTCTGGAAAAGGACCCTTTTTTTTTTTTTTTTTTTTTGCAAGTAGGTATATTTAGGTGAACTCTGTCTACAGTGACTTCATTGTTGCCAGTTCTACCAAATGGGTAAAATGAAGCTCCAAAAGCTCCCAGTAAAGCTACATTTTCTCTGGTAGCTAGGTCAGAATGATATTCTGTGAATAAACTATGAGATATATGCAAGGTAAATATTAACCTTTGATCACATGAACAGTTTCTGTAAAAACAAGACAGCAAAAATAAACAGATCAGGTATAAATGTTAGAAAATAAGCTTCATTGCTTGCCTTGATAAAGAGGTTATATAGTACAAACCTTTCATAATGTACTGAACTCCCGTAAATCAATTTGAAATTAGTTTACTGTCTTGTTGATAAATCTCATCGTTATACCTTGAAGGTGATTTAACAAGTATTTTTCAGTGTATAATTTATACCATGTTAGGGAGAGATAAGAAAGCAAATGTTCCAAACGAACAATCATTGTCATATTCATTTATAAATTCTGCTATGTTAAAGGTTTGAATAAAGTTTTGAATAAAGCTTTTGGGTACAGCTATGCATAATGATCATTCTACTGTGTGTGTAAACTCTGAAAACTCTTGAGTTAGATAAAATTTCAATGTATTCTATATTTTTCTCTATGTATAACCAATTTTTCCTAAGACTGGAAACAGAACAACAGTTGGTGTAAGAATGAATAATCCCAAAAAGCGTTACTTGTTTATTTTTTCTTTTGGCTTTTACTGCCTGTGGAAATCTCAAGTAATGGAAGCCCATGTGCAGGAAGATATTAAAATTTCTTTCTGGAATTGTTCATACTGAAGAATAGAATTGATAATTTTTTCCATGCAACAAGTTTCTTGTCTCTTTTAATTAAAAATAATTGGATATTATATTGTTTAACATATATGTATGTATTGCAACATACACACTTTTGTGTAACTGGGTCAATTAAATTTAAGGAGCATAATGTGTGCTTATTCACAGTGGATACATAGGTAAGTTGAGTCCCCATATTATGTGTAGTCATGGTTTTTCTAGCATCCAAAAATAAGCTTTATGATATAATGAATTATATAATTACATTTCAGAGCTACACACAGAAACTGTACCTCTCATTCTCTCACTAAAGGGAATTGATGGTTTTGTCACACAATTAGAAGTTGCAGCTGTTTGACTCAAGGCAGGCATTTATTTCAGCATCTGTAAGGGGATATCTGATATTCCTTACACCTTAAGATAGATATAAACATTGTACAATGATATGCAGTGCAGGGATTTCCAGTCTCAGCCATCTGAACTATGTAGCAGTCCAGTGCAAAGGCAGAAATGAACACTATTGGCAGTTAGCTAGCATTTCTGCAAGGTTCTTCATTTAGTGGGGGGAAGGTCACCCTGTGTCTACTGTTGGATCATGGTGACCAAGAAAACCGGTATTGCCAGTTGCAGACCAGTGGTTAAAAATGTGCTAATTTTTTGCATGCTAAATCTATGCTACTTTAGCCTTGGTCAGTCAAGTTGCTAGAATCCTGGCCTGTGTGAACTGGAGTTTGGTATTGGGTATTGTTATAATACACAGTTTAAGTGTGAGATAATAGTGCAAGCCTCAGAAATATGGGTGCAAGTTGGGGAAGCTACTTGCCAGTTGGTCAATAAAGGAATGAGCCTGTGAAAGGACTGCTTCAAAAGTTACAAGGAAATAAGGACTAGACAAGTGAAAAAGGCTATAACTGAGCAGCAGCAGCATAACAATACAGCATGCAGCCCAGCCTGCCTAGAAAGTCCACACCGTAAGAGGAGAAGCAGAAGGAAGAGGAGAGGGAGATAGCCACCACAGGAGCTGCAGGATGATGGGAGCCATGCATGTGCTCCCAGGTTGCCTGCTAGTTGTGGCCTCCGGTTTTTCTTTCTTCCCACTGCTCATCTCTTTCCAGAGTGCCCCTGGGGGTCTGGGACCTGCCTGGAGGTGGTTCAAGGCTGCACCTGATGCTGCAGTTGAACACGTGTGTGTGCCCAGGTGAATTTTTCCTCACAAATCCTGAAGGTTTTTCAACCCAACTGAGTAGTTATGATTTTGAGCAAAAATTTTGCACTTCAAGATATAGAAAACAGTCTTCACCACAGCCTATAATGCAGATGGCATAACTGAAACAACTTACTGTTTGGCAAATTCCGAAAAAAAGTAATTAAAAATTAAAAATAAGTGTATTTTTAAAATTAATATCTCGGCTAGAAAAACAATGGATTACTCATGATGATGACTTCCTCTGGAGTTCCTAAATGGCACATGGCTTAGAACCATGAATATCAGATTCAGGCATAGTTCAGCATTTTGCTCCTGTGTTATATTTAAATACAAGGACACAGACTTATGTTCTGTGTTATGTCTTAATAAAGTCAAGTCATACATCATGACAAAATATTTACTCTCTCTCTTTAATATCTATAATATATTATACAGACAAATATAAAGGAATCAGTTACTGATCTTCCATGTCACTTTCACATCAGCTGATGAAATTTCATGCAAAATTTGATGAATTACCATTCACTTTCATTAAATACTGCATTAAAATGACTTTCTTGCTTTATTGCAATTTCCTATACTTTTAAAAAAATGTATATGTTTGGAGAACAAGATAATCACTGATATAGAAAAATTAATCAGAATACAATAGAAAAATGTTTGAAATATTTCCCTTCACTATAACCATCTTAAAATTTGAAAGCAGTAGAGACAAGAGACGAAAAGAGAAAGGTCATCCTACTTGCAGTCACTTGGGAAAAATAAAGATATCAGAGCTATATCTGATTTGCAAAGATGATGAGAAAATTAGTTTATGTGGTGTTAATTAAGTAGCAAATACATATATAATTATTTTCTGCCTATTGTTACCATTTTAGAGACCTAGATTAGTATTGAATTTGTAAACGTATTTCTGATATGAGAAAGAAGTCTCTCTGGAGACAAATGAGTTTAACACAGAAGTCTGTTCAATTTTTTCTCTTTATTTAAGTGTATTTTGGCAGGAAAAAAAGTGTTAAACTTGCTTTAATTTCTTACTTTTAAATGCACTTTATACTTGCTCAAGATCTTGTATCTGGTTTCCCCTTCCCTTATTGCCCAAGCATTTAGAAGAACATGAAGTCAGTTTTTCACTGTAAAAGGTCATAAATGAAATGGAATGCAGCAATGCTGACAACAAACACTTTGCAGATCTATCTGGGGCGATTTAAGGGCTGTTTACTTTTGGATGAAGGATTACCTATTAAATCTGAAAGAGGTTTCAAGCTGAATAAACACCATCTAGTAGGGTCAGTTATCCTTATTGTCATGCAGTAGAAGTAGCAAGAATGTTCTAGGTCAACTGGTGATGTACCATACATCTAAATCATACTGAAAGGATTAAAAGGTGCTGAGGTGAAATGGCATTAACAGACATGGCAATTTTCAAGAGATTTTTCCAGGAAGGATATGGTTAAAAAACAAAAAGGATGATTAAGTCTTTTCATGTAAAATAAACATCAGCCACACTCTCATAGGGAAGGGGTAAAGGCAACATGTGATAAATATAACTCAAAGCAACATCCTGGGTGCATTTGTAGGCATGTGACTGTAACAGACTAGTTCATATGATCCTCTGAAGTCATTTTAGTGGAGTAACATTAAAAAAAAGCATTGAAGGATTTAGTGTTACAAAGATTTTTTAAGCCATGTCCCTATGCTATACACATGGGGAAAAAATCAAGTATGAAGGAAGGATGAAGAAATGGGTTTGCAAATTGGTATTAAATAAATATGGTTTTATAGTCCTGATCAAGAAGGATTTCTTGAAATGTGGCATGCTTTCAACTGATGTGAACAAGGTCTGAGAAGTGCAACCAGCAGCATGTTTGCATTAGTTGTAGGATGCATGCCACTCTCACACCTCTAAATTAATTCCAGGTCTTAGGTGTATTTTAATAGAATAAGTGTCAAAATACTATCCTGTCTTCTTTATCTGACTGTGACATAGACTATGAGTATGTTGTGATACGGCATCGCCACAGTGCGGACACAGAATCGCCACGGAATCAGAGTCTAACAGAGGCGGTAGCAGGTCCCGTGACTGCCCGCCGTCCCCAAGCGCCGGGAAGGCACACAGGGAGGGAGGATCCCCCCCCATCCCACCGGCCGTGTGGGGCGGGGTGAGGGCGGCCCCCCTGCTCCACTGAGCCCCCAGACGCCCGCGGGGCACTCCCCGCCGGGCTTGGGACCAGCTGGCCAGGAGCCCAATCCACCCCGGGGGAAGAGACATTGCCCTCCGAGGCGCAGCTGCCCCCCAGCTCTCCCTCCTGGGGTGGGGGAGAGGATCCTGCGTCATACAGAAAATCAGACTCCCCCTCCTCCACATCCGAGACAGAAGGGGTCCCCAGGGAACCCCGAGAGCCACAACGAGGAGACCCCCGCCAAACGTCACTCAACTTTTGCCAGTGCACCATCAGCGATCTCACATCCACCGAACAATCATCAAAGAGAGCAACCATGAGACGATCCCCCACGTGAGACCTCACCTCCCTAGAAAGCGCCTCCAAAGGGTCCGAAAAAAAACCTTGCTCTCTGGCCCACAGAAACAAACTCTCAAACGCACTCCAGGAAAGGGAAACTCCTCTCCAATCGAGGAGAACTTTCCAGAGATCTAAAATAACAGAATCATCCGAGGAACTCACAGAGGCTGCCATCTCTCACAAGAGCAGCAGGCAATGCCAAGCAAACAAGGGGGGAAAGGATACAACCTCACCCAGCAAGGCCGCACGACACCAGAGGTCTCAAGTTCATCACGTCGGGGTCACCAGTTGTTGCGATACGGCACAAAATGATGACACAGACACTGCTGCTCTCGAGGGGAACAAAAAGGAAGAAGAAGAAGAACTTTATTTTCTGACTCCAACATTTATAGTTTTCCAAAGGTGACAGGGGATTGGAGGGTGACAGTGCCACCTCTCCAATGCCACTGGACAGACCAAGGGTCCATCAATTCTCTCCACCTCCATGAAAGAATGGAAAACATAGGTTATTTACAGAACTGTGTGTGAGAAAGTTTGTTGAAAGAATGCAAACATCAGAAGGCTTAACAAAGTCTTATAAAATCAGGGCGACACATCAGCCCAGTCCACTGGGAACTCCTGTGAGCCCCTATCAATGACAGCCAAGACTGAGGTCTTTGAAGTCGCCATACCTAAAATGAGGCATACCTGTGGTAAATAAGCTCCAGTACAGTTGCACAGTTCGATATCAGTCTGTTTAACGTACTTCAGAAGCAAGCCACAAGCGCCAGATGCCTGGAGCTGGTTATGAATCTCTCCTTCAAGACAAGAATTTACGACACATTACTCTAGGAGTTCAAGACCATCAAACTTCAGATTTCAGATCCTTGTGAAAAACTCTTTAAGACATTATCAAAGAAGGATGTGGCATTTGGTATAAAACCCCTGTTAATAAATAACAGAAGAATTTGTGATTACTTTGAAATTACTTTGAAAATGAATTGAGGAATGCAGTTTTCAGAGGAGACACCAAGTTTTTACCTTGCACAGCACCGACAATACCATGCATACCTGTGTATATACCTGTGTATATACCTGTGTATATATATATTCCTCAAGACTGTCACAAAAAACTTTATGAATCTGCAAAATAAAATTACTTATGTGCATTAAGCATATGGTTTGCAAGAGGACTTCAAAAACCTATGAAAATGCACTGTACGTCCAGGCAGAAACCAATGCATTTCTCCTAAAACCTTTATGCCTTTCCTAACCCTTTAGAAAAAAAATGCATATAGGGCTTCTTGAAAGGCTATCAGTAAGCAAGTAGAAACAGTACCCTTATAGCTTTCACAGCAGAAATTAGAAAGATCAGTCCCTGTGTTCTCACAGAGGTCATAAGTAAAGGTGTCTTCAAAATCCTAAACTATACTTGAAAAACTAAAAATTGTGAATAATTTTGCAAGGGATAAACTTAGAGACAGTGACAGACTTTTTATTCTCTCTGCAAATAAATTGAAGATTTTTTTGAGACATATTTTTTAAAGCATAATAGCCCTCTGGATATTTTTAGAGGTGTGTTTTTATTTTTATGCATTCACTTTGTGATAGCCAGTGTTAAACATTTTGGATTTACGCATATTTTGTTGAAGCTTGTGGTTTTCAACAAATTAAAACAAGGGTCAAAATAGGGTAACTGTTCAAGCTACTACTATGTGGTTTTCTGCTTGGTAATACATCAGTGTAGAAATTTTAAACACACCAGAAGTTAAAATAACATTCTCCTGACTGAATAATTTCCATTAGGCTGCTGATATGAGCTGAACACCAACAACAGGCTCCAGTGGTTGTTTGTTTTGGAGTCCTTGTGTTCGTTTGTATCTCTGCAAACCTTGCTATTTGAGATTTACCTTGATTCTCTAGTGCTATCTAGTGGCTATTACTGAAAACTATTAATGTGTATATATGTAGCTAAATACAAGTTAGCTTCTATCTACCGATTTAGGTCCTTCTTACAGGGCTAGTCTGATTTCAAAGCATGCACATGTAGCTGTGCATTAGAGCCAAATAGTCTCTCCCACAAAGCTTCAGCACCTGAAGCTCCCAGGCTAAGTGCACAAGCTGAAACCAGCAGCTGACTGCACAAACACCATGTTTATTGGTTTTGTAATACAAGAGAAACACTCAAAGAGCCATCTCCATGCCCATTTGTGCTTAAATAAGCAAGCAATTCTCCTCTCCTGCTACCCCTTAATTTAACTTATCCCTCTTCTGTTAACTCAAGTCACTTTTGAATTGGATGTTCATACCACGGCAGTTGCAGCCATCTTTTAAGATAGAGAAAAGCACACAGGCTGCCAGATGTCAGTAAATACCTTTGTCTCCTTGCTGCTGGCTGCCCAGCATTTCTGTTTGGTTCACCTCCTCCTTGACATTTAGAAGGAAACCAACCCAATTCAGGTTGCCACTTTTGGCTCGATCAGAGATTTGTTAGCTTGGTCAACAAATTCAAGGTTTATACTCAAGTGAGAGTCCATAATATATGTACATGAGTTCAAACTGTCTGTAAAGTAAAACTGAGTATAATTCCTGTATATAAAAGGAACAATCCTATGAATGTGAGGTCTTTCACACGGGCCTAAACAAAGGACTTCTATCAGTGAGGAACTGTGAAGTGTATTCATACTTCATAAGGTGATTTTAGTCCCAGAAACACAGCATCAATATCCCAGATCCAAACATTTCTCAGCTTCAAATAGGACATCATTGTCCTGAAAGCAGAACCTGGAATGTGTTCCACTGTTAAACTTTCCAGACTAATAGAAAATATGTACATTCACAGTAGAAAAAGGTTCACTGGGAATCACAAAATAACAAAGAAACAGATAATGCCTCTGCTGCAGTTTTTTCCTGACAAAATAGATCAAATATTTATTCTCTTTCTAAAAATCCTTCGAGACCTATATGTATTGAATAGGATTAGAGTACCTAGTTCAATTTCTTCCATAAGAATAAAACCCCATACCTGGCAGGAAATAACTGCAGGCCAATAGTCAGCACTTACACAGTACTATTCCCAGATCTTCACATGCACACACGTGCATGAGCACACACAGAGCCTTTGACGTCCTCCCTTCACACATAATTTCCCCCCTGCCCCAACCCAATGCACATACTCCGATCAAAAGAAATGAGAGCAGGAGAAGTGCAGACAAGAATGGTTTGGCTGCTGGCAAAATAGCATGCTTTGAAGAGACTCTGACTTACAGTGGAAAGAAAAGAACATCTTACAGCAAACAAACTGTTAATGAGCTATTTCTACTAAATGTAAATATTCCATAAATCTGCACTTAAAGCAAAGGTCCAGTTTTATTCTTTTTATTCCTGCTCAAGCAACTACAATAGCAAAAAAGCTTTTTTTCAGAGGGAGACAATATACACAGAATTCTGATGGTCAGCTTCAATTTGAAACAAACAAAAGCCCAATTGTTCCTAGGAAGATAAGGCATAGATTGAAGACAGCATGCTCAGTCACAATAGTAAAACCAGCTCAGACCAGGAGGTTCCTACCTTGTCTTAAGCAATTCTCCTTCCTGCCCAGATTTATCCTTATTGCAAAGGTTTTGTTAATTTAGCAAAAAGGCAATCACTGCTGACATTCAGTGTTGTGAAAGAATGTGAAATCTCCTTCAAATTCTTTGCTGTAAAAGTCTTATCACGAGAGTGTGCCCATAAATATTTTTGTGAAATAATCAACATACATATTTAGTTAGAACAACCTCTAGGTCTACACTAACAATCATTTCAAGTGCAGTACTTTTCCTTACATATATACTTAAAAAGGGTACGAAGTAAATATATTATGAGGTAAGTATGAATATTAGCACTTTTACCCTTCTTCTGGTCTTGGTGACAGTAACAAAGGATAATGCTTTCCCCATATAACGATCTTTTATTATCACCTATCCTCAGTGGTCTCTGTCACAAACAGGAATTTCAGTGAATCTGGTGCCTTAGCAAGTAGGACTGTATTGAGGTCTGTCTATCTCTCTCTCTCTCTCTCTCTCTCTCTCTCTCTCTCTCTCTCTCTCTCCCTCTCTCTCTCATTTGCAATACTGGTCTTTATACTTCCCACAGACATATTCACATTTAACAACATGTAATGAATATATTTTTTTCAGTCAAAACAAACTGTATATGGTTTGACAGTTTTTGATAAATATTCCCCTAAAATGAGAGTACAGCTTATTAGCTATTAACTACACAAGGTGCTGCTCCCAATGCTTTTGTAAAATTCACAATAGTGTGAAACCTTGAAGCGATGGACACAGTGGCTTTGGCATCGCTGTGATCATGAGGTATTTCAAAGTTACAGCCTGAAAAGACCTTTCATGTGCCTCAGCCTAAGTGCTTGTGTGAGGTGCCCAAACAAGAAACTTCTTTAACTGCTGTGCAGTAGTGGAAATCCAAAAATGCATCATTTAAATGTACCCCATGCCCTCAGTTTTCTGAGTCCCGGTATCATGACCTCTTCTGTGGCTGTGGACAGTGAGGAGCATGAACAAAGCACTATGAAAACACACCAAACTGACACTCTGTTGTTGAACAATGTTGCACAGAACTCAAAGAGTCAACTGCCATCTCACAGAAATACTCAAGAAGAACATTCATTCTCTTTTAGGTATAATGTCTACCTTGGTCAGTCAAAGCATACTTTTAATCAAACTTAATTCACTTAACAAAGTGCAATCTTAACTAATAAAATGCCAGAGGCTGAAATACCAGAAAATACTAACAACTGTTAACAAATTCAAAGCCTCCCCTCTTAGACAAAAAGTTTTCTCTTGTCTGCCTATGGACAAACTGGCATCTAATTGCAAGCACTTAAAAAACCCAGTGTAGTACTGGCAGTCATAAAAACAGGTAAGTTGTTTTTGTATGTGATTCAAACACTCCTCTGATGTAATTAAAAAAAAAGTAATTTATCTGTTTAAGCTACCTATATGAAAGTCAAGAACAATGGACCGAATACAAACTAGTCTGAAGTGAAATAGTAAGTGAACACCTGCTTGGCTCACTTTCACAAACTTGCTGCTGTAACTAAACAAAAAAATCTCCAGTTGAAAACTAATAATTTAGTTTGGAAAATTCTGTTGTTTTCAGCTCAGGTATATGCAGCTTTTAGAATTAATATCTTACCAGAATTTAATCTCCTTTCTACTGAAATATGAGAAGCAGTATCTACATTTTTTCTATCCTTTTCAAATAATCAGTTTCACAGGGAGTAGGAAGCTTAGGAAGATTTTACATCAGGAGAGTAAGAACATAGGAACTTCAATCTACTTGGGCATCATTTTCCACTAGGTGCATTCTTCTCAATTGTTTGAATTGGATCTTCTTACCTGTCATGGTTGCCACTTCCATGAACATAGGTGGCCAAACTTCACAAATAAATTCATTGCCCTGCAACACTGGCTATGGACTAAAACACATTATATTAAAGACCTACGTGTCTGTTGAGGAACATGCATGATGACCAGTTATAAAAGAAAAATCCCCACTGCAGGCATTGAATAGGCTAAGGAAATACTGTTTACTATTAAAAATATTTACAGTTTCAATAAAATTTGTAGAGAATGTGAAAACTTTATTCTTAGTAGCTTCAGTTGGAGTTTATAAGAGAAGTGCCCTCTACACAGGAATATTTTAGATGCTTCAAACTATTTGTTTTTAAAAAGCAAGAAAAAGTGTGTGTAGAAATCTAACAAATGCCCCTTTCCAATGTCAGTCCTATTTTGAGGTAAGGCTTTCTTTGCAAAACACTATTAAATGACCTAAGTACTTCCACATTACTTGCAAGTCTCTGTCAGCAAAACAAAATATCTTGATGCTTAACAGCAAGGATGACACTTTTTTTCTTCATCTATGTCTATAGAATATACAGTTTCTTTTTTTTTTTTTTTTTTCCTTATAAAAAGAGACTGAATAGAGTGAAGGAAAGGGGATCAGCAATAGCTATTAAATTCCAACCTTTCTCTCAGCTGAGAATTAACAATACTACTGCTACCATAAAGCTAACACAGAAATAAAATCTAACAGAAGAATGAACAGAAAAGCAGCCATGCCAACGATACCTGCTCGCTGTCAAGAAATGAAATATGTGCATTCCTATGAATCAGCTGTGCTTTGTTCAGACCCATGCTTTCAAAAAGTGACAATCCCTTTCATTAATACCACTCTAAAATTAAAGAGCTTTTCATCAATACTACTCTAATTACCCCTCAGCAATAAATAGCTGAGAGTTAAAAAAAGGGCTCAATATCTGACCAGACAATGGGATGGAGCCTTTAAGATGCCAGACCCTTCCACACCTGTAACACAGTAACATTGAAAAAATGTAACCAAAACCATAAAACTTGGTAGAACTGGGCCACAGCACCTAGCACCTTGCAAGACTAACTCTTGTGACTGGAAAGTTGTGTTGAATACAAAATGATAAAGAAAATCAAACATCCTAAGCCTGGAAAGTCTAGTAATAAATGGTCCAGCTCATGGCAGCCATTTAGCAGTAGTCATGCAACAGTTTCCTGGCATGGGGCCTGGGGGAAAGCCTGTTCTCTGAGCCCTAAGCTCCATGGCCCACTGTTTTTGTCCCTCATGTCACATCCCGTGCCTGAAGGAATGATTTTTTAACAATCATTAACGCTCTGTTACAAAAAAGCAAGACAGCTTCACAGTTTCATTAATTTACTAAGAATTTGCAAGTGAAGATAACATCTTTCAAAAAAATCAATTTTTAGCAGATGCTTTAAAGTTTACATCAAGAGTAATGTCTTTTTTAACTATTAAATTGTTTTGAATTAATCTTTTGCAACAGAATGAATAATGCAAGCAACTAGTAACACACCCAGTACTTCACTACATCATGACAGTTTGAAATTTATTAATTTAAATCTCCCATTGTGACACAACAGCAGTAATAAAATAGCTGTACACTACTTCTGTTACAAATATAGATAGTATTTAAAGTGACTTTACATACTCTAATGTAGGCGTTTCTCACTCTATGCAAGGAATAAGTACAAAAGCAGCATAACAGCAGCATCCAGCAATGGTACCATCTAGTTTATTGCAGTTTAGCCTACCACAATGTAACTTCTAGAACAGTTAAAAAGACAAACAGTGGGGTTTTTTTTTGTTACACTTACACATAGCTAACAATTTGTTAATACTATTTGACAGATACTCCTAATACTGCTTTTGTGACCCTCTAAAATGAATGCTAGACTTTTGTATTATCCCCTAATAATGGCCTGACCATTGCCTGCATTTTCAGTTCATATTTCTCGTAAGTGATAGTTGAGATAGTGGCCTTCTTGCTAAAATTCCATTTTTGCCAATTAACAGAAAGCATCCTGCTGCTAAATTAGCATACTAGTCTGACTGGTATCTTCCTCTCTCAAAAGACTCAGCTAAATTTTTCTGCAGGAAAAAAAAATCATGGGAAAAGCATGCTTTATCTGCCAGATTCCTAAGAGCATGGCGGGCAAAGGCAGGCAGGTTACAATCAGCTAAGTGTTTCATTGAGTGCAGTTTTTAGATAAAGTTTAAATAATGATAAAGTGATGCATTTATTGACCACACTGCTGATCAAAGAAAGCTCCACATTTGCATTGTACTTTCTAGATGCTTTTATTTGTGCCTCTAAAATTAATATCCCCAAAATAATAGTTGTAGCTGTCAAAGCTCCTCTTTTCCTTATTACTGATACAAACCCTCGCTGCTGCCTTACTACTCACCTCCACTGTGAGGCATTTGCAGGTCTTCACCCATCCTCAACCCGTAACTCCTGGTTGTATCCCTCCTCAATTCAAGGAGGACTCTACCTTTGCTGCTAGTGATAATGGCAGCAACACCATTAATGTCAACTCCTTCCACACTGGCAATATCCAGGTATCTGCTGTCAGCTAAGCAGAGCTGCTCTGAGAGGTTTGTTCACGTCTCTGAAGCAAGCAGCTTGCAGAAATGTCTACACTGATCCTGTACGTGGTGTTGCATGTTGGAAGAGGACAACCTTTGCTTACAGACACTTCATATTAGAAAAGTTGTTTTCACCCATAAGGACTATAAAATATTCCTATTTTAAAAGTCTAGTTCTTCTAATACTGCAGTTGCTAGGCATTCTCAATCACCAGGAATAGTTTCCACTAGTAATGGATTTTTCAGCCCTGAGCACAAGTTCCACAAAACCCAAACAAAACAAACAAACAAAAACCAAAACCACCATCACCACCACCAAGACACCCCGCTGCTGCCAAAATAATGAAATCCTCAAACCTAAGCCAAGTGAAACACAGTGCTCTTTTTTTTTTTTTTTTTTTTTTTTTTTTCAGATACACCATGACTTAGAAAAATTTAAACACACAAAAAGACAGGAAAAAAAAATCCACCCAAGTCGCCAAACTAGTTTCTTCTATAGAGCATTGTGAAATAATATGGTCATTGAACAGTCTGGGTTGAAAGGAACCTTAGAAATCATCTAGTTCCAACGAACCATCTAGTCTATTAACCATCTGCCTCCAGATTACATACATTTCCCCTTATCTCCCAAATCTCTGTTTTAGTAATATTTTATTTCTTCAATAACCTTACTCCTGTTTTCCCCAGCAACCTCCATGCTGACTTGGTGAATTTATCCTTTTTCCAACATTATTCAAATATGCAAAGTCTCTTCCAAAAACATTTTCAGTTTTCTTATGTTATTAATGACAACATTTTTTTTCATGGTGACTTACTAATAGCAAAAATATCCATGTGTTTCCATTGTCAACATAACTTCATCCCAGGGGTTTGACAGGAAGAGAAGTACTTCTAATATATACAAAAATATGGTTAAATGTTACTTTTCTTCAGTGTTGTAACACAGTTCTGTGAAGCTGAAAGAGCAAGACTACAAAAACATTTCCATTCTCTTTACTACATAGAAAGTAAACAATATTGTCTTACTGACCCTAGCCTGTCAGGCAGCCAGTTCATGATAATACAGTCAAAGTGACTGTTCCTTTTGTCCTTTTCAGAATAGCAACTGCTTCCTCGTGGGTCACCCCTTCTAAACTCTGCCCATTCACAGCAATGATTTGATCCCCCCTCTTGAGGCGTCCATCTTCTGCTGCTGCACCCTGAAATGATAAAACAAGTAACTGCAGACTCACACATTTCTTTTTCTCCCTGACACACAGTCCTGAAAAGAAAACCTCTTGCAACATTTTTGGTGTTCAGGGATACAGATAGAGCCAATTGTTGAGAAGACTGCTAATTTCGCAGTGAGCCCTGCCTTGTCTAAGTTCCACATCTAGAAATTGGAACTACATGATTGCTTGGTTCCTTTAACCCTGTTTTTCCAGCTAGTGTAAGATTTAAACCTAGTATTATAAAAGTAACATTTTCAAGACCTGCAGAACTTTTCACCAAGTGGTGTAAAAGACAGCTTTATACTTTGATATACCTTAAAAATTTAGCATTCATGATTCCAGTTTTCTCTGAGTCTCTGTTGTTTCCTAGAGCTATCCAAATTATCAAATCCAGGTCAGCATCTGAATTTCTCTGAAGGTCCAGTCTGAGCTCAATAAAACATTTCCCTTTACTACCTGAAGTAAACACACTGTAAATATAAGGCAAGGGAGCTTTTTTCCTACGTATTACACAATTCCAGTCTCAAGAGGTGGACAAGACTCTGCCAATAGGCTGAATCATGTATATTTGGAAATTCTCAATCTTTTGAAAATTACAGCCTTCAAGTGCTGCAAGCACATTTTGATCAGCCTTTGCACTAAAAAGGAAAAGCCGTGAGCAGCTGCAACATTCTTTTGACTGCAAATCCAGGCCAAGATTTAGAACAATAACTACAGTGAACTAATAAATGGATTGATTGGACATATTTCCACCTACCTTTGCAAACACTGTCTTCACATAAATAGGTAAGTCTCCATGGGGACTGCCATAACCACCTACAATACTAAAGCCAAGGCCGTCTGGTCCTCTGTCCAGAGTAATGGTCTTGTACTGAGGAGGTCTAAGAAAAGTGAAAAGAGTATTTTGTCTGAACTTCAGATTTAACACATAGAATATTCTACAAAAAAACATTATTCCTCTTAAGCTAACCAATACATTTATCTTTCCACTATGACTACAAATACTTTTGTTATAAAGAACAAAAGTATTTGTAGTTATAGTAGCTATTTCCGTTAATGCAAAACTCTGTAAACTACCTAATGCCCATATTATTATACAAAAATAGCTATTTCAAATACACAGCTCAGGGCGTAGTTATAGCTGCTATGTCCCACCAACAGTGCTTACTAGTGAACTAGAGAGGCATTGTCAGTATCTCCAGATTCCCTAATATCTACGTTAAAAATCCTGTAATAGCTAAAATTAGCTCAAATAGTTTATGCTATTAAGGTTTAATTGCTTCTCTCCTAATAGATGACTCTGTATTTGTATATATGTGTTTCTTATACAGATCATTTATAAGCGTATTTCCCCACATGTACTTTGATAGTAAGAAATTTTGGAATTCTACTTTTCAAAGTAAGTATGTGTGGTTAAAGAATATGTCTTTCCCCTTTCCTAAAAGAAAAAATGCCTCAGATTTATGACAGAGTTTGACACAAAACTTGTTTACATAATGCACCTCGCAGAATACCAGAAGCAGTATACCCTGTATACCAGAAACATCTGGCACGCCTGATTGCCCAGCACTAGAGAGCACGCTACAGAAACACAGATACAACAGTGGAAAGAGAATTTCTGTGTGTATCAATTAATCCTAGCTACTCAATCTCAGTGAAACAGTAGAGGCTGTAGAAGAAATCAGATCACAAAACAAGCCTACAGAGAGTAAAAAAAAAAATGCAGCACAGAAAATTGCATTACGAAAAACACAGAAGAGGGCCTGTGGCCCACAGGTACAGCAAATATGTTAATCATGATTAAGCCAAAAATGTCATCCATTATTTGCTAGAATTTTTAAGGTTTATATGTTGATTATCATCTAAAGTAACTGGCTACAGACGCTGTACATTCTATAGTTACCCTAAATCATCCTGAAAAATGCCAGTTGAAGTTAGTCCAGCAAATGAAAGACTGGGAGTAGGTGGATCCTGCTGCTGACCAGTTATGACACTCACTTCTCCCCCAGCTACAACCTAGGAACAGAGGTTGGAAATTAGTGATATAAGAATGCTGACACTAAAATAGTTCAATGTAGCAGCTGGCAAACCAGTATTCAGAAAATATTCAAAATGTCACTGAGGATTTTTTACCTGCAACTCAATAGTGCCTGAAGCATTTTTTAAGATATTAACAGCTTGGGAATGAGTCATGCCCTCAGTAGATGTTCCACAGATGCTAACAATCCTGTCCCCAACCTACAGAAGAAAATGTAGAAAATCTAACTTAGTTACATAGATTTATTTGTCACTTTCAACAATAGCAGAACTTCGAAATGGTCCAGTATGAAGGCAGTATTTCAGCATCAGAATTAGCAAATGACACTGGTTTAGTGTAATCAGTGTAAAAAATACTGATGCTTTACAGAACTGATCCTAAAACTCTAGAAATACATATTAAAAACCAGAGATGCATTTGGCATGTCACCTGAAGACAGGCAGACTGATGTAGCAAATTATAATCAGAGATTCTGTTTGACTTCATCTTGAAATAACATTTTCCAAGAAATCTGAATCAAATTCAACCACCTTTGATGCAGACTGGATACAGCATACACTTAAGTACAGGTTCAGATAAAATCTCCCTCTCTAACTCAGAGCCTAAAATGTACTCTCTATCCTAAGTATAGGAAAGATGAGAGATAAAACAGACTGCACACCTACATTTGTAGGAATGACCACTACACTCCGCAGTGGCACTTGTTTATAGAATGCATCCTTCTGAACCACTTTCTATGCTTTTAATTTTCACAAGCTGACTAACTCTAAGATCCACGACTGCTTTAGGACCTCCTTTCTTAAGTTAGAACATGTCAGCAATTACACTTTCCCATGCTACCAATTTGAGTACCTTTTTCATCAATCCAAACAGCAAGAATTCTTTTCACAGCCAGAAGCACTTATGACCGTTTCACTGAACTGCTGGTTTACTGTCTGCCTAGAGTAATCACATTACCCACGCCGTCTTTACAGCCTTGTTAACAATTAACTTACTCTTAATTTCTGAGTCTGAGCTGCAACTCCATTCGGGTGCATCATGGCAATAAATATAGGAACATCTCCGAGAGGACTTCCTACACCTCCAGCAATGCTCACTCCTAGTGAATCTGTAGGATTCTGTTATAGTAATAAAAAAAAGATTAGATTTTTCTGGAAAGAAAAACACAGAGAACTGTAGCTTATCTCAAAAGATGGCTAAACCCCCTATTTTATGAAGATCAGAATTCCCGTGTCAAGCCAGTTTTTAAGCTTATATGCTCTGCATCACCTCAAGAAAGCAGAAAGACCAGCATGGATGTTTTTTCTTCTTAGTGGTAGGAGAAAATTTGCTGATTTAGTTGTGTGTTTTATCTTAACCAAACTAAATAATTACAGAATTCAGCACCTGACTCTTAATGTCAGCACAGAGGTCTGTGCAAGGAAAACCAATGAGATGGGATTGCTGTCCTCAGTACAGTCTATATGAATATGCTGTTATGAATCTCCTTTAAGACTAGAATTAATCTTTTTGCTCCCCCTAGTGCCCAAATGTGAAAAGCAAAACCAGCTGCTTACCACTGCACCACACCCAAATACCTCCCTGCAAAAACTGCTACTGCAAACTGCAGATTCTGCTGTTAAAATTTGCAGATTCTACTGTTAAAAGACTGGCTGTGTAATCAAGTGAACTAGATGCCAAGAAAAAAGAAACAAATATAAATATTTTGGAAAATAAGATGTAGTTTGTGGCTAAGCTCACATGCATAATGAAGGTGACTGAAGTTCACACTTGAAAACCTGGCAGCTATCATGCAAGAACCTACTCATTAAAAATACATGTGAAGAAAAATATCAAATACCAAAAAACAGCCTTCCAACTTTGGTACAATACCCCTGACTTTACCACAACAGAGTGTGCATTTAACTCAATCTGGTAACAATAAAACTAGGTCCCAGTATCTCTTTCTTCTTTTACTTTCAACACAATTCACAAAACATAATAGCATAAGTCACACTACTTTACATAAAAATATAGGCAGTGCAAATCATACACTCTCAAACTGAAAAGAGAAACAAATTAATTTCCTGTTCCTTTCCTAAAACAATGAATAGCCCTAGACTTCTTTCATTCTGTAAAGATACCTATTGGAAACATCTACAAAACCTATTCCTGATATATGCCATTGCATGCCACAACTTACCTTTTTTATTTCAACTGTTCTTAGTCCCTGTATTTCAGAAGCTGCTGTCAAATGAATTAAGATAAATGAAAAAAAAAAGTTAAACTGGCATTCTTAGAAAACTTTTTCAATAAAGTCATCCAAATTACTATGATGATTCTAACTTTCTGCTTGTTTGTTATATACATCTTAATCTGATTTTGATAGTGGCTATCACTAAAATAATTGGATTGAAATAATTCTAGAATAGGTGAAAGAATCAACCATTTTCTCAATTTAAATAACTTTTGGAATAAGACTGCTAAACTCAAAAGAGAAAAAACCCATTATTTTCTAGCAATACTTTGATCATAAATAACTTTGTTCTAAATTTAAGCATGAGACAGCTATTCCACATGTATCTGGATTTCTATGAGTTAGACAGCTTGTCATATGACTTATTTAAATTAAATAAAAAATTACGGCTCAACTTAGATTGTCAGTATCTAAACTGCTTACATAACAAGCTGCCAGTTTCTTTTATAAAAAGCTACTATAACATATATGTGATGTACTGAGCAGTAATCACTTATACAGCATTTTACTGACTAAGGAATTACTTTGAGGCCTACATCACATAGTTAGACTATTTAACAGAAAGATCTCAGCTACCAGTTCACATCTATAAAATACTGAAAGCACCAAAAAACTCTCCAACTTACTGGTATGCTTCTTTAGGCCACTTTCAAAGACCTCAGATGCACTGGACCCGGAAACTGGGAAACTGAACGATGAGAGACTGCCACTTCCTTCACTGACCTACACACAACATTAGAGTGGGATTAGAGAGGAGTTTTGCTGACCCAGTTACTAAAAGTAAAACTGTAACTCGCTGTATTAGTTTTCTTTTCTGCAGTATTTTATTTTTTCTGTGCCCAGTTAAAACTGAATCAGAGAACTCCACAAAATTTTTGGTCACTGTAGACAGCTGTTTTTTGAAGCATCATTAGACCAACAGAGATTGTACTTCTACAATCCCATGCAAAGCTTTCAAGTGCTTCTTCTGAGGGCCAACAAGGACCTGGTATTTGCACCTTCTATCACGCTCTAAAGATCTTCTAATGCAAGTTAGCTACAAGTACCACAATAAGGACAGAATACAAAAGACAGGTATCAGTACGTCCTCATGTGGGCTCTCAAATGTTCAGGCTACAACTAAGATTAGGGTCTCCATTCGACTTGACCTGCACAATTTCCAGGAATATTTTCACTATACTTGAAGGGCAAGCAAAGGAACAACATGGATCCTTGTGAGCATAGTCCACTGACTGTGACACACTCTTCAACAGTGTGAACTTCATCTTAGAGTAAGACCAGCCAGAGTATGCATGTTTTCACGCTGTTTAGCAACATTAATTCTGAAGAGAGCCTAAAATGTCAGTCTTATCTAGTCTTAAATTGCTCACTTGAATTTTAATAATGTCTTAAAACTATTTATATTTAATACTTGATAATTTTTATCCTCAGTTCACAACCAAAGTTATTAAGGTAATTTGTGAGTCTTCAGAACTGTAGCTCCTACTGGATAGAATCACAGTGCAAGCTGCTATGCCACGGAAGATGCTTTCAAATACAGAAATTTATCTGAGGTTGTAACAATTCACCCTCAGACCAACAATAAAATAAATAAGAGAAGTCTGATGGAAAGAGCACAGGTTTCCTGCTTCTGCCTAACAAGCTGACAGTAAGGACACGCAAGGAATAGAGAAATTCCCTAAGCTTACCAAAGCAATACTCCACTGCATGCCAACTATTCTGACAGTAACTAAGAGGTTTAAAGTTGACTCTAACTTCTGGTATTGATGAGAATTGGAATTCTCTATGCTTCCAAGCTGGAGCCTGGAGCAAAGTCATTTCTGGCTTATATTTTTGTTTGGATATTGTCTATAGCAGAATAATTTGCTAAACAGAGCATATAAAATGGCTACTGAAGATCTGCAAATTTTTTCCATCTTGGATCAGGCATGTGAAAAATATTGCCATTATAAAATAGATTTTTCTATTTGCTTTCAATATTTATTTCTCCTAAACTAACCAGTTTTATAGTTACATACCTGGCTGCTCTGGGATGTTCTCCTTTCAGAGTGAAATGGCCCAGCTTTTATTCTTCCAACCTCTAGCCTTACTGTACCTAAGGAACACTAAAGAAACAGTTAGTTGTAACATATCTCTTCTGCCTACAAGACTAAAAACTACAATATTTAAGTAACTTTCTAGAAAGTGGAAGAAGAAAAAAAACACATGGACAGATGGAAGAAGAAAAAAAAACCCATGGACTAAATGAGCACTTTGCAGATAGAGCTCATAGCACACAAAGCACACCAAGGTACTCAGTACTAAGCAGGATACTTTTTTAACACTGGATTAATTAGTATTACAATGCATACATGAAAATCACACAAGAGGAATAATTCTATTACATTGCAATTAATAAGGAATAGCTTCTGAACTGCAATGTCAACATACAATTTTTACAATAAAAGCTAAAACCAGTGTAACACATCAAAGTCTTAATCATTATTTATCTTAATATGACTAAGAACATGGTAATGAAACTGAAAATTACTAATCTCTCTCAGACTTTTGAAATTATCTGTTACTCTGGATAGACACCAATAAAACTAAGAATTTTTGTGCAGAAAATTTCCTAAACATCTACAGCTTAAGTGAATTTTCTGCACCTGACTCTCAGCAATAAGCTGGGTAATGTGGACTGACTGCACATTGGAAAGCCCTTTCAGTAGTCTTTAAGATTTTAACTAATGTATTGAGTATTCACATGTCTACATAAAATGCATGTCTCAGGAGAAAATTCATGCTGCAATTATGTATTTAAAAATCAAGACATTAATTTGAAAAAGCAGAAAAGTTATTACCACAAGGCTAAGATAATTAGACTTTCAACATAATAAAAGTTGTGTCAAGAAAAGACATTGATCTGCAATGTATTAATACAGAAATTTCAGTTTTCTTGTTATTTTGATTTTTTTTCTTTCACTGGGAAGTTGTCAGCGGAAACTTCTGCATCCAAATAATTTAATAATACATGAGGTTGCCTTTATTTGTCATGTTTTGACTTGATTATCCTAAAAGAGATTCATGCATTTGTCAGAAAAATCCATAGTAATAGGTCAGTATTTCAAAACCAACCAGCCATATCCATTCAAACAAAGTTTCAATACCTCATATCCTGTTGCTATTGTCTTAGGAATGACACTAAAAAAGATTTATTACTAAATCACTTTTTATTTTATAAATAATGTTGACTTCTCAATGCCCTGGAAAAGACTTGATCAAAGCTCAGGCAAAACCATTCTTCTCTGCTTGTATGAATTTAGTCATATTAAACCATATGGACAACTCTTATTCAAAGTGGAAAACTGAGGAAATATGTATCTAAAATTACCACATCCTCACGAATACACAAACCCACAAATGAGATTTTAAAATTATGTGTGAAACTAGGAGGTAATACTTTCCAGTGGGTCTCGTGAATAAATCAATTCCCATTTAGTTTTACTACACTTTTCTCACTCTAAATTCTCCTATTTGATAGATCCAGTTAAGTTTAGTGAGGGGAAAAACTGATGGTCTTTTCGCATACTTTAGGGGATACTTCAAAAGAAACACTGTGAGAACAGACAGAATTCTCAGACCGATGACACATTCTACTTGCCTCATTCTACTTTAAATACACAGGAATTTTCCAAAGACTATAAAATAATTTTCCAGCAAAATACATTTTAGGCAGTTCAAGACAATTCACTCTAGATCCTACTCTCGTGAATGAAAACCAAATGGATACCTGAACAGGAAACAGTGACTGCCTACATGTGAGTGACCACGTTTTATTCCACTTATACTACATGAAAAAAACAATTATTAACAATAACATGTCTAAGGTATTTTAAAAGCCCATTTCTGAGGGCTATGACAATTAACCACAAGTACCACCGAGCAATGATGCAGTACTTAAAACTTGAATATATGAATGGTAAGTGCAATCAATTAGATACTCCAAAGTGCTTGTTAAAATGAAAGAAATTTCCCACATGAAAAGGCATTTTTATTCAGAGGAGAGGTAGAGCATATGAAGAAGAAATGCTGTGTTCTTAAATAAAACTTAAAAACTGTCACGTAAGATGGGAGAAGTACTATAACCAAAGAAGAGTATACTAATTAAGTTCAGTGTCACAACACAGATCCTGTTCTGGCATTCTCACTAATGGCACAGATTGAAAATACAGAAGTCCTCTTTCTGACCACTGATCTCCCCTAGGACCCTAGTGCTTCCCAATAAATCCAAAAACTCACGGACCTGTTCAAGATCTGGAAAAATATACCTTTGACTGTGAGTGTTAAGAAGCATGACCATGTGCCTATGTATACAAGAGACAGCTATAAGTAACATCTGTTAATTTTTTTCCAGCGAAACAGTTTTCCATTGAAAATGCTGACTCAGTGGAATTCTTACCATGCAGCATGTCTCAAAACTCTGGACTGAAAAACAGACAAGGTGGTTAAGCAGCAGGAATTCTTGGCAAACTACAGGAAATATTGTAAATCTGACTTTATTCTGATTTGCAAATAGGGGAAGGACATCAGAAAAAAAAATTATCAAGAATAGGTTGGCTCTAAGAGCTGCAGGTAGTTACTTCAGCAAACTCTGAGAAAGCAGTTTCTTATACCAAATGCTTGGTCACTGAAAAACACATTGTAGATTTCAATGGATGTAGGGTGGCACAAGACATGCACAATAAAAAAAAAATATTAATGTCTCATAGCAGACCAGGTTACTCAACCTGGGGCTCTGAGTAAAAACCCTCGATTGTACACTTCCAGGACAGGGCATCCACACCTTCTCCGGGCATTCTATTCCAGGGCCTCACCATCCTCACATTAAAGAACTTCTGCCTAACAACTAATTAAACTTACTCTTTTGGTTTTAAACCATATCCTCTTCTCCTGTCACTACAGGCCCTTCTGAACAAACTATGAAAGCAGTCAGTTTTAGCACAACCACTCTGCTGAATTCTCCATCATTGAAGTTCTGCTTATCTTTCTGAAAATGCAAAACAGTTTACCAGCTATCAGTGTGTTCGACAAAATACAGTGTTAAGTTTTCAGTTGCTCTAGCTAATGGTATTCTATAACAGTAATCTATAAGCCCTATGTTCATAAATATACAGCTTTCTGCACCACCACTACTCCCAGTTTTATCAGGCAAAGTATCAAAATCTGAATGCTCTAGATTTCAGGAAGTTTAAATTTGGATCCCCAAGTCATCTCACTGACATCTCAGTAACAGTCTGATCTCAGTTTGAATAAAGTTAAAGCTTTCAAAAAAATCTGGATCTCAATTTTTCATTCTTATCCATCTTTTTTCCCAATACCTTTAGCAAAGCTGCAACAGCCTCTTGGTTAGCATTTCGGACATCTTCTCCATTCACTGTCAATATCTGGTCTCCTTGCATCAATCTCCCATCTGTATCTGCTATTCCTCCTTTGACGATGTCTGACACAAATACACCTGTGTCATTTCTGCAAATACATACATGAATTTTACCTTAAAGTATTGTTTGACAGTCATGTTTATGGCTTGTTATTGGGAACACAAACAAACGTTGTCTCATTTTTCTGTTGAATAACACTGACTTAGTTCCTCCTGGGAAGACTGGTTAGCTTAAACACAAAAATCAGATGTGTGGCCTTCAAGCCCACAGGATCTGAGCACCAGACCACGAAGAAACATGGTAAGCAAGTTTCAGACACTGAATCTCCAGGTACATTACATACCTTTTCCCAACAATACTCAGCCCAAGGCCTTTACCAGGCTTCTTCTGGAGCTCTATATTCAGCACATCATACATGTCTTCCTCCTTGTACTGGGCTTCATCTCTGTACACAGTCAGACGAACTTTTTGGGGTGTCTGACGGAGGACATTAATGGCCTCATCATGTGTGGCATTCCTGAGGTCAATTCCGTTCACCTGAAATGAAAGTGTACAATGGTAAATTGCGCAGCACCTTCCAGCAGACAAATACAAAAGGCTTAGCCAGCAATGAAAACAAAAACAACTAGAAAGAAATCACCATGCCTCTAGTATCTGATCACCAGCCCATAGTCGTCCATCTTTAGATGCTGCTCCCTCTTCATAGACCTCATGGATAATGATTGCTCCCTGTAAACAAAAACAACATCGAAATTGCATGCTGAAAGAACAGGCACCATTTTGAACAAAGAGTAACTGCAAATTACTACTATAATTCATCAGTGAAAAGTCAGATGGAATGAAAGTCAGATGCACAACGAAAAAATTACCAAAATATTTACAAAGCTCATTTATACTTTTAATTTTAGGAAGAGCTTTCTTCTCATTTTTGTTTCTTTTGCATCTTTCTAGAAATGCTTTAGAAACAAATGACAAATCTCTTCTTTCAGACTTTATTTTCATTATTGTTATTTCACATGAGTGACACATAAATTTTTTCCAACCAACCAGCAAAGTGTCTGCTCCTCCAACAATGCTCAGACCAAGACCAGTCCGCCCTTTGGAGATATCAATGGTTGTTTCACATCCAGGAATGATGGGACAAGTAGCTGGGTCAGAGGTTAACATGGCTGGAGTTGAAGACCTGCTTGTGTCTAAAACAACAATGAAACATCCTGGTTACAGTAACAGAGTTCAGTATGAGGAAAGTGACTTTAAAATAGAATTTTTCAGAGTTCACTGACAGCTGTACAGCAGTAACTGAACAGCTGATCGACAGACAATGATGCTGCCGTTTCTCCCTCCTCCTCAGAGAAGTACTATCCTATAGTTTTATTTGCCATGCCTCCTGTAGTTTTTATGCCATCATGAACCAGGTTTATAGTCTGGACAGCAGAAGCAGATACTGTAGACAACATACTCTATGTAGGATAGAACTTATGATGTTGCATTACTTGAGTTATTATTAACTTAGAAGTGTCTTGCTTAACCAATGACTATTACCCATCAGAAACATCTTGACTCTCCTCTCTGATGGAGAAGAGCCAAATGTGGCTAGTCATAAACAGCAAGACATTGTAAACCGTCCTCTGTTTCCACAAAAATGATGTGACTTTTCTCCCTAACCTAAAGGAATGCCTCACTTAGTTCTAGACAACCATGACAGAGGCACCTGCTTCATGTCTGAGATGAAGGAGAAAATCCTTTTATCCTCCCTCCTCTACAACAGGAAGCCAAGAGGTAGGTCTTCAGCATGGGGGCACAATGCTTTATTTATACATACATGAATATGTAATCTGGAAATATTAGAAAATGCAGAAGACAGCTCAGTGCATACAAAAAGGGAAAACTTACAAGCTGGGTCTTTGTTTTCATGTTACAACCCCAGCGGTTACAACCCCAGTGAATACCGACACACACGGAAAACATTACTTTTGACTGCTTCTGGTTCTGGTGAGCTGGAAGTGGGGACAGCTGCTGGTGGTTGTATATGCCTCTTCTCTGCTGGGACAGTGCTGGGAAGGACTGGTGCTGTAGTCAGATTACCTGTCTCTGCTGGGTTGATTGTAAGCCTCACCACAGATTTGGATGTCTTCAGGAGACTAATAAACTGAATGATAAAGACAAAAACTTATGAAAATTGTAACTGGATTGTTGAGCTGCAAACTAAAAATAAAGCAGAATAACAGCTCTGCAAACGGGAGCTACGTGTCACAATCTTGCAGGTTATCTCATAAGGAACAAACACAAATATTGATGTTTTTCCTAAGAAAATTTTTTCCATGAAACTTTGTCAAACTATACTAGATGAGAATATGGCAGTCTTCCAATGGCTTCTCTAGACAAAATACCATATTGTACAGCAATTTTATTTTTTTTTTTATTGTATAGCCTTTTAATGCTGGGTGGAGCCCAGTTCTGTTCTCACAGAAGTCCATGTAAAAATATCTTGCGAACTAGAGAAATGTGCAACTTTCATTCTGGAAGAAAAACTTGAAAATACTACCTGAACTATGGAAAGGAGAGACAGACACCAAGGTGTAGTACAAAATCTAGTTCAAAGAGATACAGAAAACCCCTCAAAATCAATTGCCATCTTACAGAACAGACTCCAAATCCTTCTGACTTTACATTTCAGTAGAGATATTTTGAGAAATTACTTAATCTCTGTTCTTACAAAGCTTACCTACCCCTACCTCCTTACAGGGAACTTCACTATCTCTTACTTATTTACTGCCTCAGAGATAGCAGCACATCAAAGAGTAAAATTGATGATCTCCTAATTGCCCCTTAACAAACAGAAAGTAATCTACTCATGCCTAAAGAATCACTTTTCTTGGTAGCAATGTAGGTGCTTGATTTACTACAGAACCCAATTTGAGTTTGCAGAGCTAGAAGCTAGAAATAAATCTTGTAATTTAGGAATGGATATATTTTTCTCCAAAGGTTTGAAATACTATGCTTGGAATATAATGAGACTGTTAGTACAGACAGTTCCCATGGATAAGCACAGTTTATTACTTGATTTACCACTGATACAACTCACTCATGCAAATTTACACATATTAGTTTTACTGGTTCTAACACCTTTAAAGTGGACTAGCCATGAAGACTCATTATTGAGCAATAGTTCATGGCTTTTATCACATCACTAAGCATCTCTCAGTCATCAGGTCTGAGCCACAGGGAAAATAAAATCACATTTGAAGCAGAGATAGGAGGATTCATGTAGTGCATTAATGTAAAATAACAGTTGAGCTATAAATTTACTACACTTTAGCGTATTTTGCAGTAGTTTTCTTGCACCTGCAGATCTTTGGGTTTTTTAGCCGGGTTTGCAAATTAAATAGTTATGAGAAATCTCACTAGCTTAAGACACAACCACCTCGTACGTTAAGCAGTATGCTTTCTACAACATTCCTGACACTTCAGAAGCACCTTTTCTACAGGATATCCCACAACAATTTCATCATCCACTGCCAGAATCACATCTCCAACTTTGATACGTCCATCCTGAAAAAACATAAAATAAAAAATATGAACTATGGATGCTACTCCAAAAAACATTCTTCATTCTCTAATCAGATTTTAAACGTTCTCACACCTTTGCAGCTGCACCATGATCTGTTAAGCTTTTAATAACTACTCCATTAGTTGTGTCTTCTTCACTAATGGCAATTCCAAAGCCTCCTTGATCCTGGGCAAACAGAAAAATGCAAATGGTTAAGGACTGTGACATCAAAATGTTAGAATACAATCACTAAAGACTAGTGAAGCCTGCTGTCATATCAAGTCTGAGGTTTCACAATGCACCAATGTTTTTGTCTTAAACTATTTCTGGAATAGATTCTGCCAAACAGTATACTGACTACCAAGCCAAATCTGAAACACTTCTCAATTCAAACCCATTCCTTTGAAACTTACAAGGTGAAACTGTAATTCAGCTTTTACTTTGAACAATTAGGGCATTGATTTTACCTGAGGAACCATCAGTAGAGATGGTTGTAAGAAGTTGGGCAAATAGAATAAGAGAATACTTCTTCCAGAGACAAAAAGCAATTAGCAAATCAAAAACAGTCTTTCTGTGAGGAAAACTTTGGGGTCCATTCCCAAAGAGGAAGAGTAGATCTCTAGAAATCTCTTTTCCAACTTCTAGTAACTAAGAGACTATTTGCTCTAAGAGGGACAGCATTACAAAATTGAATGGCTATTGAATAAAAATGTGACTGATGTAAATTCAGTACATACCTTAGGAAGTTCCACATACTGAATATTTTTACATGAACTTAAGTCAGAAAATGCACTCGGGTTTGCAACACTGATGTCAATCTAAAAGAAAAATAAAATGCAACTGTAAGTGACTATATCCAACATTTTGCACCAAAACAAAGTAGTGAGCAAATATTTAAATCTGCTCATTTTCTAGTTTCACTTAAACTTCTAAAACTCTATTGATGGGAATATTAAACTTACTTCATAGTACAGAAGAACTTAAAATGGAACAAAATTGATGACAGCTGTACTAAATTTAGCAACTTTACTAAAATGTCACTCATTTTTCTATGAGTTTCCTTTTCTTTTACCGCATTTCCTAAGCAGACAGGATCCTCCTCTACCCAGAACAATGTTAGTATTTTGGTCAAATAAGAAAAAAAAATATTTACGTTACCTCTTGCTGTTGAAGTGTCCTTGAAGTACACTGTGAAGCCTCTACTGACTTTGCAGGGCAAACAGCCATCTGATTTACTGCATCCTTGTTTCTGCAATATAATCAGTTAAAGAAAGTAGTAAGAAGGCAATAGTACTGCCCCATATTTCTTAGGACAAGTTTAAGTCTGGTTCTTAATTTCTGGCAGTCACAATGCAAATATCAAAACAGAAAACTACAAGACATATTTAGCAAGTAGTAAGATTGTCTTCAAAAGCACATCTATGTTACCAAAATTGAAAATAATAAACACTATGTGAAACTTGAGCACATTAAAAATGAAACCTTTTCAGCCAAACCTTTAATCAGAACTTACCTGATAAAGATTACTTTAACTTTAGATGGTGCACATTTGATTATTGAAGAAGCATTCTGATGAGTCCTTCCATAAAGGATTTGGCCATTTATCTAGAAAAGGAAAGGTAGAAATTATTTATCAAAATATTTTACACTTAAACTCCTTACACTTAAACTAAATCTTAAGCCTTAAAAAATTCCATATCACTGACTGAACAGCAACTGCATAAAATTAGAATTATGTCCTACTTTCACTCCCTTTTTTCAGAAAAAATATTCACCATAGTTTGACTTCAGACTAACACTGTCACAGTGCTAAAAATGTCATTCTCTGAGTTATATTGGGTTAACTTGGCACATAATCTATTTTCACTTGCCATTGATCACTTCTTGACTGATGAGGTGATTAAGTAAGGCCATGGGAAATTCTAACCATAACAAATAAATGAATTGCTCATATCCTGCAATGAGATTGCTATTCTTTATTAAATCTCTTGAGTTTAAGTGCCAGGCACTTTTATACACAGAAGTCTGAACACTGGTACATTTAGCAGAGTTTTAAACTAGATTTGATGAGGAAGAATGAAGGGGATATACTAAGGAGGCTTCTTCTCAAAAGGTGAAAAGGTTGATAATCCAGCTTAAGTGTCTCAACACTAACACGCAACAATATGGGCAGCATGGGTAACAAGAAAGAGGAACTGAAACCAGGTCCTCGATTGCACCAGAATCATGCAAGTCAAAGTCTATAATCTAGCTAGCCTCAAGAAATCTGGTGGGATGATTCACACCACTGGAACATTTCAGTCAAGGGCTACAACTTTCTCAGAAGAAAGAGGCTAGGAAGAAGGGGCAGCTCAGAAGCCTGTGGGTAAAAACTAAGGACAGCATCAGGGAGGGACACATTGTGGCTGGGATCCACCACAGGCTGCCTGATATATACGAACGAGCCTGTTGACTTCTTGCTTCAGATACAGAAATCATCATGCTCACATGCTCTCATCCTGAACGGGGGATTTCAACCACCAATGCATGTCTGCTGGGAAAGTGGTACAGCTGACTGCAAGCAATCCAGAAGACTCCTGGAGAGCACTGAGGACAACCTCCTGGTCCCGGTATTGGACAAACCAACCAGAAAGGCAGGGTTACTGGACCTGGTGCTCACCAGTGCAGATAAGCTTGGTAGAAGGATTGAGACTGGAGGCAGCCTCAGCTGTCGTGACAATGCCGTGGTTACATCACTGATCTTGAGGAACATAGGCTAGACAAAAAATGCAGTCAGAACTGACCCTTATCATTAGAATAATGGACATCCAGCTGTTAAAAGAATTAGTGGATGAGACTCCCTCAGAAACTGTCCTTAGGAACAGAGGACCTCACCAGTGCTGGTAGTTTTTTGAGGATACTCCATCCCCATGTGTAAGAAATCAAGTTAGGCAAGCTGGAAACCAACATGGCTAAACAAGGATCTGCTCCTCAAACTGAGGAGTAAGAAAGAAATGCATAGCCAGTGGAACTAGGGACAGATGATCTGGGAAGAATGCATAGATATGGTTTGGATAGGTGTAGAGATGGGTTTAGGAATACTAAGGCACAGAAGAAAGAGGATTTGGCAAGGGATGCAAAGAGTTATCAGAAGGGGTTCTATAAGTATAAGGGGTCAGAAAAGAAAGACCAAGGAGAGTGTACCTCCCTGACAATCAAGAGTGGACAGTTGGTGACAATGGATGTGGAGAAGGGTGAGGAACTCCAAAAGTTCTTCACCTCAGTCTTCAATGACAGTCTGGCTTCTTACATCTCTCAAGTTACTGAACCTTAGGAGGGGTTGAGAGAAGCAAAGTCTCTCTCACTGCAAGCAAAAAACAAGTCTGAGACCACTTGGTGAAACTGAATAGGCACAATTCAACAGGGTCTGATGATCTGCAATCCAGGTTCCTGAGGGAAGTGGTTGATATAGTTGCCAAGGCACTCTCCATCCTACTTAAGAAGTCATACAGGTCAGATAAAGTCCCCAGTGACTAGAAAAAAGAAAACACCACTCATTTCTTGAAAGTGGACAAAGGAACCTCCAGGAAACCACAGACAAACTGAGCCCCATCGCTGTACCTGAGAACATCATACAGCAGATCCTCACAGAAGCAATGTTAAGGCATATAGAAGACAAGGAGATGATCTGAGACAGCCAGCACAGACAGTGACATCTACTTAAGCCTCTGTAAGGCCTTTGACAAAGTTCCACACAATGCCCCTATCTTCAAATCAGAGACAGAGAGAGGTTTGAAGGGTGGACTATGTGGTGGATAAGGAACTGGCTGGATTGAGGCAGCCACAGAGTTGTGATCATGCTGTGTGTCCAGGTGGAGGCTTGTGACAAGTCAGGGCTCTGTCCTGGGAGTGGGGCTCTTCAACTTCTTTATCAATGATATAGATGAAGAGATTCAGTACACCCTCAGCAGATTTGCAGATGACATGAAGATGAGTGGTGCTGCTGACATAACATAAAGATGGGGTGTCATCTGGAGAGACCTAGAAACACTTGTCAAGTGGGCCTGTGGGAATCTCATGAGGTGCAACAATTACAAGTTCTACACCTGGGTTGGGGCAATCCAAGATAAGAGTATGGACTGGGAACATGGAGAGCAACCCTGTAGAGAAAGACTTTGGGATTCTTGTGAAAGAAAATCTGGACATGAACCCATACTCCAGGCTTACAGCCCAGAAGGCCAATGACATCCTGGGCTGCATCCAAAGAGTTTTGACTAGAACGTCAAGGAAGCTCTACTCTGCCCACGTAAGACCCTACCTCAAGTATTGCATCTCGTTAGGGAGTTCTCAGCACAAGATTTGGATCTGTCAGAGCAGCTCCACAGGAGGGCCATGAATATGATCAGAGGGCTGGAGCACCTCTCCTGTGAAGACAGGCTGAGAGAGTTGTGACTGTTTAGCCTGGAGAAGGGAAAACTCTGGGGATACATTATTGAGCCTCTCAGAACTTAAAAGGGGCTTACAAAAAAGAGGAAGAGTAACTTTTTACAAGGGGTGATAGGTTTATGAAAAAGGTTTTAAACTGAAAGAAGGAAGTTTTAGAATAGATGTCAGGAAAAAACTCTTTACCCAGAGGATAGTAAGGTACTGGAATGGGTTGCCTGGAGAAGCTGTGGATGCTCCACCCTGGAAGTGTTCAAGGCCAGACTAAATGGGACCTGAGAAACTTGATCTCGTGGTTGGCAATCCAGGCCATTGAGGAAGACTTGCAAGTAGGACCCTTGGAAAGATCCCTTTCCAACCCAAGCCATTCTAGACTCCACACTTATTATCTAAAGATGTGACCTGGCAATCTTTTTTCCATTTGGCAGAGCAGACTAGTCACTACAACACCTTGAAGTACCTACAATTGAGACAGGAGAGGAGCTGTCAGTGTGAATTTATAGACAAAGGACATTATTTGTTTGCATTTTATTAGTTGCACTTTTTCTTGAAAATGGAAAACCACAGTGCTGAAGTTAATTCAAGAAAAGAGAAATGATTGAAAAAGGACAGTTTGGACCCACACAAAGGGAAAGCAATAAAATGCACATAGGTAGCACTAACAGAAGCAGACACACAGCAAAGCAACAGATGAAAGACATTGTACTGAGGGCTAACCACAACACCAATCATCTCCTATGCAGGGTGTGTGCACCAGGCATGGTCACAGGGATCCTGAGCTCCGTCATTTACACTGGAGCTCACAACCCAAATGCAGTGCTCCCTCCAGTGCTTCCCACAGCCTTAGGAAAAATACATGGTCAGGCTGCCAAGTGGGGGAATGGGAGATGGCCCTCAATAGCTGATGGACGGCTACTTGGGAATATAGAAAGCAAGCTCAGATGTCTCCTCTCAGAAGAGGCTGAGGCAATTTCTTAGTGTTAGTCTGAAAGTTTATAGTGTGGACAGTAACCAAGAAATCGCAAGATGATAGCTTCAGACAGACGTGTGTCAACATGTTTCCAGAATATTCCACGTCTTCTACATCAGGATTTTAAAAACAGATGCTTCAAGTCAACAGTCTCACAATATTGGAGTCTGCAACAAAGTTCCCTCCATGAGACTTGGTCCATAGTGCCAAAAATCCCTTAATTTCTTTCCTAATCTGCAAATTCCAGCCTATATAATTTACTCTCTGAATGTCTCCCTCAAGCTTTGTTCGGATTCATCATTCCCTCTCTGTAACTGTACTTCGCCAGTACATCCTCAAACACTTCCACATATAGCTTTGAAGTTACACAAAACTGTTCTGTGAGGGTAATGCTACCTACTGCTATCAGAAAGAATGGGCAAAGCTACAGTAGAGAATACATCTCCAAGTATCATCAAATGGTCTGTGGGAATATAGAAACATAAATTATGCTCACACATGTACTTGAAATGTAAGTTGCATGTTTAGTGGTTCAGTCACTCCACCCCAATAGAAAACAGCACCCAAACATATCATGAGTTAGAAGTCCATAATAAAAACAGATCTGTTTCTGTTTCCCCAATTTAATTTCCACATTCTGTGTTACACAATATAAAAATATTCTGCTATTATCACACTTCAAGTAAACAGGGAAGTAATTACAAAGTCTAGAGTACTCCACAGATGGATGGACTGGAGGACTTCAGTATTTTTCATGGTCTGCAATTCACTGCCATTCCATATGTCTCAGTAACTCAGAAACAGCTGTTGTCCCGCATTTCTATTCAACAGACCTTCATTCAGAATTGCAGAATCTTCTGAGTTGGAAGGGACCCACAAGGATCATTGAGTCCAACTCTTAAGTGAATGGTGCATACAGGCATCTAACCCACAATGTGGTATAATTATAACCAGGAAAAAATCTGTTACACCTATTTGACATAAATGAGAAGGAAAATCTTATAGCCTAGTGATATGAACTTGGATAAACTTGGGATTTCAAAGTCTACTGAAAAACATACTTATTTTGGCAAGAATCTTTTTTTGAAGTCAGTATATTTGGGCTTCAGTATAAATTGCAAAAACTCACCTCTAGCAACTCATCTGCAACATGTAACCTGCCATCTTTTCCAGCTGCTCCATTTGGATCAATTCCCACTATAAAGACACTCATCCTGGATCGGTCTTTGTTACCAGCAAGACTAAGTCCCAGACCTGTCTTTCCTTTTTCCAGCTCAATCATGTGTAGCTCCCCTGGTAGATTTCCATAGCGCTGCATGATCTTTTCTAAATGTAAAAGTGTGGGTAGCAGAGGTTGGATTTACATTAGAAAGTTTCACAAGTCACCTAGAGAGTCAAGATCACTGCTCAGTGTGCAGTATCTGACAGAAGAAGCCCCAAATGGATGATTAAATTTTCAGTGTAAACCACACCTTCTTTAAAACTAAGCCTTAGGTGATTTATAAAAATATTTCTAGCTTCTTGTTTTCCTTATACCTTCAGAAAATATTATAACTGTTCTTAAAAAAATTCACACACAAAAGAAGTAATCTTCTCATCAGTAACAATTTCAGGTAACAGATACTACCACATTAATCCCTGCCAACAGTTACCTGGAGTACACTGAAATTCTTCAAGTAGTCCTACATTGAACTGGGACCATGGAGAAAAAAAAAAAAGATTGCAGTGCAATGAAGAAAAAGAAATGAGTTTTATATTTTACTATGTGAATCTGACCAAGCACAACTAAAATAGCAACCTTAGCACCTAAACCATGATGCACATGAGAAAGAAGCAGTTCAAACTGGATGCCCCCACCCCTGTGTCTTTTACAGTGCAATTTTAATACTAAGCATTTCAAATATTATCACAGGAAAAACTTACTCCAGCTGTAACCAAACTCATCCTCCTTCTCCACATCTTCTGGGACTCTGATAGAAGATGACTGTGCAACATCAGAGCTCATTCCTGAAAATGCTGAAGGAGGGGGCAGAGGCAAGTTACAAAGCGAAGTCTTTTCTGGTTCTGTATCAGACTGACCAAATGCCTGTGAAGAGTAAGAAAAATGAAGTGACTAAGAAGATGCAGACTCTCTGTAGGGCAAACTAGTACACAAAAATGTCAAAATGGCAATGACTATAGCTTCAAAGTTTCAATACCAAGCAGCTGAAACTCTAAATTAATAACAGCGCACAGAAAGGCAGAGAGATCAAAGACAGAAACAAACACCAGGCAAGGTAAGAAAAAACATCACTCCAAAATGTATCTGGAAGCAAACATGTCACAGTAAAAGCCCAATTCAGTAAAGTTTTATGTGCCACTTTACGTTTCAGAAAAACCCTCTTAAGAAGACTCAAGTGCTTTTGTTTCAATGCCAGATTTGTAAAAGATTTGTAACCAATTTTACTTTTAAGAGTCATCACATGTAATTTCCTCCCATCATATGCTTAGGAAGCCAAATATGATTAAAGAGAAAGTAAAAAAAAAAAACAACAAACTGTGAACTTTCAAAAATACCTACAGGAAAAAAAAAAGCAACTGGCATATTAACTTAAAGGACAGTTAAAAATCAAAATTAAACAGATGATAACTGAAGAAATTCATAGTGACTGGACCTTTTCAGTCTCATTTACTAGTTTCCTACAAGCTGCACAGAGAAGATCAAATAAACAAGGATACAGGTTAAATCACAAGAGACAGATACTTGATGTGCTCTATTCATATTCACACAAAGTTAAGAAGTATAAATGCACAATTACTGCAATAAAATGGTTAAATGCCCAAATTCACAGCCTTGAAAGTTTCCATTCAAGACAGTTTCCTTAAGGAATATGGACTCTGATAAGGAATTTCACTATGTAAAATTTGTAAAAATTTGCCTTGCTTAAAGTAAACATGCAAGCAAGAAGCCTCTCTCTGAATATCATCATTCTTTAGCTTATGTATGCCCAAGAGACCTTGATATTTGACAGACTGGCTACTGAAGTAAACAAGAATTTTAAAAGAAAGCCAAGTTTTTACAACACTCAAGTTTTCAGGTGTGTTGCCCTCCCTTCATAATCCTATTGTCATCATTTCAGTTCTCACTACCTCCATCAGCAAGTTTGAACACAGTATCTCTGATGGTGCCTTTAGGTGCCAAAATCTCTTCATCAGAGGCAACAGTGAAATTAATAACAACATACACCTTGGAAAACTTTATCAGCTTTCAAATTGAAAGTGTTGAGAAACCTGGGAAGCTACCAGTTTAGTAATTTTAAAATTTAAGAAAGGTCCCATGTCTGAACAAAAATTACTTATCTTCATCCTGTAACTCCAAAGATATAAAGATACTGCAAATGTCCTACTTCAGTTCCCTCTTTCTGCTTCTGCTTGAAGAAGATTTTTATTTCATTTGGGAACTTCTTTGAGAAACTTAACTAAGAAGTCACTAAATCTCAAAAGTGTGGGAAGTGACACCGAAGCAAATAATTTATCCAAGACAATGTCATCCTCCTAAGATCATACCTAACATTCCTAAACTGAAGCAACAAAATTCTAGCAAAAACATTGTGCTAGCATTCTCAGAATCATTCTCAGAATCAGAGAAGAGTAGAAACACTACCTAGTAACACTAGAAGTTATTTTTCACAATCAAAAATTCATGTGTGCACAAAAAGAAAAGTGGGTAATACACTCCCACATCAAGGAAGGGTAAAAGGGAGAGAAGCTCTAGAAAAACTCTTTTTTCAGAGGTCTTCCTAGAGTTTTACTAAAGCTAAATAATATCTTGGAAAAATGAGGAAATAGGGTGTTGTGATGCGTTTACCCTATCTGGAGGCCAGGTGCCCACCAAAGCTGCTCCATCACTTACTTCTTCAGCTGAACAAAGGAGAAAAATATGACAAAAGCCACCCACCATAGCCTCCCCAACTACCATTATCTTGCAACGCAAATCCAGTACAAGTGTGAGATCAAACCAGATTAGCAAACCTTAGTTTTCACGTTTTAAAACCAAAATTAACATATTACTTTAGAGGTACTGTTTGTAAGCGACAATGTCCAAGAACAGCAAAACTTAAAGAAAACATGACCAAAAAAAGGATCAAAATATTGGTGTAAAGGATCTCTGGAAGATTTGCAAGGTGTCGGTGTAGGGCTACATCCCGACAGATTAGCACTTACTAACTGCTGCCACCATAATATGACTGACAAAAAAATGCATCTTTTTGTATCATTGTGAATGTGTAACAACATTACATAATGTGACCATTTTTGAGGTATAAGGAAATGCTGAAATGAAAGTAAAAGCAAGAGTCCTTGGTAGGAGGGTAAAAACTGTGCTACAATGACATTTGGAGGGAGGGGAACGTGTCCTGCCTGCAGAACTCCGCTTGACACATTTGAACAGCCAGAAGCAGAAGCTAGTCCCCACAGTTTACACACACATAAGACTTTTTCTCCCTGAATCGGGCAATACACAGAAACCTAAAAGGCTTTAACTCATGAAATACTTTCAGTGTGTCACACCACAGTATTTCATTTAAAATGCAAAGCATCCAACAGTTGCTGAACCCATTTAGCTACCAGGGTCACTCTGATCACAGCCAAGCAAATAAAGTCTGGAACTTGAAAAAATGAAGGCACAGGAGGAAAGAGAAGCAGTACTCCAGAAGTTATCACAGGCTGTGTACAAAAATGGACAGCACACATACAGTAGGACCAACTGACAGGAATTAAGACAAACCTTGAATGGTGTGGGAGCAAAAGGGTTAGTTGGGGAACAACGGAAGGTAACCCTAATTGGATTCGATACCTCCTACAGTAACAGAAAACAGCAATCCACATGTTATAGCATCTTTGGCAATACACAGTACTATTAACCAATAACTCATTTTGAATTACGGATTCATTTTACTAACTGCAACAACTTTATTGACTTGATTTATAAATGGACCAAAGCATTTAAGGAGTTACTAAGGACCCTGATTCATCAAAGTTTCTCACTACACATGAACCTGAGTTCAGAAAAGAAGAGAGATTACAAAAGCATTCTTATATCAGTGCTAAGAAAGGAATTATGCATAAACTACAGGATCATCAGGTTTTCTTTTAAAATGCATGCAATGTTTTTCAGAAATACTTTTAAAAATATAGAAAACATAAGTCATCATTTATGTTACATGTCTATTCCCTTTCCTCAGAACTGTAACAAACACAAAGAGATTTCAAAACACACATGCAATTATACACCACGTATCATATTTTAAGTGTTTGTTGCACATTCAATATTTTTGACAACATGGGAAAATAGACAAAGGGCACAATCACTTGCAAGATGTAAAACCAGCTAGAAATTATTTTATTAGATCAAAAATGCATGCATATTAGGATTAAAGTATTTTTATTAGAGGTTAACGTTGTTCCCATTGTGAATAACATGCAGTAAGTATGCACTAGCCACAAAAAAAAGTGTAACTTTGTTTTATTTCCAAAGGCATCAGCATCCTAATCATGGTGCATGTAAAGAATTTTCAAGAAGCAGAGAGAAAATATTTTCATGAAGCATCATAAAAAAAAAGTTGCAAGTTTGGGGTTGTTCTTTAAATGCAAAAATAAAAGAGAAATATCAAAGCTGGAAAGTCACAACCACAAAAAAACCAAAAAGACGTACATAGCAGCAAAAGACCTTACACTGATGAGAGAGTTACACTTTTAACTGATCTTATAACTGAAAACGTATTCCTTTGGTAGCTCTGAATAGATCAGCTTTAGTAGTTATGATTAATGGAGCCGGTATTTTTTAACTTCTCCATAACTTTTCTATATATATGCATGTCTGTGTCTTTAAATTCACTACATAGAGTCCTCAAGCTCATCAGCCCAGCAAATAACGCAAACTAGTATAAAAGAATTTAAATACAGAGAGACAGCAATGGGAAAGAAGCACACATAGGATGTTTGGTGAGTGAAAAGATAGTGTGTCATCATCCAACCTTAGCAGTGTTGAACTGAGAAGAATCAGCAAATGGGTTAGTGCTGCTGAAGACAGCTGGCCTACTGAAAACACTGTTCTGCAGAAAAGGCAGGGAAGGGTTCTAAAAGGAAAGCATAATAGAAACTAAGCAAAAAAATTTTTTAATGAATCCTTTTCAATCATGAACCAAAACACATTCATTCAGTTGTCTGGGCTAACCAAACAGGGTCCACATTCTACACTTGCAACAGATATGTGAAACTGGGCACAACTGTATTTGCCCTGTGTTTCTGATGCTCTGTCAGCAGAGAGGAAAAGCAACAATTCTCACACCTGCTCTAGATCACAAAGTACATCAAGTTCAAATTACACTGCATTTATGTGCTGTGATATTTGAAACGTTTTTTCCAAACATATGGGACACTCTCACACATTAATTAATTGTGGATTTCTGGGTTAGGATGCCCAAGATGCTAAGTTATCAGAAACTAGCAAGCATTTAATACAGCAGCATAATGCTGTAACATTACTAAGGGACCACAATCACAGTGATATATTGTTTCTTACACAGAAATGTACAGAGGAGGGTATAGGTATGAAACACACTATCACTATCTTTTCACAGGCTACTTGCATTATTCAGGCTGTTCTGAAGTACACACAGGCTCTCTCTTAACTACTAAACCTTGCATGAAACAAAATCGAAGAAATGGACTCATTAGCTACATGTCACTTAAACTGACTGCCTGGCTAAATACATAGTGGTACCATAATAATTATAGCTCATGTGTGTAGGCAGTTAACTACATGGGTGACTGCACATGAATGAAAGCAGGAAATTCTTATTATATAATAAGATCTTATTATTAGGTACAAATGCAAGTTTCAAAATATGAAAATAATAAACACAATGCTATTTATGAAGATCACAACAAAATGTATGGGTACAGGAAGAGCATTTGCAATGTTTCTGCTTACAGAGAAACAAGAGTTTGTTAGTACAGTCAAGAAATAACCAACGCGCTTAATTTGAAAATAGAGAATAAAAAACTACAACAAAAATAGCAAAGGAGCATTCTCTAAATAAAAGTAGTGATATAGTAATGGCATAATTTCCATCCCAAATGGGCCTAAACATTCAGTAGCAGCAATTCTGTTCACATCACAGCAAATACAAAAGCATTACTTTAGTAGTTTGAGTGTCAATAATCAACATTCAACAGAGCTTCTTCATGCAACTTTACCTTAGATGACTGACGATAAAATGGGTTAGTAGATTTCTGCCCACAGGGAGCAGAAGCTGAAGAAGGGCTATAAAGAGACTCTGGCTGGGGAACAAGAGTTATGAGACAACTAGTAAATAAACATGCAGCTTACACAAACTCTACAAAGAGGAAGTTTAGTTTCTAGTGATGCAAGCAAGTTATATTAAAGCACTGTATCTTTTGTCTGCAATGTCCATGCAGCTTAGTGACGGAAAACTTCCGTGTACTTCTAGGTCCTTTCATTAATGTCCACAGAATTTTTTAACAGGTGCTGTATTTCTGCATGCGCTCCTCAGACACGCTGTCAATCTCTAACAGATGGTTTTAGTTAGACTCCTACTCTGCCCCCCAACAAATTATCTTTCTTGAGGCTTTTCAAAATAGTTTGAGGACGGTGTGCTGGAGGGTATTTCCAAATCCAAATCGATTTCATTCTAAATGGAAATAATACTTAAATCAAATCTTTGTTCCCAAAAGAGTTGAGATGGCACTTTCAGGATTAAATATCCCATTCCCAAATACCACTATCTTGAGCATTTGCTTCATCTATTACTGTGTATTACATCTCTTTTCACATTCTTTATGCTTACCCTTGGTCTGCTTATAATGCTCTGTACCATAAAGACTACAGGATTGCCTGCCTTCCGTATCGCTTCCACAGCTTGTTCGTGGCTGGCATCTCTGAGGTCAATTCCATCCACCTGTAATTGGAAGGCCTCATCTTAACATTGCAAGAAGCTACAAGAGTCATGAGTCAGTTCTGAGTTTTGGTTAGGAAACTTTGACTAAAACCTAAGCCCAACCCTCTGTTTTTAGTGGACCTTTCTACAGACTTGGCCTGAGGTCCCTCAAACACAGGTTTGGTATTTTCAAGAGTGCTAATAGAACATCAAATAAATATTCTCTTATTCCTCTGTTTTAAAAATGTTTTCCAACATTTTTAGTTCAGACTCCGTAAGTTTTCCCACAAGCAATGTAACAGAAGAGATATGATAATCTGGAGAGTAGGAATGTTTACCAAATACTGCTTCCTGCAAATCCCACCTTAAGAAAAAACTATTATCTAGGACTTTATGAGATTTTAAAACTGACACTTGTTAGGTGCTGGAGAGTTTTTCATGATGCGGTATTAAGCCATTACAGTGTACTTTTTTCTTTTGTTTTATCTTCTATTGTTTTTTTTTCCTAGAGCAAGATAAGATTAATTTTAGCTACTAGACACTTTCTTCAGAAGTTAAATTTTTAGGTCAGAGCTAAAAAGCTTTCTATCTTCTGGAAGAATGCATGTACACAGGATGGCTAAGGACAAATTTGTGCCTGGTTGTGGTTTTTTTTTTTCATGTCTGTATATGTATGGGTGTGTAAAACAATTTGTCCTGTTATCCAGGTAAGAACAATGTTAAGGTGAGGTTAGCATCAATAAAGTATTGTCACAATGACCACAATAAAAGCTAGAAGCTAACACAGAAAGGTTATTTGTTAGTGGTAATTCTAGCACACAAACTTATATGATGAAGATTACCCCTACAACTTTTTAATTGTCTAAGTCTACCTTAAACTTAATCATCCATTGCAAATAAGAGAGCACAAAAACAATCTGAGAGAAATTCTAAACCTATGAGGAACTGAACAAGAACAACAGTACTGTCTAACTTCTCATGTCTGAAAAACTGTATTCACTACAGAGATGGAAGTTTACATATGCAACAACTTGAGAAACTGAAACCATTCATTCAGAAACAGTCACATTAACACTATATTTTGTTTTCACTCATGCATTCCAGTTTCTGCAATCATCACTGTCAGAGACAAATGCACTCACAAAAATCCAGTTATTCAGGTGAAATGAATGTTTTTAACTTTGTGGCCTTCAAGCAAAATTCCAACTCCCAACTTCTTATACACTGCAAACTGTTCCATCCTGTTATAGAAAGTGCTACCTACACTAAGGTATTATTTCAAGATCCTCAAGATCAATATTGTAGTAAACAGCAAACTGCAGTTTCAGTAACACCATGTAAGTCAAGCCCGGTCTGAGCAAGAATCACCAACTCCAACACTCTGCTTGTTGGGCTTCTTACTGAAGGATAGTCAGCTAAGGACATGCAGCAGGGTTAAATGGAGGCAGTTTCTATTAGCCTGACATTGGAGATAGGGCAATGTCTGACACTGATAGTCATGTTAGGAAAGATCTATTCCCTTCAGCATGTTTATTCTGCAATATCTTTAAGCGACAAAGCAGAACTGCCTGCATGAGCACAGGACTAACTAAGTACAAGAGAAATGAAGATAAATCCTACCCTGCAATACCACTGGCTACATTATACTGAGACATGGCAAAATGTTCCTCATGTCTCAAGTATTAAACACAGATTTCTTCATGTCAGGAGAAAAAAAAATGTGTCTCCCTTAACTCCTGCACAAGATGCGTAAGAACTATTTGAATCAATTAAGAAATTGATTCAAATTATCAAATTATGGAAATAATCTTGGCATCCATTTGCATGGTTTGCACTGGCTGTTGCTATTGTTACCCAGTGAAAAGGTGCAAAAGGTGAAAAATCTTTTCGATTCACCAAACTTAAGCTTTTTCCTACACATTCTGGTTTTCAAATAGGCAAGTCAAACTGCTGGCTTTGTAGAACCTTGCTCACACAGTCAGTCATATGTTTCAGGTTGAATATTCAACTAACAGGCAGCTGTCTGCACACAAACAGCAGCAGATGGTACTACAGTCTGTGTGGCTCAAGTGGTATCAGCTGTGGCAACTGCACAGCTGTCAGCCCACCACACATCCATTTCAGTGACTCCTGAGATGCTGGGGGAATTGCAGCAAAAGGGATTCAGATGGTACCTCTACAATCCGATCTCCAGTTTTCAGTGTTCCATTTTTGCCAGCTGGGCTGTCTTCCAGAATGTGTTTGATAAAAATCCCTCTCATCACTTCTCCATTGCTCAGGCGGCTTCCCATCCCTCGTCCTCCAACAATGCTGATGCCCAACGACTTGCTAGGCTCTCTCCAGAGTTCAACCCTTTGTGATGAAAAAAGGACCAAACCAAATTAAAGTCTGTTGTGATTACAACAAAGATGCACACTGAAGACACCTGGATTTGCACAATTATTTTGAAAAATTCTGAAATAACTCCTCATTGCAAAGTTTTGTCTTTCAGTGGAAGTTATGTACCAGATTGATCAGAAATTCTGCAATTGAGTCTAGTATTGGTCAGCTTGTTTTGAGTACTAATAGAAACTTTGAATCTTTCTCTTCATCTTTTTTGACTTGATCCCTGTGAGTCAGCTTGGAATAAGTAGAGATTAATTACTATAACAATTAAGACACTGCTAGACTGCAGGGATGTAGCCCAATGTAGTAAAAGTCAATCATTAATCATTCCAGCAACGCATAACATACATAAGAGCTGAAATTCTGTTGTTTTTTACTTTTCTCAAAATATGTTTCAGAATTTTTGAATTTCAGATGGTATTTTATAATGTGCAACTAGATCTGCACTTACTTTCTGGGCTGGTTCCAGTTACTGAAACCTGCATTTTGAAGTTCACTTTCTTCTCCCTCCCCCTCTTCACGTTCTGGAAGCTCTGGAAGTTCCCTGATGATAAACATGAACATGTAATTGATTTCTAAAGAATACACATAATCACTACATTTTTCTGAAAAATTTCATATGTTGAGTCACCCTGACAATTTCAGAATTTGTACACTGGATTCAGGTAAGGAACTTCTTTTTCTGATGTCTTTTAGAATACATATGCTGTTCAGGGATTCCCTGTCTACTTCTTATCTGCAATGAAGTTTCTATCCACAACACAGAACAACAAAATGCAATTTGGAACTACAACCAAATCAAAGCTAAAGGTAATTTATGGTTTTCAAAATGGAAGAAATTACAACAGCAGCACTCAACTAAACTTACTGCTTTTGGAGATTAATTGCAAAAATCCAATTATTAATCACTTTGAAATTTTGGACAGTAACTGCACTGAATTTTCAAAACTGAAGGAAAAGAACGACACAATTTATTCTTTCCAGTCATGTTCTGGAAGACCATCAATACCAAAATCTTATGTTGGAAACTTCAGTATTTGTGGCAATCCATAAATCCAATTCCATGGTATTTAAGAGAAATTTAGGATGAGAAAGAATTCAATCTCCTTTTTGGACAGATCAAATAGACTTGCAAAAATGTTTAGAAATTTGCTAGTCAGAGCAAAAACTGCTTTTTACTGTTGTGGCTGCCAGACTGAAGAAAATAATCCATCTTTCATGTCTTCTGAAATAAAACTTATCTTCCCAAAATGTGCAAGGTCTATGGAAAGAGTTACCTTTGAGAGCTATTTGGGAGAAAGTTGTAAGCCTTTTGACTCACCTGACAAGATGTGAAGGAAAAAGTTCAAGTGGCACTGCTCCCTCTGTCTGTTGTCCCAGACTGGCCCTGTACTCGTCTAAATTTTCTGCTGGCACATATGTAATACTGCAATAAAATGGGACATGATTAAACTAGCATAGGGAATGCCAGTCCTCCATTTAGTGGGTGTGAGGTATGGATATGAGGAAGCCACTCAAGACTACTTTGTTGCCTTCAAAGCAACAGTGCTGGTATGCTGGGAATAAGCACTTACACAAATCCTTTGCGACTTTGCAACAAGTACACATCTATAGTCAAATTAGGTAGCTGAAAAGCACATAGTTTTTTGTAATTAAAGTAAATGGTGCTTGAACAGTGACAGGAATGCAACAAGAGACAATCCAGCTTCATTTAAAACATAGATTCCTCATGCAAAGACAAACACTGAAGGATCCGTGAGGTTTGAGGCACCATTATCACGCTTAAGGACTGCTGAAAATGTTTCTGAAAGTCAGCCTGTAGGAGGTTTTGTGGTTTTATGGGTGGTTTTGTATTTATTTTAGATTTCTATGCTTTTGGTGAAGAACACTTCAGGGTTTGGACACAAAAATATGTTACAGCACACCACCTATGCCACAGGGACCAATCCCCTGCTCAACTGCTTCCTCCAGGCCTTCGTGCATTTCCAACCACTTTAGGACAGTCAGTCATGTTCCATTAGAAAAAATTATGTGCAGACTCCACCTGATGTTTGAAAGCCAGAAACAGCCCAATAGACTGGGGAGAATGAAACAAAGAGGCGAAAAAAGATTAAGCCCTAAAGAATATTTCTTGAAAAGCTTCCATCTGGGAGGCAAAAGGATACCACAGAGTCCTCCATGATATAAGCAGGGCTACTTAGATATCCCTCTAACGATGCTTTATGTTCTTAAAAACCTACAGCTTAGCTATCAGACTCAAGTACACCAAGAAGTAAGGCTGATAGAAAAAGGGCAGAAAAAAGTCTTGTCTTACCATACATCATATTGTTCAAATTAAAAAATAACATATTTCTCCATGGAAGAGACAGGGCTAAATAAAAAATAAAAGGCCCTGGCCACTTCACAAGGATATATAAGCTGCTGGAAAGGGAAGAGACCCTTTCAAGTCTGAGGCTTTCACATGGAGCCGTCTCCTGCCCATCACCCCTGACTGATGTCCTCTTTGTCACGCCCTGACTGCCACTGATTCCTCCTTCTCAGTAGTTTTCTGTGGAATACATCAAGCATCAGAACAAACGCAAATAAAGTTCTATATGACTAATGCTGTCAGTCTAAAACACTCTACCAAAAATTATTAGAAGGGCCACCTTAATTTGTTCATCTCTGTATGTGTCCAAGCATGTCCCCTACCTCCTCTCACACCTACCATATCTAGAAAAGTGAAAAAGGCTCTCTAGGGTGCTGAACAGAAGGAACTTCCTAGTTCTCTTAATGGATATTTCTAAAAGCATATTACCTAAATTCATATAAATCTCCCTGATCTACACTGGCTTATTTTTCAAACACATAAGTGTTACTCTACTTGACACAACATATTTTCCTTTTGGAGTGCTGAGAAGTTAACATACGCTTGGAAACAAACTCTCAGCAGTATGTCACTAACCTTTATCTGCCTTTCCTGACGGTATTCTACCACTGCAAAATGCTAAAGACATGCATCAGCTATTATGTGAACAGCCAGCAGTAAAAGAGGAAAAAGTAAGAGAGAAAAGAATTTTGGAGAATAAAGACTACTATTTCTCAGCCATCTCCAACTCCAAGTGTATTGAGCTACAGTGAAGTAATAGTATTATGCTCACAAAACTCTCATGGGACAAATGCTGATGCAGCATCTTCACCCAGCTGGCCCACAAGAATACCTTGCCTCTACAAAAACTTAAAGACCTGTAAATTTCATTTCAATGTAAGAAAATGTAACATTCATTCAGTTATATTCATCACTTATAAAAATAAGTAGGAAATAATGTAGTTTTCCCTTTACAGAATGATATAGTAAACAAACCAGAACTTCTGGCTAGAAGGCCTGGACAATCTCCTTTATATAAACTGAAGCTGGAAGCTGTAAGTATGGAAAGGAGAAAGGCACACAGAAAGTCCTATAAAGGAAACAGGTTATACCAGATTCAGTGTGAATATATACAGCAGAGTGTGACCTCAGATAGTACAGTGTCCAATACATATCAGCTCTTACCTAGTCCTTTTCTGCAAGGAGTACAAGGCAAATAATTATGCATAGTGCCAAGGTCCAATGACAGCAGTAGTCCTTATCTTATGCATGAGCACTTGAGATCAGCTGATCTCAAGGGGGAGGCAAACCATATGCGCTCCAACTTCTGGGATACCCTATTGTGTTTGTTATATGATTAAATAACTGACATTGTGCTGAATAATTAAAAAGGTATGACTCAAAGGATGCTCTCAAAGAGTTTTAAATGCTACTTAGAAATGTCTCTGAAAAACTGCCTTACCTTTCCTTTCTGTGTACAGCACTGGAATTATAAAGAAAAAGAGGTTTGTTTTACCGTTTTTTAAAAATGCATCTAAAATTGAACAACCAAATTACCTAATTGATTTCCACAGATGGAATAAAATTTAGATAATCTCACTGGCAGCTGTTACATTTTAGTTCTTTGGAAAAAATACATTAATTGTATTCTAGTACTTAACTACAGTTCTAATAGCCTAGTATAAAGCACTCAAATGAATACTCAGTATGTTTTTGACTGTTTATTCTTATCAATATGTTCATTCTTACCTAGTTTCTATCATGCTTCACTTGTTTTACAAACATAAACCAGAACACTTGCATTTTGCAAAAAAAGAAAACATACAAAAGAAAAACAAATTATATGGATCAAATATATGAAAAGTTATATTCTGCGTGGAGTTCATCTTTGTACCTTGCTCATGATTTCTAAAGTCCAGTTAACTGCAAAGGTTTCCCTAACTGCTCTTATTACCTGTACTACTGATGTGACTGTCCTTCTATTCTCTCTGTTCTGCATGTTATTATTGAAATGAAAGAGTATTTTCCCTGCTTAGTGCTCATGGGCTGACACCTCACAGTTATCAAATCCATCACTTTCTGGATTTCTGCTGTAGCTCAGTTGGAGGTCAAAGTGAGGTCTGAAGACATTCAGCATCATCCTAAACAGCTCAGCTTGTGGCTGGGATGATGAGGTGCACAGAACAAGAAGTGTTTCTGGCTCCTCTGGCCAACTCTGTCGAACTTTGTGCCGTAAAGCAGAAATAAAACCCCACCAAGGCACCAGTTAATCTGCAAAACAGACTGGTAATTGTCTTAATACAGCAACAGGGAAGACAGTAAGACAAACAAGGGACAGAAAACAGACATGAAGGCAGAGAAAACAAAATAAATAAATGTATGCTCCACTTCTGTGTCATATTTCTTCGCTGCAAGAGAAATTAAAGTTCAACAACTTCAAAGGAAAGTATATGCATGGTTTAACCATCTTCCTCTCTTTTGTAGCTGTACAGCTTGAAAGAAAAGTGTTCTGGTTTTCTTTCTTAAGAGCTATCACCACTTCTCCTACCCCCAGAAATATGCACTAGCAACTAAAGCAGTGACAATGGAAACATCAATGGTTTTACTTAAGAAAGTGTCTTGTAAACACAAAACTGCATGCAGTACAGAGGAACATTTATCACATGCTTGACTGAACAGCCACACAAAACCTTGAAACACCAACAAATAAATTACAAAGTATGGAAAATGCTTAGGACAAATTATTGTAATTAACATTTAAGGTTCAATTTGAACCTCTGCATACATGAGGAAAGTAAAATGTAAGTGCCACAGAAAACATGACACTGAGATTAATCCAGATATCAGTACATTGTACTCATGCCAATTCTAGAAGTGAACCTTGTACACATACACACAACATGCACACGTGCTCTGAGCACATCTTGAGTGGCTGTCATAGATGAAATTTAAATATATTACCAATATTTTTATTTTAGAATACAGGTATTTTCATTCTAGACTTAGAAATCATGCTCCAATCTTCAAGTTTAAAGCCACATATAAATATATAATACAATTGTACACACACAGTTGTATCTTTCTTAATTAAAAAATATATACACATCCACATGTGCAGCCACATGTGCATGCACACACAAATATACATGAGAAGAAAGAGAATATGTACCTATATCTGGATATATCCCTGACATTACTATTGATGTCATAAAAGCATGGAATGATTTTACAGACAAGTTGCAACACAGAGCCATAATGAGTTTCTGAATTGCCAATACTCACACATAACACAGGGCCTGATCATCAGCAGGTGCTGGAGAAGATCTAGAACGTGAAGCATATGATGCAGCATCTTTTTACAATGGTGTTAATTAATATAAATGTCTCATGCTGGATGTGAGAGGCATACTTATATATGTAGAAGTGTGAGCTGATTTTTTTTTTTTCTTCCTTTCCTTTTTTTTGTCCTGTTCCACCTCCACTTCATCTACATCTAACCCAGAAAACATCTGGTCTTTATTACTATCTACAGCAGCAATTATTAAGAGGCATGGAAAATGGAATTGCAACCTCTCTCATTTCTTGATCAGGAATTCATCCCCCCATTTAGTCAGGTGAATTCTAATTCAGCTTTATAATTATCTGACAGATGTTACAAGCAGCTCCTGCTGAGCACAAAATACTGCCTTTATTACAGAAATATAAGAGCTCCTGGCAAGGTAGAGTGAGAAGTGAAACAGAATGCGTTCAGTAGGGTCACACATCTGGTATTCTACCCACAGAGGGGAAAAAAATTAAATATGCAACTCTGAAACTCAGGCTGCTTTTTCTTGAACTATTCAAAATCAAATATCCTTTAACAGAATTAAAGAATGCCTTTACATGGCTGGTAAGAATGGGTTTGTGTTTTGTTTGCAAATACTATTTGCTACTATTTGAAATACAGCTTTGGAAGCAAAATACTTCTGCTTAATCACTTTCTGGGGCACCCTGCTACCCAGAAAAGACTCAATCTAAAAGTTAAGGGGCAAATTTTGCAGTAAGGACAAAGAGGAATGATATCTAGATAGATATGTCTGGGTGCTGGCATAGCCTTGTTTTCCAAGGAAGACACCAAAGAGATTCAACTTAAGTCTTTGAAATGATGGCCCTTAAATCAAAAATGCTGCAAGGTGATGCCCCACATTAGCTCTGAATTGACAAATATGGGAGGGGAACGGGGGAAGGGTGTATATCCTTCTCAGCAAACATAAAGAACTGTCTTAAAATGAAGCTCCTCATCTCCAAATTTCTGATTTGGGGTGTTGGCCACATGTTTGTATCATAGTATTTCTTCTGGGATCCTGTATTGCTCCTTCAAGTTAAAAATTAAACAAAAGTTTGATTATGCTGAATAGTGCTACAGCAAAACTATGTAGTCACAAAAATACTGTCATTTTTCTTGCAAGACTCCTTTAGAAGCTACCAACTGATTTAGTCTTTCTGTTTCTAAAGTGGAGAAGCTGGCTTCACTCTAAAACTTGCCATAGGAATGCAAAAAATAACATAAATACAAAACAAAAGACAAAAATCTTGAGTAAGAATATGAATAGAAATTGCCCCTCTTCTGCAATATCTTTCAGAAATGGGGTGCATTTTTCTCTGGAAAATCTGAATATCCACACCTAAGGCAAGATTTTAGTATTTCCAACAAAACTGCAGAAGAGTAAGACTACAAAACAAAACTTGTAGTCACACAGCATTAAATAAAGCAGGTATAAATGCATAAGCACAAACAGTGAACACACCTGTATTTGATTATGGACTATAGCACTAAAAGAAGACTCCTCATAGAAAAATAGTGCTGCAGCATTTGTGTCTCTAAGCAGATATACACACACACATGCATGTGCACATACAACTGACTTCAATCATAACAGTTGGGAGTCATAGTTTGGAACCCTACAGTAATAATTAATGTCAGATTTTATCAACACTGACTCACGTATATTCCTGAGAGCATTAACAGTAATGTAATCATTACATGAGCATATCCCTGTATTTAAATAGGCTTACATTAAATCATAATCTTAAATGCATGACATGGGGCAGGCAAGTAAACCTAGTAGCCATAGTGAAGGTACTTTGCCCACCTGTTCCCAAAACACTAGGTCTCTTCCAAGCTAGAATACTTCTGGGCAAGTATGGAATGCCCTGCTGTCCATTCTGAACCCAGCTGTAACCTCAGTTACACCTATAACCACACTGGGACTGGACTGATTCTTTCAAGGCTACCCTCACCAAAAAGTAAAGGACTCTATCAACAAGAACTCCATTAATCCCTTTTCATATCTGACTCAATCAATGTTACCACAGGCTAAGCAGAGAAAATAGTCACTAGGTTTTGAAGCTGTAAATCAGCGCAACTGTGTCTACAGCACTACCCACATCTTCATGAACAGCCTCATTTCCAGATGGTTCTTGTGGGCAAAGTTACTTCCACAACCACAGCAACTAGAAAGAATTGTACTTTAAGGCAGTTAAAATTTTGTAAATTTTGTGAACTTGAGAAAAAGAAACTTTCTTCTCAAGAGGGCTTCTCAAAATTTGTATTAATTATTGAAAATTTGAAACTACTACAACTACTACCAAGAGAAGACAGTTATGCACAAGAACAACAGCTTATTCATATGTACTAATAAAAAACTGGAAGTGACTACAAAAAACAGTGTTTCTACTGTTTGTCATAAACTGAAATGTTTTAAATATTAATTTTCTGCATTAACATCATATTTCATACTGTCTGGCACCCAAAACCCATGAAAAAAAAAATAAATTAAATTACTTGTGCAACGGCCAGGACAGTCCACCTTCAAGAACCACAAACATCTTGAGAAAATTGTAACTTTAGTTACAAGATTGTAACTTTAGTTACAAGATTCATATTATGAATGCAAAATTCTGTCTAGTCCTATTCTTTCAATAAAACTAGGCAGGACAGTAATAATGATGATACTCATGACAGTGATTTCTAAGAATATCTGAAACCTCTCACACAAGTGATCTCATCTTTGAAATCCATGGAAATGAAATCTGAAGGTGAATTATCCACTTGACGCTGCAACTTAAAGGTAAATTGATGTGTAATAACAAAATTTTCATTTAAAATTCTTGCATAAATAAAAAAAATATTATCAGCTTTTTCCTACCATAATTCATCATTTAGTTTTACCTACTTTATGTCTGGTCCAATGAGTGAATGTCGTCTCAGCATAGCCCGGGCTTGAGCATTAGTTAAGTTAGTGGTTGACTCTTCATTAATGGACAGGATGCAGTCCCCCACACCAATCCGTCCATCACGACTTATTGAGCCTCCATGGATGACACTGCGAACTATCATTCCCAAGCCATCTTTATTGGAACTTACTGTCATCCCTATAGTAAAAACACATGAAACAGTTAATATCTTTGAGCCACAGCTCTGGGTGCCAAAATAAAGAAATGGGGCACAGAGAAAGGAAAAGTCAGTCAGCCAAGCTGCCAATATCACCAAGCCTATAAATGTTGCTCTTATTCTCCTCCTTTGAGACAGTAATTACAAATCACCATCGCAGTAACTTTACCTTGCTGTCAGTACACATACTCAGTTCAATACAAGAAAAATTAAGACAGTGGAGTATTTAAGCAAAAAATAAGAAAGATAATGAAATTGCTTAAAAAACATTTAAAATCACCACTCTTCTAATGGTTCACTGAGTTTATACACATTCACTTTTGTTTATGACAACTCTCTTTGGAAAGAAGGTGAAATGATTAAACAGGTAATTAATAGGCCAAAAACAAATACACACTTATTTATGAATCAGATCTCACTGAGATGTCTTCCTGCTCTCCTGGGTGGGCCATAGCTCAGACCCAAAAGAGCATTCTGACTTCTGTGAAAGTCTCTGTATTGCTAATGGATAAAGCCCAATATTTTACTTAAAACAGTATCCTACCTGTGGCAAAGAAGGATACTGCTTCTCAATATTTATACCCTTTAACTCCACTTTCTTTCCAGTAATGGAAAATAAGATATCCTCCTGGCCTCTCCTCTTCCATGGGGAACCTATAGGGACTGACTTATGATGACCTTCATGTGTCATTGTGACTGTTCTTACACACATGAGTTTTCACTGTTATCTTCAGGGCAGTTGGTATTCATCAAACAAACCCTAGTAACAGTTTCAGGAAAAACTTAGTTCTTCACTAAGGCAGTGGAAAAGGCAGGGCTGAAACCCTTAAAGTCCACTCAGTGGACTTCCACTACTACCTTAATACTGCTTAATAAAAAACTTTTTATTTTTTCAAAATAAGATTTGAAATTCTGAACCTAACCTTGCTGTTTGGTTAACATAGTAACAGACATTACTGAGAGTAGTGTAACAGCGCTTTAGGAAAACATCGCACATACAACAGACTGCCTTTCCCTTTTTCTATGCTGACATCATCCTTACAGATATAAAAGCCTGATGTTACACTTTGGAAAAACCCACAGTTTCAGATTAAAAATGCAAATTCCAAAGTAAAGTTGCCAAACTTTTTGCAGAACAATGGCATTTCAGCCCTTCTGCATTGGAGTGCTTCTCGCCTTTTAAAAAATCAGTCAAAATGTTAAAGCTCCAGCAGGCATTTATTCATAGCTGGCATTAAAGAGCTGCTGCAAACTCTGGCTGACACCATTTGAAAGGAAAAAAGAAGTGCCAGTTCTTAATCCTCAATTATTTAATCAATGCAGCTTTCAACATCATTCATAGTTCTTGACTTAGCTGCTTTTATAAAAGTGAAGGGTAAAAGCAGGGCAGCCATGTGCATAAACTGATCACTATGCAGACGCTGCTTCCCAGGCCAGAGCACAGCCAGACTGAAAGAAAAATGCTACAGTCAAAAGCCAGAAGAAAGCAATACTCACATTTTGTACATATTAAGACCAGTCTTATTTTTTATTCATAAAATGTCTGCCAATATGGACCCTGCCAAAGTTTGTATTTTCATGCTGTATTAAGCTTGGGATGAAATTTTCTTTGATGTTCACTGCACTTAAAATATTCATCCATAAATGAAAACCTACTCCACTCAATGAAGAGTTTATTGCAAAGAAAACTATTTTTTACAAAGTCCAGGTGCCTTGAAATGCACTGTTACCTGCACTTTATACAGGCTGGCAATGAGGCCAGTAAAGGTAGTAGTTAATCAAGGTCCTCATACCAATGAAAGATAAACCTTATACACATACCAGCCTTTTCCACATCTTTTTATTTTTCAGATCCTGATTTTAAACTAGATCCATTTTGAAGGATGGCTGTTTCATGAAGGTGGTATGTGAGAGACTGAGCATCCAGCCATCAGAAAGCAGTTTATTCAAGGTCAAGATGTCCACCGAAATACAGCTGTAAAAACTGACACCCACCTTTGCACAGCAAAGAAGTCCTGACTTGGGACTGTTTACAAACATCCTATTCTGTGGACAGCCCATTTTAAAGCATTTGCAGAGTTACTGCTAATAGACAGCACCCACACAAAGTGCTCCCACTAAATATTTATATTTTACTAATTAAACAGGGAACATACAAGAAAAACCAACAGTCATATTCCTGAAGAGTTTACAAAAAATGTTTGCTAACTTACCTAGGCTTGAATTGCCTTTTGCAATAGTGATAGTCTTCTCATAAATGTTTTTGACTGAATTTTGGGGTATGGAATTTCCCTCCAATGATACTGGGCATCTCTTTTCCATTAAAAGCAATTGATCCTAACATAAGGGAAAATAACACCAGCTCAATTTACCAAGATAAAAATGTTTAGTCATACTGATCTCAACTACTTTTGCCTTACACAAAAGCCATGCACATAATTGAGTCAGATTCCTTACACAGACAGAAAAGTCAGTTCATCAAAGATCAAACTAACATCATGATTTCTCTTTTCATTCAGGCAATATATCACATCTATCACAAAGCACACTTTTAATTCAGGGATATCAAAATTAGTAGAATAAATTCAAGGGCTTCAGATTCATTCACACAGATGTCTGGCAATTTGCCAGTATTAAGGTAACAAATCTTGTAAGAAATTGCAGCTCTTTTAATCATTTCTTAATAAATCACTGAACAGAACAAATAAGAAACACACATCACAGTGACTGTCATATAAAGGAAAATTATGTTTGCACACTGCAGTATCACAGATCAGTTTGTGAGCCGAACTGCACAGGCTTAAAAGAACACCATGATGCAATACATTCACACCATCCCCCTTTGGCTTCCTAGGCCCAATTCCAGCTGTGCACCTCCTACTTGCACTCATGCCCCTGTGAAGGTTAATAAGGGCTGAGAAAATTCCCCTGTCTTGCCTAGAAGTTAGGCAAGTTAATTTTTTGGTCTAATTGCAGGCTTTCTGTATGTTTTTTAAATTATTGTAAAAAAAAGAAAAAGACAAAAAGGCAAACTTTACTTTTTCATTGGGATCAAGCTGTGTGGTAGTAGCAAGGCTTGTATTTAGTACAATTTCTGATGCTGTCTGAGAACCAGTCCATGTTGCTGTATTTTCACTTTCATTTTGGTTGATATCTGAAACCTCCTGAGTCAGAAGATCTATTTTAGTAAAGTCACTTGCAGTTTCCAGGCTACTGTCCACTACAGACTTTTCATCTCTCAGTCTGTGACTCAGATTCATGTTGTACAGATTCTTCTCAGATACATGGAAATCAGATGCAGCATTTGGACATTCCTCTCCAACAGACTGTTCAACACAGGAGACAATGAACAATCACCATTCAGTTGTAGTGTAATTCAAAACCACATTTCATGCTAAAACCTTAAACAAAAACTAATATCATAGAATTTAAACATAATGCTGTGAGATCAGCAAGATCAACCTCATCTGCAGTTCCCTACAGGCATTCATTCCACTACAGAGTGAACCTGATTTCTTAGACAATTTCTTCTGCTTTATAACACCAGAAATCAGTAAAATAAGTTACTAACTCCAACTTGAATAACTCCAGTAAGTTTTTAAAATTCAAGCATACAGTTGTTTTTCTCAGGTGAAAGAACTTTGCAAGACCAATGTCTTTACTTTCAGCACACTTAGTAAGCAAAGAGGAATTTCAAGCAGCTCAGATAATAAGAATACAATGTTATCTTCCATTTAACTAAGCAGAAACATATTAAGCCTTCTCTTCCTCAGAAAGAGCAACAAGTAAAAACTTGGTCAAACCTCGGCAAAAGGTGAATATGTGGGATTTGAAATGTGACAGTAATGAAATACAATAATGCAATTACAGAAGATTACTAGTTAATAATTATTGCAAATGTACCAATTGTGGCTGCAGTACTTGGACTTAAGTTCCCTACACATTTGTTTAGACTTCCAAAATTCTGAGGCCCTGCCTTTGAAATGTTTCAAGGGATTTCAGTAATCACAACATTCTGGGGAAAAAAAGACCCACATCAAATATTCTAGCTGACCTTTTAAAGTAAATTATTTTAAAAACAGGTAGGCCATTTGAGTTTAAAAAGATATATCAAAGACTCAGAAGTTAGACCTTGAGGCTCTGTATCAATATTAGAGATGTTTTTTCTGAAATGCAATAAGAGAGCTAAAAATCAACTACCTCTATATGTCTTAGTAGTTATCCACCAGTCCTATTAATTGTTCTATTGCTTCTCCAAAAAGCTGGGGAGACATGCTTCCCAGGATTTGGGAATATTTTGCAACATTTTGTCTCAAGAGCCCTAGAATTCATTTTGTCAACTTTCATGAAGTGCATACATGCTTGTTCTGTCCCCAGACAAGAATCAAAAAAGGCTTACTAGTAAATAAGTGGTTTAAGCAATAGCTGAGAAGATAATTGAGCAGAGCCTAAATACAACTAATCTGCATGATATAATCAATTACATAATTTCCTACCTTTTTGAGAATGAACACAATACTATAATCTATTTAAATTATTTTACAAGGTTTCAAATACAGCTGGGACATCTACTTTTAAGTTTGTTTAGTATCCGTTTCTAAATCAGTGAAAAAAAGCATCAAATCATACTCAATACTGATTTCGTACGCCATATATTAAGAGTTGCATCATTTTTATTTTTGTTTCACTTAAAGAAAAGCCAATGATGCAATTTTTTAGGACTAAGACAATTCCAGGAATTCATTACTATAGTAACATGTGGCATCACTAGAGCATCTGCTTTATTTTAAGTATGTTTTTCAACACCTATTTTAAATGTGACACCAGAGTGACACCCAGAACCTGCCAACTGCCCTGCAGCCAGAAATAATGGAAACATCTTCGCATTCCTCACAGCATCAAACAGTGCTGTTTTAATTTTTACTGAATTTCACTTGCTTCAAAAGTCTTCATTAATGAACAGATTTTCCCACTACGTTTGTTTTTTGAATCATGAATAGGCTGCTTGATGAGAACTTAGTACTCACTTCATACTAGTGTACAGAGATGAACACTGAAAAGTCAGGACCACGGTATTTTAAAAGAGTATATAAACCAAAGCTATCTTTAAGTCAATGGTGAAAATAACTTAAGACTTTCTAGAGCCTCAATGTGATACATAATGTAAATCCAGACTCTATCTCACAAAATGCTCCTACTCCTAAGCATGTAAAGTGCATAATCCATTTAAGTAACAATTACAGAGCTAAACAACGCAAGCTGTCCCACTGGCACAGCAAAGACGTGCTCTTCTGTGGATTAGGAGAAACCATTAGAAGATGAATCTTGCTTTCTAACCAGCACTTCAAAAGGGCTAAACACATTCCAGAAAAGTTGACGGGAGTTACTGCAGGTCAGGTGTGGCAGAAAAAGCAGCAGCTTTTATTCAAGACCACAGACTGCAAACCCAGTGGTTTTCAATGAAGACTGCTAGGACAATGGAATTGGAAAGTTCTAGGTTAGTGATACTAAAATCTAAAGATTTAAAAGAAAAAAAGAACATGAGAAACAATGTAAAGAAAGATAAGACAATCAGGTCATTATGGGTATGTGACCAAGAACAAAAAAGCTATTGATCCTTTTAATACTCTTAAATAAATATTCATTTATTGCTTAACATAAAAATCATTAGCAGAGTTTTGACATACATGGATTTACTTTTCATTACAGCATCATTATGAAAATTTCATTCAAAAGTATAGAAACATACTAATTATGAAACATAAAATAAAAATAAGGATGAAAATTTACTCTTGCTTTTCATATCAAAATACAGAGCAATAGAATAATTTCATGTTACCATTCTTTACTATGTTTTGGACAATTACGTTTTTCTAGCAGACTGCTCACCACACCTTTAATACTACAAACAGCTCACCATACTCTGGCTAAATTGTGCTTTTATCTAGCAAAAATCCAAGCTTTGTCCCTTCTATCTGCCTCTTTCTTCAACAAAGACATCTGCAAGACATCAGCACTACTCGAAACAAAATGTTATCCTGGTAGCAAATAGGGCATTTTCAACCAGCATGACACAAAACATTTCTGTCTGATAATACAGCCTGCTCACACTTAAAATCAATGTTTGCCATTAATAAAACCATCCTCGATTTTACCTTGGGAGTTGTTAATGGAAAAGAGAAGCTGTCGCTCACCCCACTGCTACAGGCACTGTCATGCAGAGCTGTCACTGAGTCCTGGAAGACGTCTCTCTCTAGAGAATACTGTGATTCAAAGGTGGACTCATCCGCTAGATCTGTCTCACCAGAGTCCACCTAACAACAAAAGCAATTCAATCAGCCAGGCTGTTGCCATCACACCACGTAAGTCCCAAACACATGCACACCAGCCACTATATACTGATACTTTTCTTCTTTTTCATTCCATGTTTTAGACTGAAATTACATTTGCACAGTGCAGCAGGAATATCTTCTGCTTCCAGCAAATCCATGTTACTACTTCTTCAAAGGTTGCAAAGAATATCTGAAGTAATGCAAGAGCCTGAACCAGAGTAAATTTCGGGGCTGAGGCATGCTCATGTCTATTAATAAAAGTACCAAGTGTTGGGAGAATTCTGCTGTACTTCTTGGTGTCTATATTTTGATTTCCTTCGGGCTTCTTTTCTTTTTTCTTTCTAATTTTTTTTACAAAAATTAGCACGGAAAAAATATTGAACTTCACTCGGTGCCACATGTCAGCAATATTGTTGACTCAACTTCTTAGGATCAGTTATTTTTAAACTCTTTTAAAAACAATCAGGAAACTACAGTGCTTTACAGTGCTTTTATAAGAAAAATTCATTAAATGATTTTTTTACATGGATTTTAAATTATTTTGCTTTTGACTATAGGGATTTGTGTATTTCTATTACTCTTACATGAGAAATAAAATTTTTAGAAGATTTTTAGACATTGACATGGGTAGTATTTTTGCCTTTTTTTTTTTAATGAAACATATTTTTTTCAAAGACTCAGATTTTTTAAAATACAAAAATAAAATTAAGCCCTAAAACCCCTAATTTATAGTGCTTCATACACTACACTTTGATTATTATTTCATCTCCCGGGCAGAGCTCAAGAACATATGTAGGCTAACAAAATGATCACTGGGTTAAGAGCCATGCCTGTATCGTAAACTTGTATGAAGCAGATGAGTGCACCCATCTACAGAGATGGGATCTAACTTGTTTTTCAGCCCCTGTGCTTAATCATATTATGAATCCATTACAGCAGTAGCAACAATCTGCAGTAATTCAACACATTGATTCCTTTTCAGGGTAAAAAGGATTATTTTTTTTATTATTTCAAACCTACAGACTTAACTGATAATCCAAACTGCTTCTTTGCTGTAACTTACTCTCAGCTCATCTTCTTGAAAATGCATATTCGTTTAACCAAAGCTATGCCCTAAAAAAGTATTGTGAAAATTCAGGACATATCTGTAAAATCTGAGTACCGATCTGTCTATGAAAAACAGTATCTCATACGTGCACTCTCAAAACATATCTTCAGCTGGGTGACTGCACATTTAGTTTCGCATTTTGCACATTTAATTAGACAACTGACAAACATGATTGACAATTTTATTATGTCATGTATTTTCATTGCTTTTTTTCACAAGTTTTTTTGACTAGAAGCACAGATGGAAGTCAAATTTTTTTAGACAGTTTTAATCTGATAATTTCAACACATCTTCAACATATCACAGTTAAAGGTTATTTAGAATATAAAACTGTGCTCTTCTAAATGAATGGAGCAAGAAAGATACTGTTACCTAACTGCTAAAGGTAACAAACTGAAGAATTAAAAACATGTAGTCTTGTTTGAAGGCAAGCTATTAAGTCAGCCTGTCATCTGCAAATGTTAAAAAACAGCAAACCTGCTGCAAACAGTAATGCAGAGATTTTCATCTTGATGGACTCCATTTCAGATTTTTGTTCAATTTCAACTTTTTTTCTAATCAGCTAAGTTCTCATGTTTAGAATCTGCTGCCCTGCTCAAGTCCCCAGAAAATGAGGGCCTAATAATTTCTACATCAGATCCAGAACAGAACAAACAACCATGAGAATACACACTTGGAATACATACATATACACATGTATTCTGGCTTGTTGATTCATTTCGTTTTTTTAATTTTGTGGGAGGAGAGGTTGGGGGATTTTTTTGCTGTTTTATAGTGCCCTAGTTCCTGTGTATTTTTAATCTGAGTCCTTATTGGTAACTTCTGGGCTATGTAAGGCACTGAATGCTCAGGTAAGCCGCATTGTTTGTACAAGTGAACACCTTTTGACCTTGTAAATCTCATAATCACTGATTGATGTTGAAGGCTGAAGAATATTATTAGGAGGAAGTATTTGCAGCTTTTGAAGACAGAGTATTCCTTGTAAGGCTGGATTACATGCAAAAAGGGAATATCAAAAACTTTTCACAGTATAAAAGTGATGTATTATGATACATAGAAAAATAAGCACATGAACATTTCTCTAAAAAGGTGAGATTTCCAAAGGGCTGCTCAGTGCATGCAAGGACAAGTGGATAGCCATGCACGTTTGAAAACATCAGCAAAATACTTTTTTTTTCCTCAGCAATGAACGTATCATAGGCCAGATTCACAGCTCATGCAAAAAGCCCAAGTCTCTATACAGCAGTTTCTACAAAGTCAGAATCCATTCCACCTACAGGGGATGAGTAAGGTGGACACAGTGAACACTAAAAAATAAGCATGGACAGTGACAAGGCAACTCCTTTCACTACAAAATGCAAAGACTGAAGAAATCTGTGGTAAGTTGGGCCACTAACCAGAGCCAGCTCAGCACGGAAGAGGGCTGCATCAACTGGCCCCTCCTCCTCAAGTGACTGGGCAGTGTAGAAAAAGCAATCTTCCTTAGCAGAGACATAGCCCTCCTCAGGTGAAAGCTGCAGAAAGAAGGAAGCTCTGAGTCGGATGAGTGGCCTGGACACAGCAGGTGCAGAGTGCATTCTGCGAGACGGGCAGGGGACTGTTTAGAAAGGCAAATGGATTCCAAATGCAGCAAAGAGATCATTTCAACCACAGTCACAGTATTCAGTGGGTAAAGAGACAAATTCTTTTTTTCAAATTTACCTGTATTTATTCAGCTTCACATCTCATTCTGAAACCACAAATAATGAAAAAGTATACCAGAGAGCCCACAACTTAGTCTAGGCTCATTTTTTTTAGTATATCTTTAATAAAGATATACTAAAACGGGCATCACAGCTGCCAACAGAGAAAGAGCCTAACTGCAGAGGTCTTTATAAGCTTGCTAGCCACACAGCAATCTCGCTTGCAGGCAGGAAGACCTAATCTACTCTGTGTTTTACAATTGTATCTGTCAGCGTCTAGAGGACAAAATGTAATTTTGCCTATAAACCAATAGCTTTTCCAACATAATTTGATAGTAGGTGCATTTGTCCAGTACTGCAAAAGAAGTAGGGATTATTTGCAACATTTAATTACTTGGCAAACATAATACATGAAATATTGAGGTGCAAATGCCATATGTTTACAACTTCAGGGAAACAAAACCCCCTGCATTTTCTCTTTTAGAGTGGCATCTTCTAGAGTATGAAATTTTGATTGCAATTAATATGGAGTCTCCAATAAAAAAAAATAATTTAGCAGAGCAAGTTAAAACATACTCTCTTAGTATGAAAAGCAAAGTTTCTGGGAACTTAAACAACAGATATTCCCTCCCACTCTCTCCACAAAGATACACTAAGAAAGAAAATTTGGTATCTACATCCACAAGGGTTACAAGATTATCAGCTCATGAAAAGCAAAAATTAACTCCTAAAACTGTGCTTGGGCTTATTAATATAGAGAAAGGGATCTTCCTTGTATGTATGTATGAACTAATGCCATTCTACTGATTTGAACTTAACCCATCAGGAATGCTCACTAGGATGTTCACCAGGATTCTTACTGCTACACTATCTCAGTGACCATAGGTCACCTTTAACTTCCTTTTTCAAATTGTTCCAGACTACCTTATAAAACCAAACCTGAAATAAGCAGCTGGATGTATACAAACTGAAGACTACAAAATATAACATAAGCAAAGTGTGCTGTTTAAATACAAAGATTGCATAGATACTTGTGAGGGACTGGAATGTTTATGGTCAATGCATCAAGCACTTGCTGAAACAGCAGGTGCTTTGCTGACCAGGCACAAAGTAACCACCCAGCTGCAGAGGGGATGCACACCCACCACCCAAGGCTACAAGCTGGGTTTTGAGCCAGATAAGGGAAGAGGCTGGTAAAAAGCAAATCCTGCAAGGTGCAATAGTGCTTTTTATCATGACTGTGTCCTTACACAAGTGGCTCAGGTGTGAAAACTCCCCTCTAGAGACCTACCAGGACACTCACATGAAGCCTGAAGGTATTCATGCCTTCTCATGGACTATAATTGGCTCAACTATGCTAACCTGAGAAGACGTTCTAACATCTTAGGTGTCATAAACCATCAAAGAGAGAAATGCCACGTGATCTATGGGGTTACATGAGACAGTGTAAAACTCTCCACCACAGGGGAGGTACTTGGGCATTCTCATCTAGCCTGAGCATGTATTAACTCATTAAAGTTGGTGTTTCATAGGTTTTCCCCATCCCCAGTGAATCAAGACTGTGACCAGCACTTCGAAGGGGCACTGAAATTGCAACAATCTAGTCTTGTCACTGTATCCATGGGTGGTGACTACATACCTTTTTACCCTTATCATCTCTGTCTTTTCCCATATACATTTTCTGAAGTGTTATTTTTTTTGCTTTTTGATGGTTGCATATCTAATCAAAATGCTTACATTTTAAAATGTGCCAAGTATTATTCTACCTTAATTCTTTAAGCTTACAAGTAAAAATTCGTTATTGAACCTCTTGAAAGTTTTCTTGTTTCTCCCACACGCCACCCAGAATAAATCAAACAACCTCCCCGAGCAGAATAACAGCCATAACGATACTATACCTTGCAAACCAAAGGAATTGGTAAATTCCACACAAATCAAAAACAACTTTATGTCACCATCTCACACATTCAGAGAACCATGTAAAGTGTACAGTGTACAATACTATGCCTGGCAACTTTCAGCCCTGAAAGGCTCTGCTGGTTGCAAGGTGCTTTGCTGTTTTATCTGCAAGACAGGTGTGCTAGGTCCTGCAATCACTACACCAGCAATATACTACCTCGGCCACTCCTACATGTAAGGCAACAGTTGGGCCACCCAGCTGTACCCCAAAACACACAAAATTATGGAGAACTCAGGATCAGCATATACTAGCTTCAATTATATTCTTACAGGCAATGGTTTGGCAACTCCTATTGTAACTGCTCCTGTTGGGGCTCCTTTCAGTGCTTGCACCGCTTCCTCCAGGCTGCCATTTTCCAGGTTGATATCATTGACAAACATAAGCCGATCTCCTGGAAGAAGTCTGCCATCTTGCTCAGCCACACCCCCAGGAACCAACGAGCGAATCACAATTACAGTGTTTGCTGGATCAACAGGATCCTAATTAAATAAAGGGAAACAAAATATTTAACTTTTTTTACTCTTTTGTATCTTGAGAGGAGAATTTTTATTCATGAGCTTTTATTAGCTAGAGTTGTGTTATTAAGAAGTGTTGCTCTCCTCTAGATGAACCTTCAGTTGGAGCAAACCATCCTGTCTGTACTGTCCATACATTTAGACATCCACTTATTTTTAATTCTTAGATGTGAAAATTATTACTCTTTTCTAGGTGATGTTCCATCATGTATCTCCAATATAAAATACTACTATATGTGCACAGTCTTGTCCAAGCACACCAGAAATTCATAGACTTCCTATTGTAACAACAGTGTTGCAAACTCCATCCTCCCTTATGCTCAGAGGTCTGAGGACACAGGTGGGCAATGCAGACTGAGGCAAATGTAGCACATGCACTCTGTTGGAACGAGTTACTTATTTTCATTAACTGCCTTATACTTCATGACCTTGCTCAACTGAGAAAGCAATTTTCAAGAGGCAAGGTCTTGTGCATGCCTAATGAAATACTTACATGAGAGAGGAACATATCAAAATAGGACTAATCCACAAGACAAAACAAAGTGATGTTTGCTTTTAAGAAAGAAAACTGCTTTTAAGTGACCGTCCTCCAATATAGTGATTTTTATAAAAAAAACTAGCATCAAATACTAATAACAGGAATATATAATTCTGCTACAACAATTATCACACATGCAAAATATTTGTGTGATTCTTACAGAAATACATTCACAAGGAACATCATGTTAATACTTCCAACATGCAGTTCATTTGAGAGCATGAACAGAAAAAAAAAAAAAAAAGAAAAAAAAAAAAGTAGCCATGTAACAGCTTTACTGAAAGCAAAAGTAGAGAAAAGTAAACATCTACAAACCAGCATGCAGCTGTAACGCGTTTTCATGTCAAGATGTACATCTGAAAGGACAGACATCATCAAGGCAACATGAAAAAGCCACAGGAATAGGGAGACCACTGAAAGCTGGTCTGAGAGAGAAGTGTTGATGGAGGGAGGGAGAGAGGGAAAAAGGGAGTGAAGGAAAGAAGGAAGGACACCAAGACGACCTTTAACACTTGATGACAGTAAAAAGAATGCCATGGAGCAATAAAACACTTCCCAAGTCAAAATATGATGAGCATTGACATCTTCCTCACCATTTTAACAGTAAATACTTACACTGTCACTTCAGATGGCACTATGTATGACGCATTTTTTGGAAAAAAAAAAAAAAGAAACAAGCCTCTCTAGTCTATGTGACCATCTTCCTTAGGGTTAGAAATAATGTAGACCTTTCTACAGACCTGCTATTGTATAAAACATAAGGAATGTATTAGTATGAACATAATTCTCCTCAAGTTTAGTTCACTGAAAATGAATTGAGAATTTGATGGAAACAGAAAAATAAAAATGTAAATCTCCCTGTAAATTTACTGTTCACAGTCTTAGAAGAAAGCAAAACTTTGGTGACTAAGTGAAATTTTTTACTGCATATCAAAGGAGAGAACATATGACAGTACCCAAATATTACAACATCAAAAAAAAGCTAAGTATTAGAAAGCTGACTAAAGCTAGAAGACTAATTCATATTTGAAAAATACATTAACCAACTTAATGCACTTCCCACAAGCCTTTAGGACTATTATCCATAAACAAAATTCAGTCACTAGCCATATATGCACCCACCACTTGTATTAATCCTCAGAAGAGGCTAAAGCGAAAATATCTTCTTCTGAGTGCTGACATGGACTCAAACACTCAGGTTCATCTGTGATGTCTCACTGCAGAGCATCATGAGCAACACTTTAAAAAGCAGTCAGTGCTCAGCATTCATAAAAGACACTATGCCTTTATCCTTCACATTATTACACTACACTGCTCTTCACCTTATCAGTGTGCAAATGCAAAATCTAAGCCATAGCTTAATTGTAAGGAGTGCACTGGGCCTGTAATTTCCACCTGGAAGTGATCTCCAGATGTAAATGCATTTCTATGGACAAGATCCAGCAGAAACCTGGAAAGAAACCTGACCTCCACAGCACCACAAAACAGCTCAGCAAAAGCCCGCATTGACCTCAGGGAGAAATTACTTCACATTCAATTAAAAATTATCCACTAGAAAACTGGGAACAGGAGGAATATTTGTTCTGGCATCCTTACAAGTGAAGACAAGACAGGCACTGTGCTGTTGATTGGGACACACCAAGAAACATATTTTAGACATCCAGGAATTCTGAAGTCACACAAAATGAATGGGGATGTTTAAGCATGTCCCTGACAGACAGCAGCTAAGCAAGGGATTTCAGAATTACAGCTCTGGATTTTACTAAATCCTGCTTTAAGCATTTAAGTCCTTTATTGGATCTTGCCCTAAACACCTCACTGCAGGTGCAAAATACATGGCTAAATGCCTAAATATGCTGGCTACATAATTCATTGTCCTTGGGTCACTAGAAGACAGCTTTCTGAAAACCCTAGCATATAATGGATTATCTGCTTTTCTGAACCAGTATTACCATCATCATTAGAAACTGTTGTCTTAATACAATGAGAGGAATATGTAATATAATTACTGGAATGACTACGAGTTGTGATTAGTTCTGCTCTACTGCTTGGTTTCAATTAATGTTTATCCTTAAAATGCATAGAACATACTGCAAGATCCAAATAATATGCAGTATTTTGTACTCCATTCAAAGAAGTGCAGAAATTACCTGATAGTCCAATATGCTAAATCCAAGCCCCATAATCCCTTTCTCCAGCTCAATGTGCTGTACTTCTGTTTCCCACATTGCCAGAGATGAGTTTTGCACCTCTTCCACACTCTGACCCTCATCAGCTGTTTCCAAAGTTGTTCCCTCTGTGTCTGAGGAGCCAATGAATCCAAGTTCTATGTGACCCTGAGAAAAACAATAAATGTTCACCAATAAAATGTGGACACTTGAGAATCTTTAGAGACAAAACTCTGCATATGAAAACAAGATGAAACCTAAGTGATATCTCTAAACACAGAAGAAGTGCAAACACTCAGAAGATTTAATGAATACTGATAAACCTAGCACAAAATTCAAATATCCTTCATAGCCAAGCTGCAAGTATATTAAACTACTCACTAGAAAAATATTTACAAAATGGAATTCTGTCAAATTTAAATCTTCAAAAAAACTTTATTAGTATATGCATTCAAATACATGGGAAATATATTTTATTAAATGGTATGTCTAAAATATGCCTTCATTAAATGTAATCATACTGACAGCAGCCAGAATATTCAATAAAAGTAAAAAAACAAACAAATACGTCCATACACAGACTGTTCTCCACTTGGTTTCATAGAGAAGTTAGAAACTATGAGCTGAATTTGGTGTCTTGCTCAGAACTCAGAGTTAACTGTTTCTCTTTTCATACAAATACTATTGCTTTGTATACTACACCCTAGGCCATTCATACATGTTTAGTTCACCAGGCTGCCCAGAGCTGTGCACTAACAAGTGACAGAAGTGTCAGTCAAGGAATGCAAACACAGTTATGTGCAAATCTAGGTAGCAAAGTTCAAAACTACATTAAATACATTCAGATTCTAAAGAACAGTTCAACTTGCTATACTCCTATATCTCACCTACAGAACAAGAAGTACAGTACTTAGAGAGACAGCCCCCACATCCTAGAATATTTATGCCTATGATCAGCCAGGATACATATCTTCTGGGGGCTTAAAAATAGCTGATAAACATTATTTGCTGTTTCCTGTTTGTCTGGCTCCAATTAAAAAAAAATTAAAATATATTTATAATCATGTAGATGAACTTAATATTTTCTTTTTTTTTTTTTTGTTTTCTCAAGGAAACTGTCATTTCCAGTGATTGTTTAAAGACAAAATACCTTTTCCGTGAGCTGAACCTCAGATAGGCTTAGACTCTCCAGTATTTCTGGTTGAGTAACAGGTGGAGCTACTGGACGACAGCACACCATTGTCACCTTAATAGGCAGCTCTTTCAAGATACTGACCACATCCTTGTGGTTTTCTCCAAGCAGAGAGATCTCATTCACCTCAATAAATAAAGAATACACACTAGTTAGAACTACAGTATATTTCTAAGCACAGTAAGAAAAATGAGTAAAAAAAAAACCCAAGCAAACCCCAACTCACTAATCACTTCATTTTAAAAAAGTAAAAAAAAGTAAAATAAAAGCAACAAAAATCCCCATGCTAATAGACACTTTCAACCCTTATTTTCTACTCAATCCAGTGCTCAGCATCAAGGTATGTATTGAACTAAATGTATGGTCTTTTAAAATGCGTGACACCACCCTACAAACACCATATACACCATAGCTTCATGTTTCTTGCATTAATATAAACAAAATTCACATCTTAATTCTAAAAGAATAATTTAGAAAAGTAATTAGATGTTTAGTCCCTTCACTGAGTTGGGATAGTCCTATTAAATCTTAACACTTTTGTTACATATTCTTTTTTGGTGACTGTCTTGATTTCAGCTGGAGTTAATTTATTCTCAGCAGTTGTGCAATGTTGTGTTTTGGATTCAGTTTTGGATTAGATAACCCACCAATGTTTTGGTTGCTGCTAAGTTGAATCAAGGACTTTTTTATGTCTCATGCTCTGCCAGTGAGGAGGTACAAAAAAAGAAAAAAAATATATGAGGGAACACAGCTGGGATAAGTGACCCAAATTGTGGATATTCCACACCCTAGAGCATCACGTTCCCAGTATATAACTGGGGAGTTAGTTGGAAGGTGCACTGATCAGAGCTTGGGCACAGGGTCTGGCACTGGTCAGCAGGTGGTGAACACTTTTACTGTGCATCACTTGAAGGTTTTTCTGCTTTTTACTATGATTATTATTATTATACTTTACTTTGTTTCAGTTATTAAACTGCCATTATCTCAACCTACAAGGCTTTACTTTTGATTTTCCTCCTCATCCCAGCAGACTGGGGGTGAGTGGGGTGGGTAAGCAAGTGGTTGCATGGTGCTTAATGGCCAGCTGAGCTTAGACCGTACGAGAAAACTTGGACTACTGAAAAATCAGCTACCAGTTAAGAAATGTATGTAAGCACATGTACTCACATAAATATACGTAAGTACATATGAAGTGACTACTCAACCACTACCTGGCATGCTGTTAAGCATACATCATTTCCACGGTCATAGCCTTTGAGAAGAAACTTACTGCTCAAAAACCTTACTGAATGCATACTAAGATAAAGCAGTACTTCATCTTACTTCCAGCAGTTCATCTCCACTGAACAGCTTGCCACTTCGTCCAACTGGCCCTTCAGGTAAGATAGATCTGATGAAATGATGACCCACTGTAGCTTCAAGGCTTATCCCTAGCCCACTGCTTTCACTAAATTTGTTAACCACAGCCACCTAAAATAAGATGAAGAAATGGTTACACTGTCTTATTTACAGCAGGACTGTCACTCTCCACTTCAATTTACGTGCAATTAGGTCAAAATTCCAGAAGTGAGAAACCAGAAATACTATCATGTCAAATCAGGAGTCAGGTAAAAACTGACTTGTTGGTCACACACCACTTGCAATACACAAGTGGGAACTGCTTATGACAGCAATGTATCTAATAATACATACTTCTGCAGACACTACATCTGTGACATACAATCTCCTAAACTGAAATATTACTTTTCTTCTGTATCTACAGTATATGTTCTATGCATTATTTACATCATTATGTGAAATCATTTATTCAGTATGCAGAATGAGAATGAAGCTTCAAGTTCTAGCTAATGAAGTGAGCTTTGAAGTTCATATTAATTTCTTTTTTCTCTAAACACATTTATCCTCCTATCCTGAAGCTAGAAAATCGGTGAAACAATAGTCATGAGCACAGTAATCTAACAAGTCTGCTATGGTTTTGATAAAATACAGAAAAATACATATCTGCATTCAAAGTCTATAATTAAAATAATCTTAACATACTAAGGAGCATATGTCTAATTTTCATACATGAAGGAACAAATGCAATACAAACATAATTCCATCCATATGTTGTCAACATAATAGATGCACAGATGAAAGAGATGCATATTTAACAAAATTTACCTACCACTATCTCATAATTGGAACCCATAATCCTCTGCCATTTTATCTTTGCAGCCGCTTCTTCTGTACTAGTTAGCTGGAAATCTAAAATTTATATTTAAGATTATTGTGACAGAGAATTAAAAAACTGAGTCAACTCCTAAACTGATAAAGTATATGGAGCATGCATAATGACACAATCATTCCCATGATGTCAGAACTCTCCTAAATATGACTAAAGACCTGGCATGTTTAGTCTCACCAAGCCTGGGGTTACCAAAGCAAAAACTTACAAAGCAGTATAACGATTATAAACATGAAAAACTAACTGTGTATTTTGAAAGACATGAAGTTCATTCAAACAGTTTGGTGGCTGGGAAAAAAATACCTCAGAGCTGAGTCTATTTTTTGCAATTTTTCAAGATAAAAGGCACAAAGGATAGGAAAAGGTTGTGTTCAAGCCCTGTGTTAAATCAGAATACATGTGGGCTGCTCAGATTGATTCATGGGGATGGCTAGAATACTTAAAAATGCACACTGATCCTTTTGGACAGACCCTGTATTTTACACAGAATGTCCAAAAAACATAATCTGGAGATCTTACTTTTTTTTTTTTTTTTTTTTTTTTTTTTTTTTAAAACGATGAGCACAATTGTGAAAGATTTTTCTGAAACTGTAAGCCCTAAAGGTCAGTAACAGAATGTAAGAAGTCCAAGTTCTCACCTTTTTTTAAAAAAAATATTTTAATAGCTAAAGAACAGTAACAAATTTGGAAAGGAAGGAAGTGGGAGAAGTGATACAGTGACAGGCTAGGTAGCAAACTGTGGCAAATCTTAATTTGACTGAAAGTTTATTTGCAGGTTTGTAAAACAGAAATGCTTTATTCCTGCTCATTTCCCCCTCATTCACATTGTCTAGGCTCTATGGCAGAAACCAATAAAAAGCAGTATTTAGATACAACAGCCAGCAAACACAGCAAGTTTAACAGGAACCTACATAGTCAAGGTCCATGGTCTGCACTGTGTCTACAGTAAGTATCAAAATAAACTCTCCAGATCTGAATGCTCATCACAGGCAAGGACAAGAATCTTCATTACAAAGTTCTCAAATCCCACTGATTTTAGTAAGAATAGAAAATTACTAGGCGCCTCAGACAGTGTTTTAAGTCTAGTCATTGCCCAGAGACATTACTAAGTATAAAGTCAAATGTTGCATGTCATTCAAAGAGGACAATACTTTCCCCAAACCCAAGACACAGCAGTATCTGAAGGGAGGAAGTTAAAAAGAAATTCCTTCAGCTATCCAAGAAAATCAGAAAGCATGAGTTATGAAAAGATACATATTGCAGAACTTTTCAGTTCCTTTTACTCCAGAAGCATAAAAATGTTACACATCAAGTTGACATATCAAGTTCTGTCTAAATCTGAAAAGCATATCATCACACAGGACTTCTGAAAATGCCAAACAGTGCTCTAGGAGACCAAGCAGGAAAAAAAACCACAGTAGAAAATAGGAATTTTCACAAAGAGTATGAGAAAATTTGGAGAATATCAGTAAACCAGAACTGACTGAATTTCAGACATTACCAGAGAATACTAAATTAAATATAAGTTCAAGAATTTGGGAAAGGAAATTCATCAGAAGATGTAGAAGTTCTGGAACTGTAGCTGGGCAGCTGCAGACAACTGGAAAGACAACAGGAAATGGGAAGGAAACTTTTTTCTTTTTTTCCTAGACTAGACTAAGAAGAGTAGATATGCAAAACTAGACTGGGAGAGGGTTGAGCAAGTAGCCAAAGCAGACTGCTTCATGTGAGATCTTCAGCATATAATTATTTTCAGACTCATACAAAACTCACGATTTGTTCCTACAAAACTCATGATTAAGACTGCATGGCTAAATGTATGACTACTTTGACTTTCTAGTTCTACCTCAGCTACAGAGCATGCAGAAGATGGAAAGACACACAAAACAAACACCTGATCTTTGTGTAAGCACACAGAAGGGCATTTTCACAAAATAAAATATTAAACCTTGAGAACCTGTTTCCTGTTGTTTCATGTCATCTCCAATATTTACCACACTGGCACTGCATGGCAGTGATGGGGATCCCTGTTCTGTTTCACTGTTATCTGAAAAAAAGAAGAAATATTTTCAGCTATTTAGGTATTTTATATGTCACAATACTTATCAAGCCCACAGGTATGCTGTGGGGCACCAACTCTCTCCTTCACTGGACTTCAGAGTACCCATATTTGGCAAATGGAATCTGGCATGTGTGGCCCAGAAGAAACATCACATTTCAAAGACATTGTCTTCTGTTAATGCATTGCCTTGTCCAGTGAGTTCAATGAAAGAATCTGACAAAAAACCCAGCACATTATCAGTACCTGCATTTCTACAACTCAATAAAAATACATATTAATATTAACATTCTTTAGCATTCTTGTATTAATTTTTTTTTCCTTTGTGCAATTCAGAAAGCTGACACTGAAAACAAAAATGCTTCAGCCTTGGACACCTGCATACCTGCACACTTTTACGTAGAAAACCTCTCCTACCACCAAGTTCTGTTATGGCTGTTGCAAACTGTCAGATGTGTTGAACACCTGCTGGCTGGAGAAACAGCATTCTGAACACTTGGCCTATCCCTCTCATTAAAGGTGGGAGTGGGAGGATGACATACAGGTAACATGTTACTGGCTCTCTGAAAATCTTGTGTGAGATGAGAATTAGGCCTCTGTTGACTACTTGTGACATACTTTCACTGCAGTTGTTTTGTGCTTCAAGACCCTGTGCAGATACCTTTCATTCAAACACACTGACTTTCAAGATGTGGCACATATACTTAAATATGTGCAGAGTATGTAAGATAAAGCTGCACTAATCTAATGTCATCAGCAGGAAAATTACTACTGGTCTTTGGCATCTGAACATTTTACACATGCATCGTCAATACCCTATCAGCCCCTAAATACAGGCTACTCCTCTCATTCCTGTACCTTGTAACAAGCAAGAGTAAAAGGGAATGAGATTGATCATGCTCATCAAGGAGGACCTTTCTCTGATTGCTTTTGAATGCAGCTTTTCACTTTTTTTCATTCAGAGTATGAATAAAACATTTGCTGCCTTCTTACCATTCAAAGATTTGCAGGATCAAAGGTTTGAAGCAATTCAGCCAGAAGTGCAATGCAGGAAAGAACTTTCAACACTCACTTTGAAAACGTAGCAAATAATATCACTGTGTCTAAAAGATTAATCAAACCATTGTAGACAAAACTCTACCCTCATGTACAGCAGTACATTACCATCTGTAATAGCTACCCAGAATGAATCTGGCCCATTTTATTTACAATTTGCAATTGAAAAGAAAAATGTTTCAAGTTAGCAGCAAAGCCAGTTTTAATTACCTTTGGCTGTGGTACTATCCCTTGTTTGGAATAGTAAATCCTGCTCAACAGGAACACTGAAGTCCTCCTGGGGTGGAATATGATTTTCCTGCTTAAGACCTCTTCTGATCAAAGTGAGGCGAACCGTTTGTCCCGTGTGCCGCAAAACATCAACTGCTTGCTGGTTAGTAAAACCTTGAAGATTTGTTCCATCCACCTGCAGGATCAAGCAGCTTTTCAGTTCACCCACAGAAAAAAAGTTCAGAGCAAAACAATGCCGTGAGCTCTCAGCATTTGTTAGCCTAAGCAAAAAAGCAAGTGGAGGGGCAAGAACAAAACCTGCACAATTTTATGTAATTGGATATGCTAAGCACACCCACTGGAATACCCCAGAGCTAGGTGACAACCAGCACCACAGCAAAGAGGGGAGGAGAGCCCACCATGGTGCAGCCAGGCAGATCTGCTCTGCAAGGTGGGAGAGGATATAACATGTACTGTGCAGGGCATATCGCACAGCCTGTTGCTCAACTTCAGCCATCCCTACCTCTGAGGGACAATACTGGGTGAATAAACCAACACAGCCATGGCTAGGAGTTCTGGAGAAACAAGAGTAAGGAGAGACACATTGATCCACTGGGGCAGAAAGACCTACAGAGTACAGTCATTCTGAGGTCAAGTAAACTTAGATACAGAGAAGTCTACCAATGAACACCATGAATTCCAATTTCCAAACAAAACACTGTTGCAAACAACCAGACATTATCACTGGTTCATCATTTTAAGAGTTCAAAGAATAAAATTTTAGCCTCCGCTATTTGAAATTATTGTAATATCTCATTAACTCAGGCTTTTTTCTGGAATTCAAAACTTTGGCATTTCTCAATTCTATCCCACTATCCCCACCTACCACCCACCACATTTCATTCTTCTTCTCCCTGCAAACTCCATTATATTCTATTATTTCTACATCTACCCCACAGTGCCTTAAATTTCTCAAATACTTACAATACTATGTTCTTTGACTCCTGTACTTGTTTCTACCAATCTACACAAAACACCTGCTTCATTATTTTAAGTCCTCCTAAATTAAGAATTAATCCCCTGGACCCTTAGTCATTTGTTGTCCCTCTCTGAAATTCTTCTAAATCTAAAGTAACTAAAAATCAGGTGGGACTATTTTTTCTCCACACTTAAACTGTATTTAAAAAATGTTTTTTATTCTTCAGTGTCTAAGATCACTCAAATAATTTTCTCCTTCTGCATCTGCAGTAGAAGAAGAAAACAAACTTCGGAATAATCCATTTTAGCCATTTGTACTCAGCATGTAAATCATTACAAAAAAGATATGTACTTCCACAAACATGCAGGCACTTCTGGAGAGAGACCTGTTCTTAGAGCTGTTTTCACTTAAATGCAAGGACAGATATATGAGAGACACAAAAATGCACTCCTTGCATTCAGGACCTGATTTCCACCACAAAACCAACAGTTTATGAATAAAAATATGTTCTTTCTCTGAACATCTAAAGCTTTTGGACACAACTTTTAAAAATCATTTTGAGAACAGTTGCCCAATTTGAATCAAACTTTGAATTTTCACACTTACCTCCTACTGATATGAAGGATATATAATGGTATATTCTCACATACAAGATTTTTTTTATGAACTACATGCCACATGCAAGTAGCATAATCAGAAAACATGTGATGAGATTCTCTGTCAGGAAAGGACTCAGAACTGCGACACTGATCCTTAGTATTTCATGAGTATGAAATTTTCTTTACAACATAAAGAAGCAGAGTCTTGTACAGAAGCGACCTCAGTTCATCCTGTGTTTACTTACAACTATAATTTGATCTCCCACGTGGATTCTGCCATCATGTTCAACAGCACTGCCTTTTGTAATGCTTTTCACAAAGATACCAGAAGGTTCTGGGATGAAAAAAAACAGGGAAAATTAAGTTAATTTATTAAGAAACAATTTAAATAATGCAACTAAAGGCACCAATCAAAAAACAGGAAAAAAAAAGAAAAAAACAATCCCTAAGTAAGATAATAAAAGAATCATATAAAGAAAGCAATGATTTGAGAAAAACAGATATATTATTATCATCTTAAACAATGAGTCAGATTGTCTGTTTGCATTGGATCAGATTTCACTCAAAACTCTTCAATGCCACATACACAATTCCTGACACAAAACAAGAAATATTATAACTTCCTTTAACCTAAATGTTGAAACCAACATAGAAAAAAAACGTATTTCTGACTTTTGCCAGATTTGGACAGAAAATTCAGCTTGAGTATACTAATCTGGTAATTTCTGAATTTTCTAGGTACCTAATAACAGCGTAAGAAAATGCATGCTTGGATTGCCATATTGGGAAAACGAAAAATGAACAGGAATACAACTTTACATTTGAATCAGTTTTTAACTGTTGTTATCAGTACTTGATAAAAAGGTCACAAAGTTTTAAAAATTGCAACAGAACAACAAAATTAAACAAAAAAACACCCATCAAAATAGAAATATTTTAGTTATTAGGTAGTTACTACTTTTGAATCAGAAGGAAAGTAATACACAGAAAACACCTGAGAAGGGACATTTTACTAAAAGAAAACATTTCAAGAAAAACACTTGCTTTGAAACAACTTCAACAGCTCAATAAAATACAAATATAAGGAGTTCCTACATTCACATTTTGCACAGTTTACATTAAATAAGGAAAAATAACAATACAAACTGGCATGAAATCACTCTGACGGTCTTAGGCCTGCAACAGTGATATCAGAAATCGTAACAGCATCTACTTTCTCTCAACAAATGTTCTCACTCTGTTAAATGATTACGTTTCATGTGAACATAATCCACTACAAAATGTATTTTAAAAGCTGCCACACCCTTTTCAGGCCTCAAGCTAACTTTTTACTGGCCCTCAGTAAGACAAAAGTTATAGCGAAGGAGGGTTAATGACTCAGCTTAGAAAAAATATGATTACATATATATTCAAGTCACCTAATTGAAAAGTCTCTCTTTCTCTGTCAGGTTTTGGTATTTTGGGGGGGGCGGGAGGGTGGGATGGGTTTTAAGAAGCTGTTTGCCCAGGCTTTGTGCATAATTACATGGCTGATCCTCCTAACTTCTAAGCATTCTTATATCCTGTAAGAGCTGTAAGATAAAATGACAAGTTATTTGTCATTTACAAAAAATTCAGAAATGTTATTTGTTGTCCAGTAGTTTTATTGCTGATTCTCTGACAGCAAAGTTGTTCCATAACTGTCATGCCACAAAATTTAGTTTCCTAACTAGCTCCTGAGACACGAATATTTCTAACATAGCTACATGCAGCACAGTAACTTCAGACTGAAGACCAATGACACCCAAATACTAAATCAGTCAAAATATGCTCTCAGATCTATGCATGTTCTACATCTTAATTTGTCTTTTGAAATTCAGCTGGAAGCCGCTAAAGAGTAGACTTGCATGAACGCTGACTGTCTGGTCCTGTGTAAGTCCACTTTTCTCTGATCCAAAAAATTATAGCTAGAAACTGCCAAAAATATGGAATGTACCTATCCATACATTTTTCCAACAATATACAAGTGGACACAAGTCAAAGCAACAGCTCTTTGAGAAGCTTTATGACACACTCAAAAGACATCCCTTCCTAGCATTACTGAATTTGCCAAATTTCCCCTAAGGAAGCCTAAGAGTTATGGATTATTTTTGTAAAAAATGTAGTAGAAATTACAAAAATAAGCAGCTTATTTATTTAAAAAAACAAGCAATTTATTTATTTAAATCAACTTTTTTATTGTCTGCCATAGCCCACACAGGTGAAGAAACATTTATTACATCTAGAAGTCAGTAAAGAATTTGTGACTTGTTTAAAAATTAATAACAATCTCTTAAAACTAGTCAGAATGCTACTGTGTTGCTTTGTAAGGAAGCTACTTCTAAGAGAAAGGGCTCAAACGATTTTACCATTGTTTTTCAAAAACACGTAAGTACAAGTCTAGCCAAAAGTGAAGATAAAACCGATTTAAAAATACTGAGGTGGGATTTTTTAATAATATCAATTGATTTTATTCTGAATGAAAACCATTCTTTTTCCTTTTCAAATTTCAAATAGATTTTAGATGGTTAAGGGTTTTTTTAAGAGAAGTTATATGAAAATTAAGTCTTTGATGCACATGTACCATAGTATGCAACAGACTACAATAAAGTGCAAGAATCAACAATTACCTGATGTCTTGTCTCCAATGTAACCAGCAATAGTTATTCCTAAACCCTGGTTGTTTTTAGTGAGTTCAACATTGAATTTCTCCCCCTCTTCACAGCCACCAACAGAAGCACTGTCCTAAAAAGAAAATGGAGATTAGAAAGGAAGCTCTTTTTCTTTAAAGATTCACCACATTCTTTAATGTCAGTAAGACATAAAATTAGAAAAAACACAAAAAAGGAAGTATGAAATTTGCTTCTGTTCTTATTTGCTGTTCATCAGACAAGCAAAAGGTAGGTAACATTTCTCAGGGTAAAGCAATGCAGGGCAGGTCACATCCTCTTTCACCCCACTGCTCTGGGATATTACCTTTAACCTATCAGTCATTATTTAATGAATCAAATGATTGGTAAAATTTGTACAAATTAAACAATTAATTTCTTGCACAGTAGGTTACATATATATGTATATGAGTATGTAGCTTGCTGACTTTCTGGGACCTCCTCAAAACTAGCTTTAGATTGCTGTGTTATTAAAAAGAAGAAGAAAAACCCCAAATTGTATTTTCTATTCTATTTGTCTAAATTTCTGTTCACTAACTCTAGGTGTCTTTTTAAAACTTGCAAATTTAAAATCTGCTAAAAGCTATTACTAGTCAGACAATATTTCTTGCTTTTGAAAGGCTTTAAAATTTCATTTTAGCATATAGCAATTATATTTACAGCTAGCTAAATAATTACAATCTTCATTAGTACCTGCTATAAACTCTCTGAATTTCAATAACAATGGATTTTGGGGCTATTTAATTACTTGTTGTTAATGAAAGTGGAATATGTATTAAAATCCTATTTTAACAATGGGGGTTTGTATTAAAAGTTTTTATTCTGCCCTTTCTGCATGCCAAATAGCAGCTAAATTTTTTTTTAAGTGCCAATATGGCAACAGACAGATATTACCTAAAGCCAGTTTGACTAGGTAAGTATTCACCAAAAAAGATTTCAGGAGAGCTATTATGCTACTTCTCAAGAGAATCTGACTTGAGCACTTTATCCAAGCAACTCCACCAGAAACCAAATGGAACACAAGAAAAATAAATTTCTAATGTATTAATCATTCTTCTCATTGAAAATACAGGATTATTTTGGCCACAGGTAACGCCACTAAAAAAGATACAATTCTTATAGCTTCCTGAATTTACACCAGAGAGACATCTGCAGGTAACATGACAAGAAGTGCCCATTTTGCAAAGCCAGGAAAAAACTAAAAATCAAACATGAATCATCATGTTCACTCCAGACCCAAATCAATGAGTTTTGCATGACTGCTAACAGGGGTGCTCCTTCCAAGAATGTGACTTTGTGTAGGCAGGAGCAGTTTAGAAATAGCCTGCCTCCTGCCAGCAAAGAAGTAGCAGGAAGCGGTTTTGAAAAGTATGGAAACTGGGAAGGTGGCAAAAACCTCAAATTGTGCCCCTTTGCTTCTTTCAGCTATTTTGTCAGTACTAGAAATTGCATATATTCTGCAGCTGCAGATACATCTTCTAACATTACATTATATAACCTCAAAAAGGCAAATACTGCAGAAATAATACACAGATTAATTATCAAATTCAGCTTTTATTTTGAGAGATGCATTTCAGACAAGTAATACTACTGCTAAATTTTAATCTCTTTATCTAAAATGCAGAAAGGTTTTACATCTCTGAGTGATGAAAGACACAAAAGTACCATACTGTCTCTTGTCTTCAATGCTCAGAAATCTCCATGTTAAAATCAACTTTCTTTGTCTTACAGCCACAAAACAGGGGATGAATATATGTTAATTTTTTTAAATTAAAATTAAATTTTAAATTAAAAATTAAATTTTTAAAACTAAAATTAAATTTAATTGTTCACAGATATCACTACAATGGACAGACAAAATGATGGTAACACCATCTAAATTGTTACATAACATCCATGCAAAAATTGCAAGTCACTCTTGAGTGACATTCTCTTGCAAGTCACTCTTGAGTGACTTGACTCAAATCTACATTGGAACTGAAGCAAATGTCTAGAAAAACAACAGGAGAAAGTAAAACAAAAAATTCTGTCTAAGGGTAGGCTCAAAAACAACAAACCTTTTCTTCTCTCATTAATTTACTTATATATTCACATTTAAATGTATCTGGTCATAGCCATATATAGCAAAACAGTCCTGTTTCTGAAACCCATGAAACCAGAAATTACAATCCCATGAACCCATGAAATTACAAACATGCAAATTACCTATTTTGTAGAGATTTTGAGCTGACAAGTCATGATAATATTTACAGCATTTTTAAGCGGCTGACAGTTGTAGAGGAGTAAAGATACAAAGTACAATCATCAGCAGGGGAGTAAGGGTAGCAGCTGGCTTACTTTTTTTAGAAAACATCTACCAAATGAGCAGTGACAGGTAATGTAGGAAAGTATTAGCATCTGTGCGCTGCTTTGGCACAGGGAGAAGGAGAAAAGTTCTGATGAACAGATGAAATTATAGAGAAAAAGGGCAGGCAAACAGAGAAATGCTAAAGACTCAACAAGCTCAGTCCTGAAGAAAAGTCTGTTGCTTCAGTTGTCCCAATGTAATAACATACCCTACAAGCAACTCAGAACAAGTTGTTAATCAGATTATATTGATGGAAGTCCTAAACCTTAATCCTGAAAATCTTCAAGAATACAGTTCCTTGCACTGTGGACTCATTACATTTAAATTCTCCCAGAATTGCACTACTGGGAAAGAAAATCCTAGCTTTTGAGAACATAAACACAAAAGATATTCAAACAGCAGTTAAAAAGAAAGGAAGTTTGCAATGGGTTACATATGTTCACTGTTGCTTACCTGTTTCTCTGGTGTAGAGGTGGGCACTGGTGTACCTGGAGGTACTCCTGGTAGAAGTGGTTCCTCAACAGGACCTCTTGCAATTACCAGTTTCACTCTATTTCCACACTGCCTTAGAACTTGTGCCACCTGCTCACTGCTCATTCCAGCTAGGTCTGTATCACCAATTTTCAAGATGTGATCTCCACTACACAATCTTCCATGCTGATGGAAAAATAATGACGAAAAAATGCCATTTCTCCCAAGTACCATACAATTAGAAAAACAGCACATTGCTTTAGTCACTTCTAAGACATATGAATCAGGTGACTTTTTTTGGATGCCAAGTCAGTATCCTGATAACATGGAGAAGAAGAAGGTTGCCTAATGGCACACAAATTTTATTAGGAATTTTCCCAGAGATATTATCCAGGAGGTCCTTTTTCAAGACGTCACCCAAGCACAGAGAAAAAAATGTGTTTCACTACAGTTACTCCTACTGGTATTTAACAATTGCACGTAGATTGCAGAACTTTGGGTTTCATTTTCAAGCATGTCCAAATAACAACACACAAACACATATTCAGGTTTGCACTGATACTAAAAAACTACTAGTAGTAGTAACAGGATTAATCATGACTTCAAAATAAAATTAATTTCTCTCTTCCTGTGATCCAGCTATCTAAATTGCTTTACACTGGTTTAGTCTCTCACGGATTAACCTTTAATTAATAAAAAATCTTCGTCTGAATTTAGGCCATATGATGAGTGTTACAGAGACAGGTTTGTAAAAGGAACCTATCTACCTGTTTGTGGAGCTTTCCTGTTCTGAGGCTGTAATCTGATATTAAGACTCCTTCCATGGGACACCTGATAAAACCCCGGCCCTGGGCCCCTCTCTCTCTGCTCTCTGGGCTGTGCTCAGGCTCCTGGGCCTCCACCTCCTTCCCCCTCCCCCAGCATGGGGTGTGGGGGGGAAATAAAATGGACTCCCATGCTAAACAACAAAGAGACTTGTGTCATCTGTTTCACTGTGGCCTCCCTGGACAGATCCTCACTGTAGCAACACACTGCTACATCTATTCAGGGGAAAGATGGCAGCAGCAAATGCTGTCCATGCATCTCCAGACCCTGTTATCAGGCCACTACTGCTATTGTTGGAAAACTGACCAGTCTCTGTGCCTACTCAGTCCTTGACCATCATTAATGCAGCCCTACGTACCTGTCCAATGAACAAGCTTGAAATGAGCTGTGATAACCAAATTCAATTCACATGAGCATTGAGGCAAGAGCAGAGTCTGTGTCTTGAAGCAGAGGCATGAAGCTACATACCTGCTCCAAGCTTCAGCAAGCTCAGCAGAGAAAAGCAGATGCTCTTAGCTGTTAGGGCACAGCAAGTCAATCTTTGGAACCCCCACAACCCCTGATTACAACCAGTACGCTCGTGAAAGAATTAAGACTCTAAATGCACACATCATATATAATGTTACTAGATTTGAAAATGTAATTTAGAACCTAATTCATCTTTAACATTCAAATGCAGAGACTCCTCTACTAAAGACAACTTTACAGAGGTTAAATTTCAGTAATTACTGTTTCTTTTTTTACATTTATTTGGATAAAAGCTACCACTATTTGGTCTGATCACAAAAGTAAAGAGTAACTTCACACCTTACTGAACAGTAGGTTGAATTTACCTGATCAGCCACCCCTCCTGGGAGGATGGTTTTAACAATCACACCAGTTGACTTTCCTCCCACTATCCCAAATCCCAGACCTGAACCATCATTGACCAACTCTATGGTCTCCACATGCTGCCAGTGAACCTAAAAGGAATAAATACAAGTTTGCAAATTATTAAAAACATAGCATCATAGAATTGTTCAGCTGTAAAAAGGCCCTTAAGATTAATGAGTTAAACTATTAGTATGCGTACAGGAATTTGCAGGCTATTTTCTCTTATGTCTTGAGTATGTTTTTAATAATTGAAAGCTGGAGGAAGATTTACAATTTTTTACAAGACTGTTGCTTCAGTTGTCCCAGTGTAATACCATACCCTTCAAGCAACTCAGAACAAGTTGTTAATAACAATTTTAACAATTACCATTAGGTGTGATATTACTTAATATTTAATCAGTAAATTACTAATTCTGTAACAGGTGAAATTTCTCTGATACAAACCATAGCTGAATAATGGGTCAGACCTTCCGAGAACTTGTTGAATGAATACAGACAGCAGCCTAGGGCTGCCCACATTCATGCCTCTTTGCAGTGAGTAAATACTGCTTCTAGAAAACCACACAGGACTGGAAACTAAAATCTTCAGGTTTGTTCTTTAGGCATGCTCATAACAGCCATTAAAACAAAGCACAGGAGAAAGCAAAATCTGCTTTCTAAGGCTGAAAGCAGAACCAAATATTGTGAGGCAGGTAGTAACAGAAATACCCCATGCAATGAATTCTTCTGGGTTGTCTGATGGCAACAGCCTGATAATGAAGTCATTCTGATGGCAGACTGTGTTCTGAAAGGAACAAAACTGCTCAGAAAGAAAGACAATCCTAGCTCAGCCACATGGGGCACTCCTTGAAGGGACAGCTGGAAACTCATGCTATTCTTTCTCCTGAACAAGAACTCCCACAGTAAACTCATCTAAAATTTACAACTACAGCTGGTGCTTCACTAGGTATAATCTTAAAATAAGCTTTTCTTTTGAATAGTCAAGGTATTGCAAACTCAAAGCTATGTGGTACCTGTTTGGTACCACATAAAGCCAGTATAATAAAGCAAAGCCTGAAGGAAAAAGAATGACTCCTAATATGTTGCATTTGAAAGCAAAGAGAACATGAAAATTGGGAAAGGCATGCTAAACAGAAGCAGCTATGGAATGTTTGTAAGGAACATCTTTTCATGCAAGGGAAGCTCTTCAGCGAATACAGAGGCAATCACATGGAGAAAAATTTTGTCACAGCAATACTAGAAAAGAGCAGGCTTCCTCCATGTGCTGGCAGGAAAAGTTAGGTGAGTCAGCCGCCCTCCTGCACACAGATACAAAGAATATTTCTGACATTGCTTCACTAAAGGTTTTATACTAACAATTAAAAAAACAGTTCCCTTTCCAGACTATTCTTCTGGTAATTGACTCCCTTAAAAAAGGGCCACAGAAGACTGAGCAGTTAAACCTACAGAAATTGAATATAGGCTATTTCATCCCAGGATAATCCATTACATGAGCAAGGTAAAAGGAAGAGAAAGTATGGCTAATATCACCCTGATATCACCATGTTTCTGAACTGTGTTGTCTACACCTAGATGTGCAATGGCTTTCATAATAAAGGAATTGTAGCAGAGCTGCTTTTTGGGGAGCACTTAAATGCACCTTGTAATTTCATTGGAGCTCCCATGCTTAAAGAAAACAGAAAAACAAACACAAAAGCACCCATCCCAGCTGGTGGTGCAGATCAGATTACAAAGCCTCAAAAAATTGTTTGCTCAAGCAGAATTCAAAGAAAAAAATATCCTATTTAGTGCAACGTCAAAATAAAGCTTCAACAAGTAAGGTAAAAATGCTGTATTTGCAGTGGTGGATACAGATCATTTGGCAGATGGGAGCAAGGAATACATCCAAGATGAAGATTTTTTTTCCCCCAGAAAGCCAGAATATTTTCTAGTCTTTGAAGGGAAAAGGCATAATAAAGATAAATAGAAGAAAAACCTCAAGAACTGTGAAGGAATGTACATACAAGTTACAAAAAATTACTCAAAAGTTTATATGCAGTAAGTACATGCAGATTCAGAACCGAATACACAGATGTTTGGGCTACACTCACCGGGTTGGAATGGGCTGAAACTGTGCTAGCAGCAGATGGAGACCGGGAAACTGCAGGACTGATGAGCTGAGGAAAAGTGCCTCTAGCCACAACTAGCTGGACATTATCTTTTGCTTTCTGCAAAATGCTGATAGCCTGTTGATGTGTAATTGTCTGATCAAGGGCTTGTCCATTAATAGCAAGGATTTGATCTGCTTCCTTCAGCTTTCCATCTCTGTCACATCGGTGTAAACAGACGACAAAAATAAATAAGAAAAATCAAGGAAGCATTGCCACAGAAATTGCAATATTTTGACAGCTTTGCAGGATTTTTAATAACTTGGTCTCTATTCTCCCCATATTTTTAAATCCCCCTGCAGTCTTGCTGAAAGGAGCTGATATGGCACCCTTGTGATGGCTCCCTTTGAAGCTAATCCCACTGCTACTTTCCCCTGGTGACTAGCCCCTAGCCAGCTTTCTTCTCCCTGAACCCCCATGCGAGACTAAACATATTAATCTCAGTTGCTCCCAACCACAGCCTGGGAACTTATGTTTATCCTTGACTTTGAGCCTCTTGCTTTACAGGCCAAGTGCCCCACTTTGTTCAGTGCACCCATTCTGAATATTCATCAAACCATGGAGTGGAACACACTTTCAGCAGTATGTTACAGAAACAAATTTTGTTTTGCTGAAAAACAAGGAGGGGGAAAAAAAAGAAGGACAAAGAAAGAAATCAAACAAAAGCCCTGAACAAATTAAAAAAACCTCTCCACTTTCTGACACAGAAAGCATCACTGTAAAATTACATACTGAGTCCTTCCTCAGCTATACTCCAAAGGAAGTGTATGAAGCTTACACAGTTGAATTACACTCTCTTTCTTCTATCACTTCTCTGCATCCCAAAGTGGCAGTGCTTTGATAACAAAGGTCAGCCAGGAAAACAAGAATCTCTATTACAACAGCCTTTGTGAGCACCCACACTCAAGAAATTCAGGTAGAGCACCGAGGTAGAAAAAAACTATTTAGCTTCAACTCACAAGAGAAAAAAAAAAAAAAAACAAAAAAACACCAAAACAAAAGCAAACAAAAAGAGAAAATGGAAATTGGGGAAATTAAGAAATATTGTAGAGATATAAAGCAAGCCACATTTTGTACCTGATTAACTACAATTAAGTCTGTATACCATGTTCTTGTCTCTCTTGCCCAGGTTCTTATTAGACTTACAGTGAGTATTCAGATCACAAATATATCCAATATCCAAAAATATTTCCCTAAAGCACAGTGAGAAACAGCACCAACATGACTCAGCCTCTCCACACAACATACAGAGTACACAACAAAGCAGCTTGGACCAGTGACACACCTTACTAGTCTGCAGTGAACCAGTGCTGCTGCCATTGACCTTTGAGTTTGCGTGCTCCCCCAGCACTCCGCTCAACATTAGCTGTGGAATCTGAGTTTAAGTCTAAAGCATAATTTCAGCAAGCTATTATCATTGCTGAGCTTCTGTAATATCAGCTGAGTATCTCTGTGAATATCCCTGACTTTAGGTCAAGACTTGCTTGTCATCAAATCTGGGTTTCACACCTGCTCAATGTGACTCTACCTAACAAATAACACTGCCAGATACTTTTTTGCATCAAATTGTTCTTCAGTGCATTCAATGATGGCAAAATGCGTATTTCAACTTCAAAAGGAATGACACAGAACAGTAGCTTCCTCTTTTTCTCTATTTAAAAATCCCAGGGAAATGTAATTAGTAATTTCTATAAATTAGGAACAGTTCATATAATGCCTGTTCCAACATCACATAAATTGTGGCAAGTAATTTTACATCTGCGATGATGCTCAGAATATGAAGAGAGAAACTTGTAAACATGTCCTTGTACCACAAAAATAACAGCAGTAACACAACTGAAGTGTCACATACACACTTGGTGCAGTAAAATATTCAGTAATAATATTACCTATGTGCCACACTTCCCTCCTGGATTTCTTGTACAAATATTCCTAGTTCTCCCCTGTTTTCACTCTTGAGTCCCACAACACTGAAGCCCAAACCACCACTTAGAGGTTTAATAAGGTCAATTGTCTCAACATGACGACCCTGTTCAGCAGAAATTAAAAAAAAAGGGTACAAATGTTAAAAGGTTAAAAATGAACAAAGGTTAAAAATGTTGAAAAGCAGCAATAATAAACATGGCAAATAAACTTGGACATTAATTTTTAAAACAAACAAGTCGTCATTAATTAATGACAACTACAGCTGGGCAAGACTATGGAAGTTAATAACTGAAACATAGTTGTTCATTACAAATTTATTGCTATCATACAGAAAATATTTGAGAAATAAATATTATTACAGCCCAGTAGAAGAAATCAGGGAAAAAAAGATAAATATACAGAGTTTTGGTTTAGTAGTGATTGAATAGTATATATACACATATATATATATATATATATATATTTATATATATATATATATTTTAGAGAGTACAGGACAACTTTCAAGCAAAACCAGAAAAAGAAGATGAATTTCAGAAAGATGAAAAAAACTTGGACTATGCAAAAAGGCTCTCCTGAACATCACTAGACTTCTCCTATCCTGCTCTATTACAGATTAAATAGATAAATCCTAGAATATATGCCTGGGCTTTCCCAGCTCCAGCCACTGAAGGGACTCGTGCACCGCTTCTGCCTACTACAAGTAGTAAGATTAGAAAACAATGCACAGCAAGGTCAAAATTTTCCATTTTATTTTCAAGAAAATCACAGAACTAGATTTTGTTAATTATGCATACAAGAGCATGCTCTGACAAAGTATCTCCCTCATGCATAGAGCAGCAGTTCTACAATGAGCATGAAAAAAATAATGGCATGCTGATCTGTAACACACACACTAGTCAACTAAGGACAGTAGCACATGTGTGACTATGTCAGGGCTAGTTTTATAACTGCTTTCTCATTTACTAATTGTTTCTTAAACTAAAAGGTTACTTTTATTTTATACATAAGTGGTATTGCGCAGTAACTCAATTGCCTTTAAATAAATATACATGTATCTTAATCTTCATATAATCAGTAATCTATATTTTGTGGTTATTATATGATAGGTTTACCTGGGACATGTTTCTGATCAGCTGCTCAAAGTCATCACTAGAGAATTTCCCATTAATCTGAGGAGTAATGGATCTCATTGATGTTTCTAACACACTAGCTGGGTTTCCATTCTGCTGAGCCAACAAATATGACTCATTAAGCGGCAAGGACCCCACGTTCACACCATGATGGAGAAGCTGAGGGAATTCACCACTGGAATGTATGGAAGGTGTAATATTTACCTGTAAAAGATTGAAGACAACACGCATTTATAGACACAGGAGAAATCTTTTCCTTTGGTGAGAACATTATCATAAGCAAACTGATCATTAGAAGTACATGAAATTCCAATTTACAATTTTAAACAGACATTTTAAGGAGAAAAACTACCTTCAATATTTATAACCAATGTAAAGTTGCACACTACAAGCATAATGCACAAAAGAAATTTATTAGAATAACCTAAAATTGCTTTCCATACTCTGTCTGAAATTAATTTGTTCCCATCACCATAGCATCTTGAAGTACTCCATAACTATGCTAGAGGTAAACAAGAATAAATTTTTTCTACAACACCAATATTTAAGAGACAAAAAAAGTGAAAAAAACCCAAAATAAAAAATGTTATCAGTTGTTTTACAATTTAAAAGAAAAATATGCACATAGTGACAAAAAAATAAGTAAATCTCACAGCTACATAGAAAACAAATTTCACCGGTCAGGGTTCTGCATCATTATGTACTACAGTTACTGATACTACTATCTGCACGAGCTAGGATTAAATACAAGATTAGTGAACAAGTTTAAAATCACCAGGCTGATCTGAAAGTCACAATCATATGTTTACACAGGCTTTACAATTCACTTTTCTCAGAACAGAAAAGAAAAAAAAAAAAATCTGTTTTGCACAGCCATAGTAAATCACCTCTTTTCAAGCAGATCAGTGCCAACCTATCAACCTGCTGGTGATATAAAGCTCAGGTGAGGCAGAAACCCTCATTTGTCTTTTGTCCCACTTTCCTGTTGATTGTCAATTGATACTGCTTTACTCCAGATAAATTTGCTTCCTACTTGCCTGGCACACTAACTATTATATTGCAAATTCAAACACTTTTCGCAGTTTTACAATGCATACTTTTCTAGCATTCTGCATGACAATACAAAAACCTAAGGTTCCCCTTCCTTAAAGTCATATTTTATATTTCAAGTATCAATAAAAATTTCAAAATAGTAGACCTATTCTAAAATGTCTACTTGCACCAGTCTCAGTTGTTCAAGCATGATATATCTATTGGGTTTATCATATCAGTCCTCCAAGAGTCCAGTTATTAAAAGGTCAATATTGTTCTCCATAACACAATTCCATCCCATCTGACTGTTTTAGGAAAATGCAATAAAACAAACAATTTGTTGAACAACTTATGTGGCTGGGAAGGCCCTCCAGTTAAAGAAAAAATACCACAAGGCAGCATGAGAAATAAAAGTTCTCAACAGCATTTCTAAGCCTGCTCTGACCTAAAAAACTGTAAAGAAGATGGATATTTGGAACTCAATAATATTTATATCCCAGTGACTATGTTCTTTATCCATACTTGTGAGGAATCATTTGGGTTATTATGTTTCAAACAAATTGGAACACCTAAAATGTGCACATACGCACTTTCTTTAACCACATACATTCATGTTGGCAAGCTTGTAAGGCACAGGTAGACAAGCCTTGTTTCACAGTTCATTACATGTAACAAAACCCAGAGACATAATCAAATTCTACCCTTTTGAGAATATAAGACTTTCTCTCACAATATATGAATGGATTTGAAAACAGTAAAGTCTACGATGTACTTGTGTTTCTTATCGGCATAAGACCATATAATAGTTAATTCACTTCCACTTTCACAATATTGTCCATTTCAATGTATAAAACTGTATAACTAACTTGGTCAATAATGTGCTTTATTTCTTATTCTCCTCCACCTTCAAATCTTTTTATAGAGCATGTTGCTATGCTTCTTCCCGCAAAAAATGGTCATTGGTGAAATCATTAATCTTAGGAGTATTTAACATTATGGCAATTAACCATTCTTAACTGGTTCTACTGAAAATATTTTTACAGTTCTACAGCAATATGAAGCAGACTAAGAGTATATAAGATACACACCTGAACTACCTTTCATGTGTGCTGTATTATATGGGTCTGGTATCACAACTATTAGTAAGTAATAGATTCAAGTTTGCTTTCTAAATTGCAGTGGTCATTGCAGAAAATAGCACTGAGTTACTCTTTCTGCTGATAGTTACCATCCTGAGAGCACTCTTGGTCAAGCAGTCCCTAGCGAACTAATCACCTGCTCTGGCAAAGCCAGCAAAGTTATCCTAAAGAAAGAACAGAATAGTACAAGGAAAAACTAGCAATTTTATCCAAAGTCAGTCAGTGAGAGCTCATTAAACTACTTTGATGCAGCTTTTGGAGTGGTAACTCCAAAAAGGCTCAGCACTGAGCACGGTAATGACTTCAATCAGTACGATTACACCTAGAAAAAAATACATTAAATGTCTGCAATTTCATTTAGCACCATTCTAACTGCATTATTCTCTCCTGGGGGCCTTTTACTGTAGTAGGAGCTTCTGGATGTTTCACATTTCAGGGTGGCAGAAGCGGAAAGTCATTGCTATTACTAATAGTCCTATAAAACCCAACTGTGTGTGAATTCCCCACTTTGAGTAGAGTATGTAGTCATTCTCTAAGACAAAAGAAGGAAAATTCTGTAATAATGCTAAAAGCAAAATTTAAAATGTACAGAAAGCTAGAACACCTTCTACTTTACAAAGAATGAGCCATGCTGGCAAAAAAGGAGAGAAACAGAATTTTATGTCACAGAAACTGACTGTAGCTGAGAGCCCAATGCTTTGAATTTATTCCATGTCACCACAGAGTGTTTCAGATTGCTAATGCAGAGAGAATCCCAGTTTGTGAAACCTCTGTCTGCATAAAAAGCTTATGTTTTTCATGCATCTAGAGCACTTCTTTACACACAAATGTGTAGGGAGCAAGTTGCACTAGAAAAATCATGCACAAAAATCTACATCAAACCACAGTAAACAAAATTATGTCATACAATAGTATGGATGTTATAAATGGTGTTTGCATTATTACTGTTTTTCTCTAGTATACAATAAAAGACTCTGTATCCATAATCACCAAAGAACAAATGGAACATCAAAAATAAAAGGTTTTAGACTATGTCATATTGCCCTTATGAACAGCCTTACATGCCTAATCTGAATACAAAATACTACTTGTACCACTCAAACTTGTACCATGATTTAAGTATGTTATCCTAGTACTATCAGACAGTGGATTGATTGCTTCAGGCAGCCCATTGCACTGTTTGCAATGTTCTAAGAGCAGAGTAATCATGATGGGCACTTCAACTTCCACCTGAACATCTGTACAGTATCACCGTGCTTTTCTCTACTCAAGTTTGAAGGACTTTTTCAAAAAACGTAAGTCAATGTCCTTAGGGAATTCTGGTTTTCTCCCTGGTAAGAGAATTTACCCATTCTCACGCTAAAATAGAAGTAGTTACAGGCAAATTAATTTTTTTAGTTTTCACATTGTATGTTTTCACTGACCAAGTCCTGTTCAAACTGGCAAATACAGTGACTATTTTCTCCATTTGAAATTCCATCTTTTCTCCATACTTTTGTGAGCTGGGGCATCACTGCAGACATGTAGGAATTGACTGACTTTTTCCCACTGCCTTTCAAAGCAAAAGATGGAAGTTATTTTTCTAATACACACAACATAGTAACAGCTCCAGTATTCTGAAAACATTGGATTATATTTATTTGCACACAATGGTTAAAATACCACTGAAAGGAAGACCTGCATACTACATATACTGCAGGAAAAGGAAAAAATAACCTTCCAATTCACACTAGGTTAACTAGAAATTTAAAACTTTCTCCTCAAAATTTCAGTACAACTACAACAGCACAGCTACAACACAGTACTGAAAATTGTCACATCAAGAGCAACAAACAGCAATATCTCATTTTCATGACACCCTTTTTAAACAAACACAACTCATATTAAATGGAGAATGTGCTTAGTGCATGAAGCCAACCTCACATAAAATTTCATGACCGCTGAAACTCCAAGAAAAATTTAAACTCAAAAAAATGTTAAACTGTTAACAGAGTAAAGTTTTCTGTATGTGTGTGTGCAAAAACCTCACATTTCACATCTCCTCTTCTGAAACAGACATGGTTACACCTTAAAAACTATAAAAATATTTAGGATGACATTTACAGTAGTACTTAATGTAGAAGTTCAGAATTCCAAGACAAATTTATAAGCAGAAATGTGATGACCACTCTCTTCCATGTGCCCTCTGAAATCCAGGCTTACAGCACAAAAAAGTAGAGTAACTGCTATACATTCTTGCTCACCACAGAAGTATAGGTCATTCCAGGGGGAGCAATAAACCACAAGTGCAAATCTTAAAATGAAATATTTTTCGTAACTTATAAATTGCACTACTTTGCAGTAGTACAATCACCATAATTCCGTTAAAAAGTAGCTTTATAGCACTGTGATTGTATAATTACATAATGAAACATTACTGCTTAGTTTTATAAGCTTGCTTATGCTGTTTTTCGTTGATTGGCTTTCTCTTTATGGTATAAGCATATCCTATGCAGATATAATTTGCATAAGATAAAAAGAAAATTCATAAATACCACTTAGTATTTATGTTTTATTTATGTAACACAAAATTTATGTTTTAGTTACACAGACATCGAATACAATCAAGCAGTGCTTACATGTAGTAGTGCTTTAACAAAAAAGCAACACAAGCTATGTCTGTACTGTATCAACACTTAAAGTATTGTTCTCAACATTGCTAGGTCTCAACTTACTAAACAACAAGAACTTTTCAGTATTTCTGCACTGCAGTCACTGAGCAGCAGCCCTGGACACCCCAAGAAGCACAGGACTGGTTGCAAGATTCCTGAGCAGCAAAAAGGCCAGCTGCAACTGCAATCACACTGGAAGTGAGGAAGCACAAGCCAGAGAACATGCAAGCACAACAGTAGGGAAAGGCCCTGAGCTCCCAGGAACAGGAACTGGCACCAGTACCACTCTGCAGGCTGCACCTTTATGACTCCATCCTCAGAGCAGACGAAGTAGATCCCAAATTAGCATTTCCTGTTATCACTTCATTTAAAAGCTCAAACAGTATCGTTGCCAAAAGGGGTTCAAAACATGAACTGAAAATCTCTAGTTGTGCAAAATACAGAGTTGAGTTAACACTGTTAAGTGTTCACCGGCAATAGGAAAAGACAGTTTCTCACTTCTTCCCTAAATCCTCTCTTGCATTGACACCCAGCTGCTATCCACCAGTACTGTGAAAGAAAAACTATGGTCAAACTCACAAGTAAAAGCAAAAAAACAAAACCAAAAGGCATAACAGAAAAACAAGCAAACAAACAAACCCAAAAACCAAAACAAACAGAAAACCAACCAAACAAAACAAACTACCAAATAAAAAAAACCAAAACTGAGAAATGCAGCCCTGCTATCTGAGCCAAACACCAGATATTTTGTTCTGGCAGAGCTCTGAGTGGAAAGGAGGCAGGAGGAGGAGTGGAAGAGGAGGTGAACAACTGAGAGACAAAAAGGAATGGAAGAGTAGCAGGACAGGAATGCTAACATGGTCCGATCATTTTCTTTAAAATATTTAATAAAGAAAATAAAATATTATTAAAATATTTAAAACACCACAATCTCTGATTTTCTTCTCTGTCTCTGTCTTATCTTCAAACAAGAAGACTGCTCTTCAACATCAGAAAACAAGCATTAACTGAAAAACTAGTACAGAAAGAGACAAGAAAAAAAATGGTTCCTTCAGCGCTCCCCAGCTCAAGACTTCTGAAGTCAAAACAGTAATCCACAAAAAAAATCCCTTTGTTGTACCTAGACTTTTCCAATTCAGTTAACTTCACAATGACAGTTTTGCAGTACAAACAAATCCTGGTTCCTCATTTAAGAAAAAAAAATACCACACAACTTTAAAGCGTACTAATAAGAACTAAGGCATCAGATTTGCTGACTTTAGCAACATGCCTCAAGATAAAGCAACATACCACTCAGTCTACACATTGCACGAATAGCGGGCAGGACTTTCACTATCATCTCTATGCCTTCCAGACAGTGTCTCAAGCCAGAAATACATCTTTACCTTGAAATGTATTGATGATCCTAGAGGCCCACAATGAAGTCTCACTGATTGACCTGCTTCTTCTGGGATACTTGCAAGGAACCTGTTTGATTTGTGAAGTAAACTGCCATTCTGGCTTCTCTGCTCCCATCCCCTCTTTCAAACTACACTAAAAGATGACCTCCCCAAGAGTTTTGCAGTAGTCTTGTAGCTCTTTAAAAACTTATTAAAAACAGAGGGGCAGTTTAACAGACTGTCACATTTCACCTCAAAAACAATCAAATGCCCATTAAACTGCAGCTCATCATTAAATATAAAAAATTAGCCACCTTAGTCTCCAGGGAGTAGAAGCTGCAACATCTTATCATTGCACAACTCAGCACTGTTTGACATCGTCTCAAACATGACTCTGACTGTACCTGTAGGGGGACACAACTTCTCTCCTTAGTCTGGCACAGCTTGGCCAAAAAACCTGGTCACTACTCACATGCCTCAGAGTTTTCATCAACCTGTTGCTTAAGAGCTTCAAGAGCACACTACCCTGACAGTTGCAAAAAGGGTGCCCTTGAAGGGTGTCCTCCTAAAGTGCACCTATGAAAACACAGGTTTTTTTAACATAACTGCCTATTTTATGCTTTTATTCTTTGTCCTGTTTCAGTATGCTTTGCAAATATTTAAATAGCACAAAATAAAAACAAGTAATTTCATGTCATATTGTAGGGAAGAAATTCTACAGAAAAAGTATAGGAAGAAGAACTGACACAAATCTAAGAATACTGAAAACATATATTAACACATGTAAGTGTTCATATAAGCACACATTAAAAAAAGGGAATTCACACCCAAATAGGTGCCCTGTCAACTAGACAGGGTACATCCCATGAAACATGCACAGATCACTAAAGTTACTTCACAGACAAATCTGCAGAGTTAGGACAGAAAGTGAAGTTATTCTTTTTTGGTTTTGAAAAAATACATGCCTTAAATTATCCATCCTAGTATCTCCTGCTTCATTTTCTAATTTAGGCAAGTGCATTTAAATAGATAGCCACCCTTTAAGTTCATAGCTAATGTCCACAAGTGAAAATTTAATTTGCCATTTTAACAAATTTTTATTAATGTTTCAGGCATACTTTTATTTCTCAATACATGTTCCCAGCATCTTCACCACATAATTCACACAATTTCTGGTCACTGTTAAATTCTCATTTCCAAATGGCAGTGCAAACAAACCCTCAGGACAGTTTTTTTTCCCTGAGATTTTTTTAAATTACTCCAATGTCATCAAGTCTCTAAACAGACAAAAACTGAAAAACATCATGATGAGTACAGCATAGACACCATTCTAATTTATTTCTTTGTGAAAAATAGCACCAAGATGATCCACAAGAAACAATAAAGGGCCACAGTGCATTCTTCTGCCGCACAGCTGAAGTACTGTGAGGATTGTGAGGAATCCTTCTCATCACAGTCTGGTCAGAGACCAGATGAGGCTCCACACTGGTGATAAGGTACATGTGCAGAGTCTGCTCCCTCCCACTTCAGGAATTCTGCATACCAGACCGAGCTGGCCATCTTGGAGGAGTCAACAGGAATGACACTTTGTAAAGCCAGATACATAGTTTAGTCCTAATTCAGTTACTGAACTATTTTCTATATTCTTCAAATTCTTATTCTGCTGACAAGAAAATTACAGCAACACATAAAGTCAATATAGCCAAGTTGCTGACCCGTTTCTCAAGATCATTGAAAACATGTAGAAAATTAATACTTAATATCCTGAGCAAGCAAAAAGAAGGCAAGAGATCTGGTTTCTCTTTGATCTTTTATTCCTATACAAAGTACAAAAGAGATCTTCATTTCCTTCTGAAGTCAACCATTCTACAGATTCCATCTACATCCTTATTTAGCAGGGTAAGACACAAAAGAGCAATAAAAGGGAAAAAGTCCTAGACCTCACAGAAAACATGCTCCTTTTGAAGGGCGGAAAAATAAAGCTTTATGTTAACCCCCAACCCATATCACCATTTCCCTACCCTACACATTTTAAGTTAAAAGCATATACATAAAAATCACATACACAAAATACAGCCTCAACAAAGCCCCAAAAAGTCAATGTGCCATGTCCCCAAACCTTGGATCAGATGTTTAGTTTAAGCTATTTCACTGTTCAACAAGCAGAAACACACACATCTTTGCATTACCTTAGCAAGTTTCTCCTTGTACTTGCAAGACTGCTTTTCCTACCTGATCTCTCAGTTGTTGAACAGAAGTCTGAAGGCTCAGAATTTGATTAAAGAGAGGACTCTGAAGCACTGATTTTAATAGGCTCAGTTTCTCCTCATTTGCAATGTCACCTCGATCCCGAAGTTTTGTCTGTAAGCGCTCCATGGCCTGGAGGGCCCGATGTGTATCTGTAGCAATAATCATTTCTAGTCAGTAGCAGTCTAGAAACATCTACCCAAAGTACAGGTTTAAATATAACCCTCTCTACTGTTTAAACTACAGAGAACTTGAATGGCCCTGTTTTGAACAAAAATCCCAGCCTCTCTAATGAAGCAGGAAGTCAGAGGCAAAGCATAAATCAGAAGCCAATGAAAATTGTATTTTTGTCCATCAGGAAGTGTCCATTTTCCTGATGGACAAAAATAAAATTGAAAAAAAATGAAAGAGTCTTCATTGAAATTCTGTTACAGGAACTGTGGCTACAGTCTACTGTAAATAAATAGGGGTATAAATAGTCATAATAGAAAACATCTTTCTTTTCCGTGCAAAGTTTTAATTCAAGAAAAGATTTAAACAATGAAATCAAGACTACAGGCTCAAATTTAAATACACTAAACATGATTGTACAACTTCTGTTTTCAATACAAAAACCTAAACACAACAGCATTTCTAATCACAGTACATTATTTTCTTTCAAAACCTCTCTCAGAAGTATACACCGATATCCCAAATCCCACACGCCTGATGTGGCCACAAAAATACTGTGATACAAATGAAAAAAAAATTACCAATTGTTTCCAACATGTTTTCTGCTTCTTAGCTTCTATTTCAAAACTGGAAAGAGACTGTAAATATTTCCCTGAAAAGTAACAGAAAGGAAAAAAGGTCACATTTATAGAAATACTAAGTTCTGAAGGGAAAGAAAAAAGCTTGACTTTTGAAAGCAATAAACAGCAAAATAACAATCCACAAAAAAACTATCTCCACAGATAATTAAAATAACCTCAAAGTCAAATTCTGACTCACTTTGGTGTTCAAAATCTTCCTGAAAATTGCTTTAGGAATATACTTTGTAATTTATTTGCATTTCCATATCAAAGTAGCTGTCTGCATGCTGCTGCACAACACATCCTGCACTGCTTTAATCAGACACTATGAATCATAGATGCCACTGAAATTTTACAGTTTCATTGCTTTCCTTTTCAGTGATTCACAAAAGACATTCCCTGAGGGATCAGTTTTCAAGCTCCTTGTTGACAATTTCAGTTGCATGAGCCACAGCACACTTTTTACAGTCACCTTTGAAAGAAAAGACATATAAACCACAAGGCTACAGGCTTCCAGGATTCTCACACTAGAGCCTCTACTATCAATATCTACTGGAATTGAGACTCAGATATGGATGATAGCTGAGTTTTTATCAGTGTAGGTTTCTAGGAAGGAAGTTCTACACTGGGAGGAAGAAATTCTGAAATTGCTTTGGTTATTATTTTTTGTTGCTTTTTGTTTGGGTTTTTTTTTGTTTTTTTTTTTTGTTGTTGTTGTTTGCTTGTTTGTGGCTTTTTAAAAATGTATGTCTGCAATTGCTCAGAAAGTTGGAGTGACAGAACATGTTTGATGGAGATGGATAGCCGAGAAGTGAGGAGCTCAAATATCATTGCAGGTGTATGAACTGTTGATCTTATCTTGCATAATTTTTTTTTCTTTATAGTAGGAAAACACTTCAATACAGCATCCCCTCTTGAATCTGAAGAACCTAAAAACATGCAGAGCTGTGATCTCTAAGCACTCAGGAAAAGTAATTTTTTCTTGAGACATCGGATAAAAAGAGGGAAAGAATGATGTTGACAGATCACTAGATAAGACAGCTTAACAGGATCATTAGTTGTAGAATCTGATCATTTTGTCAAGCCTATACTATTTGCAGTTTGTGCGGAAAAAGCAAACCAAATGGGTTTAAAATGGTTTCAAATTCCATCAGTATGACTTCCTTAGTTTCAATATGCTTGAAGCTTCCTATCAGTTTTATTCACAGAATCACCAAATGGTTTATGTTGGAAGAGAGCCTAAAGATCATCTAGTCCCAACCTTATTGCCATGGGCAGAGAACTTTCCACTAGACCTGGTTATTCAGAGCCCAGTCCAGCCCACTAAAAGAACGGGGAGTCCATGACCTCTCTCAAGATTCAATTTGAATTTGACAATACATTGAAACAGAATCACTGATCATTCTTTTTATTACAATGTACAATATTCAAACTCCTTAAACCTGACTTTGTCAAAGTAATGTTACTCCATGATCCAAAATATGCCTTTAAATAAAAATAAGCCTTCATAATTTATTTTTTTTTCTTACTTGGCAAGGAAAGTCCTAGCATGTGGATCCAGCAGACTGGATCTAAAAAACAACCCAAATATCTTGTATTTTCGCCTTGTCACTCCACAAAACAGGACAAAAATAAAGTCTATTTTACATGGGAAGGGTTGGATGAGATTATTTAAATTTTATGAAAGAAGCTGACTTCCCCAAATCCTTATCACCCATAGCTTTTCTTTCTAGATTAAAAACTACTAACACTTCTATTCAGAGCCACTATTTAAAATCAGAAGTATTTATGTCATGCTTATAGATGTTTTCCTCAGTACCAATGCAAATCAAAGCAGTTCTTTCCTGTTTCACTGTTCCAGTTCTTTCTCAATACCTACCTTTGGTGCTGTATAGTGGATGGAACCAGAAAACTTGCAAAAAATTAGAAATTGAGTATTTTTGAGTAATTTCATTTATCACAGCACTATATGCACAAGCACATAACATCTTATGTCCAACAGATTAAACTACTCAGGAAAAAACAGAGGGTTACTGTTCTGCTACAGCTCTGCAAGAATCTCAAGAAGAGATGCAGCTATGAAATAGCTATCCCTATCTTTTGGAGTAGCTGGATATTGATTTATCTTATGACTCAATTTGACTAAAAATTCATTCTTCTTGTGTTGACGAAGGCAAATTTTACAAGTGACAGCACCCAAGGTCATCAATATGTTCATGCAGTTCTGAAGATATGAACTCTAACAACTTATAGTGAGAGTATTCTACAAGCAGACACAAGTCCTAAACATATCTATAGGTTGAGATTATATCATACAATTTGCAATGAAAAAGAAGCCCTTAGCTCTGCTAAGACACTCATTACCTACTTTCTATTTACCTCATGCTTTAGACAGAGGAGTGAATACTGCTCTAGCACCATGCTACTATCAGCAAATCCATTTTGAACTTTCAGTTTATTCTTTTTATTTGGGTTTATATTAGAAGGGAATACCTCCCTAGCTAGGCAGCTTAATGCTTTTGTCAACATCAGCAATAACCATGAGAAAGACCAAAACCGTCATCAGAATATTTTCCCTCAGTCACCTCCTCTGAGGCAGACACAATGCACTGAGGGACACCAGTTTTTGCCTCTACATGTTGCTGGCCAAGATGACCCCTGTTCACTCTGCCTGCATTCTGAAATGGTAAATAGACACGTGATTGCTCCTTCTGTGCCACATCCACGCTAACAAGTGGGATCTGTCAGCACCAGCTTAGTGGCACATTAACATAGTGGAAGTACTGCAGAAGCAACCACACATCTCTCCAAATAACCTGCAGAGACATATCCATAAACACCACCACACGCTACAGGACACACTGGCCTTTAAACCAGCTTGCTTCTAGGTATTTTAGCAACAACATGCTTATGAGAAGCAGAGTGGAATGAATGATCATTTGTTAAAAGGCCTAATTCTCCTATAGTGAATATTTTTGTAATGGCATTGTAGATTTCTAGAAGCAGAGCAGGAAGTTTAGTTCTGATTTTCTCATTTTGCAATCTCCTGGCAGTCTGTATCACAGGAACCTGAAGCCAAAACCAGCCCTTCTATATACGATACAACAATCTTCACACCTCAAAGAGCTTACTAGCTTAGCTCAAAGTAGATTTAACTATTTTTGTATTTCAGTGCTGAAGTTCATTAACCTCTTCACAGTAACAAGAACACAGGCTGTCGGAGTCAAGACTTTATTGGCAAATTGAAGAAAGACAGTTAAGCAAATAGCAAGTTAAATCTATGTTCAAGTTCTAAAGACACAGGTAGCTGAAAGCTGTGATGTAAACAAAAAACAAACAGCCAAACAAACAAACAAAAAAAGGAAAAAAACAAACCTCATCATCTTCTCATTTTCTTTCTGTTTTAGAACATTAGAATAGAAAACACAAGGAATTTTAGACAGGTATAAGGTGACACACCATATTCACTCCAAGAACAAACCAAAGTTGAAGATGATCCCTTTCAAGCTTGCACTTCCAAAATTTGATTCTTCCAATGCTAACGAACAAAAATGGGGTTTTTTTGCCACTCTTCATGCTACCCTTCTTTGATAACACTGGTTGTCAGAAAACAGCTGGCATGTTGCAACTCTGTTTTCTATCTGTCCACTTCTGAAACACTAAAATGCACTGGCGGCAGAATTTTTTTTAACATCTGATATTTATCTGATCAGCTCCTTTCCACAAAATTGCAGAAGGCATTTAGCTAAACAGACAAAAGATTCTTGAAAATAGTAAGGCAACCCATTTCCATTGATCATTGCTTCATACCTGATCACTTAGTTTCTACATGGAAACCTACTTTGTTTCATTGACAGATAGAGTATCTACTGTTTCACAAAACCATTTTAAATAATACCTTGGAAACTAATGCTTATAGCATGGATTGGAAACATGCAATGCTAAAGATAGAAAACATAGTAATAGGCTTTGCCCCATAGCTCCTGCATTACTTGAAGTGCTCTGAGTATACAGAGGAAATGCCTATCTTAAGAGTGATCTCTAGGCCCAATCTCTGGCTTGGAGTTGCATGAGATTAAAATTAAATCTATTTAAATTAAGCAGCAAGGTAACCACAACATGCATTTTATAGCTGCTAAAAAGAGTATTTCGGAACTTCTAATCTAACACTTTTGCCTGTGTTTGTCTGGGCTAGAGATACCCTTTAATACTTGATTTTTATCCCATGTCATCTTCTCCTCCTTTCTGGCTATCACTCAAACAGGCATATTGTGTTAGCACCGTGTGATGCAGGAACAGAAACCAAACCACACAGGAAGCGGAAGATACTCATCTTACTTAACTTTCTACCTTGCCCGCAGTTTCTAAGAGCTCTTCCATTTTTCCCACTTAACCTCCTGAAAGGAGGAGAACTAAGGTGGATCCCCAGACACCGAGTAGTCTTGTGAAAACTGTTCACAGTAAATTGAAAGATCTCATGCTTTTCTATGTATTTTTTCTAGCTACTTTTCCCCTGTCATAAATTCAATTTTGCTGTTGCATATACCACTTTTTTAAGCACACAGAGGGTGTGATAATAAACGCAAGAGAGCAATGACCAACAGGGAAAAAGAGAACAAAAAGAAAAAGCAAAATTAATGTGCACTGTTCCACAAAGAGCAAAGCAGATTTCCATCAACTACCTGGAATGCAACAAGGAAACAAGACATGCCTGACACCTACATTTGATAGCTATGCTAATGAAAACTGTTCTGAGACATTCAAAGCAGAAATAAAAAGGCAGTATTGCACAGTCTATATTAAGACTTTAAGCACTTTGAAAAAACATTACTAGCTTCTTGAAATTTAGCAAAATGCTGAAGGCATCAAAAGTACATATAGAGGTAGTGGCTCTATATGCTGAAGAAAAGTTCTGTGATAGAGCTGAACAGCACCATGTACTTTGAATCAATTATGAAAACAAAATTTTGAACATTCAACTACTTTTAACCTTCTGTATGTATCACTCTAATGTATTAAGAAAACTTAAAATGCTTTTCCATGAACTGGCAATCTGTTCACTGTGTATAATTAACAATTTTCTGTAACACTGTAAGAAGCCCTACATCAGTATGTGACAAAATATCCATGGTAACTGACATGCTAATAATTGCAACTGGGAAATGGGACTAAACTAGCCATAATGATTGCACCTACTGTTAAAAGCGTGTGATACAGTGTATTCAAAATTGATTTGTAAAGAGCATTCCAAAAAACAACAACATAGCAGATAGGGTAAGTGTTTCTGATGGGGTTTGTTTGGGGTTTTTTTGTTAATGAAACAAACAGATAATCTTTTACAAAAAAGTGGTTTTTTTTTTTTTCAGTAAGTGTCTTAAATGAAGATCAATTGCCGTCCTTCCACATTAGCTTCAGTAGCTGAAAAGCAACTTTTTAGCATATGCAGAATATAGGGGACACTACATATGCTGAATTGATGAAATACAGGCATGGTTAATATTGGCTCTTTATGTTTTCAAGAACAGGCAATTGATAACCATATTCATTAAATTCAATTAAACCTGATGAAGTACAGATTTTACAGTAGTTGCACCTCAACTGTACATTGGATTCTTCACAGAGGTGGCAACAGCATACATAAATGAATAAATACAAAGCCTCTCCAAACAGCTGCCAGTAAGCACCAACAAAGAGCCATCATTTTCCCTACAAACTGAAAATACAAATTTCTCTTTGTGTATTGTGACAATAACAAGTGACTTACACAGAAAATCATAACACTGTGTAACAAGACAACTGTGCAAGGGGTCTCAGATGTAAGCACAGGGTCTGAAAAGCCTACAAAAGAAATATGTTACTATTGCCAAGGCAAAAATAGCACATTTTTGTATTGACTGGAACACCAGTCAATTTTTGTATTTGTCAGGAACACCAGCAGTGAAACAAGACTGTCCTTATATAATATATATATATATTTGTGTGTGTATATATATATATATACACAAATATATATATATTATATACAAATATATATATATTATATACAAATATATATATATTATATACAAATATATATATATTATATACAAATATATATATATTATATAATATCCTACCAGCATGGCATTATATTGGCCAAAACTGCTTCACCAGGATGCTCAAATATGAAGCCAGTTAGAAAATGTACTGGATGCACTTCACAAAATTTTAAATTTTTTTTGTGTGAAACATGGAGTAGAGGTCAAAAAGGTCTTTAAAATGGTTCTCAATATACTGAATAAAGTGCTGCTTGATAAAACCATCTACAGCTATCTGCATAACTGAGAAGATATAAGGCATTTGTGCCTGAAGAATTCACAGACCAGGGCCCCACCAGGGCTGGGTGGAATAAAAAGATCCATTAGTATCTATCTAGTGCAGTTCTCTTTCCCCAGTGCTGATAGTGATCTAACTTTCCTAGCGCACTTCTGTGGGAAGAAGGGAGAATGTATCCAGTTCCCAGTGAAACGTTTCTTCAAAGCCTACGGAAACCATTAGAAACACCGCAGCTAATCAGCAAATGTTACATGCATGTTACTGATAACAATACAAGCGAAAAAAAAATACTGAACTAAAAATTGATAATAATTTTCAAAAAACTATGTTCTCTACATAAAAATGCTGCTTGTTAAGGTAGGTATGTCCTTAGGTATTTTCCACTTGCATTCTTTTCTTTTAGTGTTACAATTACTTTCAAATTCCACAGAAGCATCAAGTAACAATCCCAAAAAGTATTTAACCACTTTCCCCTTTTCCAGTTTAAATTCTTCCCTACTAAGGAGTTGCTGTTTCCTTGGGAAATGCAGGCAGAAGTGATATGGAAACCACAGGGCATCACACAATAGAACTTCCTCACGTGCAGAATTCAGACCCTTCCTCTTTATCTCAGTAAATCTGTGCTCTCCTACTGCGACAGACTCCTGACACCCTTTCAGGGACCAAAACCAGTAAAGACTTTTCCTATCCAACAGTTTATAATTAAAAAAAAAAAAAAAAAAAAAACCTTCTACACGTATTAGGACACAAAAATATTGCTGGACGTTGCAGTGTTTATAAAAGCAAAAGACAAGGAAAAGGAAAAAAAAAATTCAAATCACAACGTTTTTCAGCCAAACGGTAAATCAAAAATCTGTTAAATGCTGTACACGGAGTTCAAAAGGTCGTCTTTGTGAGTTTTTCTTTTTCTTTCTTTCCTCGTAATACTCTTTCCAGTAACATAGGGAGGCGCTGGCAGCAAGGGGGGACACGGGAAAGGAACCATCCCTTTCCTTTCTGCACCCAGACTCGTCAAAGAGCACAATTGCGGGCGGCCCCTCGTCCGCAGTTTCCACCCAGCCAAAGCCGTTATCAGGGAGCTGCTGGAGCGCTACAGCGGGGTCGGAGCTGCGGGCAGCGCCGACACCAGCACAGCAACAGGTACCGCTCCCATGAGCCGCGGCCACCGCCCCGCCTGGAGCCCGAGGACACTTCCAGTGTCGCCGGGGCCTCCGGTCCGGCTCTGGCTTCCAGCGAGAGTCAACGCCGCCGCCCTCAAGTGCCGGCCGAGGGCCGCGGCCGCTGGCAGGGTCGGTGGCAGCGCCGGCAGACGAGGAGACCTCCTCCCGTCATGAAACGTCCGCGGGGGGTAAAAAAGGAATGCGGGAACGCGCAGCAGGGCTCCCCGCAGATGTCAGGGGAGGCTCGGCTTTTGTTTACGTGAGGACGCCGCCCGCCACAGGCCGGAGCCCCGGCCCAGCCCGGCCCCCACAGCCGCTCCCGCCGCCCGCGGTCGGCTGAGGGGAAGAAAGAGGGGATGTGCCGGGACACAGCAACAGGCTCATCCCCCCGGCCCGCGGCTCCACGGCCTCTCCCCCCCGGCAAAATCCTTCGGATCAAATGAACAATAATAAATGAAACTTCGAGGGACAAACGCGTTTTAAAAGGTCGCTCCAACTCGAGCGACGCGGCGGACCCTCCCCGCCCTTGCCGGCCCGCATCCCCCCGCGGCCCGCTCACCCCGCCGCCCGGCCCAGCACCCTGCTTACCCCAGCGGCTCGGCGGGCCCCGCCACCCGGCCCGGCCCTCCGCCCTTCCCGCCCCCGAGTAGCGGCGCCGAGCGAGCCGCGCCGCGGGGGCAGCGCGCTCGGGCACGCCCCGGCGGCCTGAAACCTAATCCTGCACCCCCCGCCCGCGGGTCTCACCGGGGCGGGCTGGGCGGCCGCCCGCAGCGACGGTGGGCGGGGGTATCCAGGGGATAGCGGGGCACGCTCGGGGGTGCCCGGTCCCGTCCCTGCCGGCCTGTAGCGCCGCCGCCCTTCCCGCGACGTTTGTCTCCCCGCGGCCGCCGGAGCGCACGCCTTGCCGGGATGACACGGAGGAGCCGGGCTGGTCTGGTTTAGCTCTCCGGCTCGCCTGCGAAGTGAAGGCGGCGGCAGGCTGGCCCCTGCCTCTCTCCAGTGGTGCGGTGCTGCCTGCGGCCGGGCCTGGCCCCGCTTGCTGCCAGCCGAGCCACCGGCCGTACCACTTCTGGTGCAACGAGATGAGCCTGGCCTAGAACGGAAGAAAATGGGAAATGTTTGCAAATGTTAAAAAAAGAAAATAAATAAAATGCCAAGATCAACAAACAACACATGATGAAGTTAGACAAAATGATTTATAAAGTCGTAGAATTAATGAAGGGATGACTTTTCCTTCGATGCAGCAGCTGATTATTGTGTTAACTAAAAGTAAGGAAGATGCAGTGTGTTTCACATATATATGACTAAGAATTAAGGACATAATGCAGAGATGTTTGCAGTAACCACAAAATACCTGAAAACATAAGTTCAGCTGAAGATGGAATTATTTTGCTATTTGTTAACTTTGCTTCTACTAATATTATCAGGGTCATGGTTTCCCCTATTACTATACATGAGATAATTTTTTTGGTGTCAATGCTCTCAGGCAGCTCAGCTGAGGTAAACCTCCTGCAGATGGACCACAGCTCCTCCACTAGGCATATTGTCTCTGGCTCTGCAGAGGCTCCATGAGCTTTTTATCTGCTTGCCTTCTGGCTTGGTTTGGTTCTTTTTCCAAAAAGAGGTAGGTTAACCTTAAGTACCATCATAAGTTCTAGCAGTTTGTGGTGTTATTTGGGTGTTTGGTCCTCTTTTTTTTTTTTTTTTTTTTTTTTTTTTTTTTTTCGCAGAAAAATTTTAAAGAATCCTGTTATGAAGCTAGAATGGAGTACTATTTTCAATAGTATGAATAAATGCAATCCCAGTACAAACATTTTCTTTTGCAGAACACTACATGTTAACTTTAAGAAAGGTCTTTGTACATTGCATGCTTTGGGTTTGGTTTGTTTTTTTTTTTTTACTTTGGAAAATTAAATTCTGAAAAAAGGTTGAATCACTAAGCAGTATTTCTCTTGCTAGCTCTTATTACAGCTGGTGGATTGAAAAATTTCAAATTATTAGCTGCCTTTTCCTCTGCTGAATACTAAAATAGACACCTTTTTAACAATAGTTCTTCTACTTTTTAACTAAAAAAAGTAATTTTCAAGAATTTGTTTACAGGTTCCATTGTTCAGTTTGGCATGTGCTCATAAACATATTGCTTTTTTAATCAAACACAGAGGCACTGCTGTAGCTATGACATTGAATGGTCTATACCTTTGTCCCACCAACTTTGTGTGTTACATGAGTCTTTATTAAATCCAGAATAAAATGTTAAAAATAAGTTACAGTTTGTTTCCGTGTATCATTGTTCAATGAATAAGCCACAGTTGATTAGATAAGTACAAAATGAGAATGTTATTGTTATTTTTTCCTGTTGCTCAGGCTTTAACTATGGGATATGACTGAAACAAAATGCAGTGATTCTATTAAATTTATTTGGACAAAAAACTGGTCAGAATTAGGTGCAACAGTACTCATGATGTGTTGATGTTCGTTTGGGGGGGGGGGGGGCCGGGGGTGTCCCTGGAGGGCCCCCTAGGCTGTGAGCTGGCTGGCAGCAGCAGGCAGGCAAGGAGAATCCACACGGCTTCTGAGGGTGCTGATTGATGAGGGTTTATTTGGGGTCCCATCCCCGGGACCAGCATGGCTACTGAGGGAGAAGCGGGGAAGGAGGGGGAGCCTAAGGGAGGGAAGGGGCAAGAGTGGGGGAGACGGGCTAAGAGGGGGGAAAGGCTAAGAGAGCAGCTGGACTCCTCGCACTATTTAAGAGGGAGATTGAAGTGGGGGGCGGAATCAGACTTGGGCCAATGGGATGACAGGTACGTGATGGTTCAGAGCAGGACCACAGGCTTGGGATATACCATACATTTCGGAGGGGTGAGACAGAGCATACAATTTAAATAAAATGCAATACTGCACCTCACCCTTTTTTCGTTAGAAAGAAAAGATAAAGAGAAAATTATGTACAACAGCATCACTTGTATAATAATTCTCCCCAGTGCAATTTCTCTTTTATGGGATATACCTTTCAGAGAGTGTTTTTAACATACAGACTGCTGTTCTAAAGTAGAAATACATTTTAAATTCTATTAAGATTTTGTCAAATCTTGGAATCTGTATTAAGTAGATAATAGTTAGTGAAGTTGAGAACATTGTGCTATGTTAGGCCTTGCCTGTATTAAAAATATTTGCATGAGTATATTCATGCCAACATAGCCAACTGAAATTGAGCTCTCTCAGTAAACATAAAACTGTATATACAATAAACATAAAACTGTAATGGAAATTGCCATCACAGTAATCTAATGAGCTCTTGCGCACAGTAGCTGATGACACTGATGAAGAGCCATGCAGGCACAGTTCTAGCAAAGAGCAAAGCCAATTGTAAGGTATCAGAGTACACAACTGGTCTCATGGATATGTTTGGTACTAGCTTTAGAAAGTTAATTCAAAAGACATCAGCCATTCCTATTTACTTATTTCTTTTGTTATAAAATAGGACCTCTCCATCTCCTCCCTAGAAAAAGAGGGTCACAACATATCAAAAATTTTGTTAGTGTGGGTTACATTGTGTACAGTGACACACAATGTTTTAAGTTATGTCAGGGCTTAAGGGTTGTGGCCATTGGTGTGTATAATCTTGAGGGACCCTTCAAATGTGAGACAAGAGAATCTACTTTGTATTTCAAGGCTAAATGTTTTAACAAGTTAAAAATAGTTGATGTGTCTACACATGTTTATTCAAGTGATTGTAAATCAAAATTGCAAGCAGTTTTTTAAATCTTTTTTTAAATCTTTTAAGGCTTCTGCAAAAGACTACTATGACTACAAAATCCATAAAAATATTCTGTCAGAACAGACTCTTAAGGAGAAGATGAAGGGGATCTAAAGAAACCCTCATTTTATGTTCTCTACTATTAACGTCCTGATATGTTTCATTTCTCAGGTCAATTTATAATATAGTAAATTTATAATATAGTTTGACCATATTATAGATGTATAATATGGTCAAAGTATCAATATTGGATGAGATGTCTGCCTTGCTGATCTACTTAAATAAATAAAATATTAATATTAATGATTTACTGCTTAGATTCATTAGAAAACATGGAGTAGAAGTAAACTGAGAAAAAAGTCTTTACAGATATAACATGGGCACCAGAAACAAGGCTATGTGTCCATTAAATCATTCATTAGGCTGCTATTGGAGATGCAGCCTTTTAAAATAGTAATGGGAACAGGATCTAGCCAATGAAGTAAGAGTCTGATTCTACTCTGAGTCACACATACTGACTTCACTTTGAGAAGATGTTGCCTATGAAACACATTTGATGACATTTATGACACAGATCTATTTATTCCCTAAAAAAAAAAAAATTAAAAAAAAAAAGTGTTCATGACAATAATTGTTTAGTTTCATCACTGTGGGTATCATATTTGGTATGGGCATTGTTATTGCATGCTCCAGTGCAGAACGGTAGAATGTATGTTTTAGGGACCTAGAAGTACCCTGTGAGGAAGGACTTAGGAATAGTTACAAATTTTTTATTTATGCTTGAATTATTCCATCCCTGAACTTAGAAAAGAACATGAAAATAGACCAATAAACACTTTTCATAGGTACTACCTTAATTAAAAATTGGATACACTTCTCTTTTATAGCCTTACTCTTCAATATTACAGAATAATTTTGTTAATGTATATTCATATGTATGTATACATACATAGACAAAATATTGTATTTTCATTACAGCATTTGCTCAAATTTCAAGTTAAAAACCCCACTAATTACCATCTTCCTTTTTAGAGAATGGTAATAATTTATTATAGATCAAATTTTATTCCTGGCTGTGTAAAGCAAGAGTAATCCATTGCATTAAATGGAATTAAACTGTAGAGAACCAATCTGAGGTCAAAGGTAACTGTGATTCTAACTGTTGTAGCTGCTAATCTAAATATATTAAGTATGTGGTTATGCATTTTGTCATTATCCAAACAAGGATGGATCACCACCTTTTTTGATGGAGCTCTTAAGAGTAGAATAAGTTATACTAGCAGAAGCATTCAGTACTAAATATAGCACTCTTCTTCATTTCAGCATAAAAGTTACACTTCAAAAGTCACATGGTGTAACTACACAGTTACTTCTGTTACTGGAGGTAACACCATGTATGTTGTTATACAGACCTAAAATTGGGAACTTTCTCTAAACTTTCATGTTTGAAATTTACAGGTTTTGGATTATTATGCTGGCAAGTAGTGAGTATTAGTTTCACTTACTGAAGCATGCATGTTGGCAAGAATGGTGCATAGATTTACATTTTAAAGATTCTTTGGGAAATTCTTCCCTGCGGCCATACTTTGCAACTGTTATTATTGCTATTGGAGGTTGCACATACACGTAGAAGGGGAAGTATGCCCTGTAAGGTAAAACAGAGTAAAAAAAAATAAAAGGTATGTTAATTATTTATAACTATAAAACAAAATACTTGCAATTGTGACAAATTAAAAGGGTATTTATTTACACACAAACAGGATTGTTTAAAGCCACAGGCCTTGCCCACAGCAGAGAAATGAAGCCAAATAAGTGACAAAGCATATTAACCTTATCATAAATTCTTCAGACACATAATGCCTACAAGGAGTGTCTGGTTTTGTCAGATTACAACACCTTTTTTTCCCCAAAATGTTGTATTTTGCCAGATATTGCCACATATTTGACAGACCCCACTCTCAGAGAATCTAATTTTAAAAGCTTTTCTCAGAAGTTCTTCAAGAGACATTGTCCAGAGCAACATGTGATCTGGTATACTTGTCAATGCAACAGTTGTTTCAATATTTGTAAAGGTAGGGCAATATCTTATTAGCAGTATTTGTTTTAGAAATATTGGGAAGTCCTGCATGACATATTCTTTAGAGCTAAAAAATTCAGAATGGAAGGAACTTGACCTGACTGGTTCAGAAGTTTATGTACAGATGAATTGGTGAAACTAAAGTAAAGCACAGAAATATGTACAGAATGATTTGTTGTATGGGTCTGCAATTTATCACTGTCTAAATAGTATTTACCTCTGTATGCACTATTTAACCAATAAAGTGTCTGATATCTTGCCCTGTGCAGTCAATGATGCAGATTGCATTTAAGAGTACACATTATCTTCAAGTCTCTGCTTCTAATCCAAGTGTGAAATTGCTTTCACTGATGTTCAGAGTTAAAACCTTAGGAAAAAGTACATCTCTGAATTTGCAGTCTTAGTCCTTTTGTTCCCAAAACCATTCATGATATTACCCATTTTGGATGAATAGTTCCTTATGTATTGGACCATGTCTTAGGTTGAAAGATTTAGCTGAGGTGTCTATTTGCCATCTATTGGAAGTGGGGCAGATATCTTCTGTTCATTAGGCAGTTTTCTTTATCTCTTCCACAAACAATCCTCCCACTGAGAAACATCTTCTGTTAATGGGCCACTGAGTGTCACTGCCTGACTAATAAAATTATATCATCCCACTATGAGATACTCCACACAGGGGGAGGAGCCTAGCATTCCTACCTGGATATAATCTGAGATTTAGAATGGTCTTGTCCCACTAGATTCCCAGAAGAGCAGCTGTCTTCTCCCCTGGATTCCCACAAGAAAACCAGGGTCATGTACACACCACTAGACCTTCTAAAGAAAATTACACCCTTCTACAAAATCAGTGCTCCAACGAAACCACATCTATCACTCCAAAAAGACTACAACCACCATTTAATCAAAACTACTACAAACATCCTGACCAACAGGGTGTCAGGTTGTATTCTGACTCTGTCAGTCGTTTGTTTTTTGGTTTTTTTTTTTATTTTTTTTTGTACTATTGCATTTGCATTTTTAATTTTCCTAGTAAAGAACTGTTATTCCTATTCCCATATCTTTGCCTAAAAGCCCCTTAATTTAACAATTATAATAATTCGGAGGGAGGGGGTTTACATTTTCCATTTCAAGGAAGGCTCCTGTCTTCCTTAGCAGACACCTGTCTTTTCAAATCAAGACAGACCATCAAGGTGGTATCAATGTGGTATCACTACACTGTCCCAGTCATGGACTAGTATTAGAGCTGTAGTCTGTTTGAGAAGGCAATAAAGTTTTACAGTTAGCTTTGCCAAGTCATTGTGTGTACAGAGACCAAGCAAACAACCTTGCTCCATTGCTTTTCTGAAGGAGATGTTTCCACATGGCTTTGCATGTTCTTAGTTTTAATTTACAGGAACAGAAGAGGCAGAAATGTACATCTGTGTCCTTTCATCTTATTTATGGTATAGGTGAACTTTGGGTCAGAACTAAAGCTATTAGTGTTTACCACTATTATTAACTACCATTCATACCATTACATAGTCACATTGAAAACGTGATTATTACAGACTAGGAATTACCAGCATTAAACAAACACCAGTGCTTTGGTGCTTTGGATTCTAAGTACAGAGAGTCCAAAATCCAAACATGCAAAGAATATATCCATCTGCATGTGAACTTGAAAACTAAATATTGCTCATTCACATCAACCAAGTAATTTATGGATGGCAGGTGACATGTCCAAAGAAGACCACTCTGCTCTTTTGAAGAAGCTACCCAGGAAAAAGGCTTTATTAGCTATTATACCTGTCCTTCTATACCAAAGCTGTTTTGTCCAGCAAGATTAGCACCTGTAAAACAAGAAGAGCAGGAAGAACCTTTCTGTTATTGAGAATATCTCCTATTCAACCAGATGGATGTAAGGAGGAAATTTCTGATGCATTGTGGTACAGACTGTGGGCCCAGATATGAGTAAGCATGTCTGTAACTGGTCAAAGCTACTGGAATCTCAGTCAGGTTCACTGATATAAATTCCTTACAATTTGCTTTGATACACTGAAGGTCTTTTCTTCCTCTGTGCATACTCAAGTGCTGTAAAGGAGTTCACCATTCCTACAAGCCACACAAAAAGTACTAAGAAAACTATGAAAAAAACACAGAGAAAAAAAACTTTCAGCAGACCCGAAGATGTAAAAAAGGTTGGTGTTTCTGGAATAAGCTCATTTATACAAGTATCTGACAAATAGAAATTTCATTTTAGTTTGTTCTTAAATAGGAATTAACACTAAGTGAAAATTATTTCAGCAAATGAAACAAATTTAGATTTAGTCCAGCTGCAACACTAAAATGCTCTGTTAGAGAAGGAAACTATTTCAGTAAATGCCTTTTTTCTGTTAAAACCCACTTTGTTTTAGGTCAGCTGCTTCTCTTACAGATAAAGGTTCCTTCTCATAGTGATATTGTCATAAGGAGGTCTTAAAAACTTTGATATGACATGAGCAAATTTGCCCTCCTGTGGTCATTAAGTGACAGAAACTGGCAATATAAAATAAAAATAAGAATTTACACTTCATCCAAGCTGCCCAACAGTAGTAAGCCATATCCCTTATTTTCAGGAGTTAATTGGTTGCCTATCAATACTCACAACCTTGTATGCAAAAATTAGTTTGTTTTCTAGCTAGATGGCTAGATTTTCATTGGCTAAGTATCATTTTTTGTTTTTTTCTCAAACCTTTAAAGGATTAAAACAATGTGCAGAGCACAGGGTGTGGTCTTAAGGCTATAATAGACTTCCTTCCTTCATTTTATGACTTGAGACAACATTTCACCTACATCCAGTCAGAATCTCAAAATGTGTTATGCAAAGACTGGCTTACATGAGCTGCAATTTATTTTTTCATTATATGGTTGTCCTTTAATTTTTTGTTGCCAAGGGGACAAGCCAAAAGGAAATGGATTAAACAACTGCAAAATGATGAACTTTAAGTCTCCTCTTAATAATATTTGAACTCTGAATCTAATTTGTATGTAAGAGGAATTAATAATAATAATGTCATTTCCAAAAGTACACTTAAACAGCTAAGCAAAAAAATCACTCTTTCCCTCTCATGCGTTTCTCTTTCATGCCCATATTATTTGAGTACTTGGCCTTTGAAAAACAAACTATAAATACCCAGGCAACTACATAAACATACAAAGGTAAAGAAAAGAGAAATATTAAACCTATTTTATCTCATAATCCAGTATTGCCTTAGCATACATAGGCCTTCTTGAACATGAAGAATGCACAATGCATGATAAACACTGGTTTGTAAGTGCTATTCAAACAGCTGAAAGGAGCTGCTACAGACAAGAGAAATGTTTCTACACCTCCCTATCCCTCTTGTAAGCTTTTTTGATAGGAAAGACTTGACAAGAGAAATAGAAGTGAAGCCAACGTCAGTAGAAAAATGTTCAGTTTTTAGGACTGCACTCTGCATAAATCAGCAGTACACAAACTTAGACCCACTAGTTTGTATGTAACCCCCTGGCCTGCAACACGGAGTGCATAATTACACTCATGAGGCTGCAGTCAGCCTTTCTCCTTCCTTCTTCCAGGTCATTGTATGTGTTCTTTTCTAGAATCTTAATGCATGAGAACTCACATGGACTTCACTGCAAGAACGTTTCTGGGGCTCTCAGACATCCGTACCTGCAAGGTCACTCACTGCAGATGTCTTCTGCAGGTGCTTTTTCGTATAATGTCACTGTCCATTCCAGTAATGTAACGTATTTGTAATGAAATAAATGATGGACTAGAATATTGAAACTGTCCTCAGAAAAGTTAGAAGGAAAGTGTTCTTCCAGAATTAATTCAAGCTGGAGAGATTCAAAAGTCTTTCTTCAGATCTGTGTGAGTACCTAGAGAAGGTTACCAGTATTGCCACACCCAATACCCAGCCCCATCCAAGTCTGGTGCCCGAGTTTTCATACTTTAAGAATCACCAGTGTTATATTTGGGATATTGAATTTACCTAGATGAGTCCATTTTTTGTTTCCTAATATATTTTTTGTCTACCCTCAGGTAAATCCTGCTAGAATTCATAAACTAGATGTTTTTCTATCTGACTTTGGAGACTGCACCCAGATTTCTCTGCTAGAAGTTACCTTCCTCTACAGGTACCACAATGACCAAAGGGAATCATATGTGTTCGTTTTTGAGAAAGAATTTAGCACACAGGCAAATTAATTGAGATCCCTCTTTGAAGGGATTAAAACTTAAATTTCTTGAAAAAATAACCTACATTATCCTATTGGTATGCTGAGTTGGGTACAGTCCATGCATTTAACACCAAGACTATTTGCTATTGTACCCCTCATACATGGCATTATTGACACCTAAATCCAAAAGTCTTTTACTTAACTCCTTCTAGGAACATCACAGTAGAGTCCTTGATCAAGAGAGCTTTCAAGAGGAGGAAATAAAATTGATCAAGTCTGCTACACTCCAGCTGAAGAGTCAGACATTAAGCAATTCTGCGTATATGTGGATGTCTATTCCACACAAAAATGAACAAACCTTTATTTCAGGGATTAAATAACAAGAGAATTTTGTAATCTATAAATCTGAAGTAATAGGAAATGACTCAGTCCCTCATGTGAGAAAGACCTGGGTATCCTTTTCTATATTCTTCCTTGCTAAGACAGCTTTAGGGCCCACACCATTTTCTAAGAAAACAAATTACTTCTCTCTATACCTCCATGAAGGCCTTGAAAGCAATAGCAAGGTCACAGGCATCTAGCATACTTGCAAACTTACAAGAAACTGGATCAATCATATTTGCTCTGGATCCAATTTTACATTCCTTGCACATGAAAACCATTGCCTTGGTTTTTTTCTACAAGAAAATCCAAACGGACTCCTACTTCATATTGTGCTCTCAATTTTTGGGAAAATGAGATTAGCTCAGTTGGTATGGTGCTAATATGTATTATGCTAATAAATATGATGCTAATAACACCAAGATCCTGGATTTGATGCCTCTATGGGCCATTCACTTCTGAGGTGGGCTTGATGATCCTGGTCAGTCCCATCCGACTCAGAATATTCTGTTATTAGTTAGAAAATAGCATCTTTAACATGTTTGTTTGATTTTTTGTGTGTTTTGTAAAGAATTGTGTGAATTGTAAAGAAAATCCTTGAAATTATTTAACAGGAAAAGTAATCTGAATAGTGTAATAAGACTTATTTTGCCTCTCCAGTTTTATTCAAAAACTGTATTTTTATATCCAGTTATAATCAGCTTTAAGAAAAAATACCAGTATTGTCTTCTGAATGTCAGCTGCCTCAGGCTTTCATTAAGCCATAAGCATCAGCAGTCTGATTGTAGCTTGTGTACTAAGTACAGCAGCGACAGGCATGCCTTTCTTGTAAGTGTACTTTTCTTACATAAGTGGCAAAGCATAAGTGATTTTTCAACCTTGATGAGACATCTGAGAAATCCAGTTTCCTGCGGGAACAAAAGTAATCCAGAGGTACTGAAGACACTTGCTAAAACTGAAGCATGGGGGGGAAGTGCAAACTCTTAGGAATTTGAGCACCTCTTAAAACTCAGTAAGTGTTTCCCCAAGGAGTGAAATAATAAATCTGATAGACTTTTGGCATACAAACTTGAAAGAATTTTAAAAAATAGATTTATGCTACAAATTAATTTGGCAGATGGCTCAAATAAAGGTTTCTTAGTTTCTACTCAAACTTTTTAAAAAAATCAGATGGACGCCCAAGAGAAGCTAAGAGTCAAGGAATACATTTAACAGGTGTCAGATGAAGAGTGGCATTAAATGTTATTAAGTATCCATCACACAAGCTTAGTGAACCAATTAAAAGTCTGTAGAACCAGAAGGAATTCGTGTCCCTAGTAGTTTCTCCGCAGAGTACATCTCCATAGCGGTTTAAGCTGCTACTGCGATCAGTCCTGACTCCTTGTTGCTACCTAGCACTTCAGATATGGCCTGCATGCCATGATGCAGGGCTCTGCAGAGACAGAGAACCCATCTTCAGGTATTCAGAGATGACTGAGATACCAGAAACATTAGTTACACGTTAGTGCACCATCAAGCATGCCAGAGTTCAAGAATCATTTGTCCAATGGTCTCAGAGATATGTTATGGCTCTTGGACATGTACTCTGTAGGGCTAAAAGTTGGACTTGATGAACTTTGTGGGATCCTCCCCACTCAAGATATTCTATGATTCTATAATTCTGTGACTCAGCTAATTATCTCTGGGCAATTGAGCATTTTAACCCAGGTAGACATTGTGCTAATGGAATTAGCCTGCTCCTGATACCCACGTGGTTACCCATAATGTAAACACACATAACTATGAAATATTCACTGCAAGGAATGAAAAATTCACATAATTGTTTTCCAATACTATAAATTACAGACAATGTTTGTTCTGAAAATTGTTGAAATTGTAAATATACAAGTTAGTTGACTGGTGCAACATTTTTTGCAATAGGTGCTGTAATAGTTGCTTCCATCTTTGCATACAGGAATCCAACACTGATTGAGGAACACTATAGAGGATAAAAGGGGAAAGTGGAAAACAAAAGTTCATGGCCTCTTCCACTGCAAGTACTAGGAGACATGAAATGAAACTGAAAGTCATGACTTCCCTAGACAGCTTGTTCTAGTGTCTTATCATCCTAATAAATAATTTATTCCTCATGCCCAAAAAAAACGTAGCTTCTTTCAGTTTTAAAGTGTTGAACCTTGTTTTTTTGACTACAGGCCCTGTTAAAAAGTCTCTTTTTATTTTGCCAAGCAACTCTACTTTTAGTACTAGAAGACTGCACTAAGAGCCCTTTCTTCTCCAGGATGAACAATCACAATTCACTCAGGCTTTCTTCAGAGGAAAGATGTTCCAGCCCTTTGAACAATTTTGTGGCCCTCCTCTGGACCCATTCTAACAGATCTAAAATCTGACATCCCAGATTACAGAAAAAGTTGGGCTACCTTGCCAAAGATTACCTTCACAACATCAGTGATTTGACAAGGGCTCATGCTGGAACCCTTGTGTTGATTACCTAAAGTCCTTCCAATGTGGTTATCAAGTCTACTGTCATAAAGTCATGGTAGGTTTATCCACAGGAGGCAGAATTTTCCAATACGTAAGACAAGTGATGGAAAAGTCATTAATTTAAATATTTAAACGCTATATCTAATGATATGGAGTTTCTAAAAGCATTTGTATCAAGTTTTCACTATTCTCACTTTTGTCTCCTTGTAAAAAGAGCATTCTCTGTCTCCATATGATTACAGCTGGAAAATAAAAGGTAAGCTCTCTAGGTGTGTTTAGACTAGACAAAACTCCAAATCTAAGTCTAAATGAATAAATTCTCATTTTCAAATATTTAGGCTTCCTAGTTACAGCATCATTTCCATAATACCTTAAATAAATTCACTATTTGCAGCCCCGAATATCAGTTTTGTTTTTCCATTACCACAGCCTTTGGGATTATGAATTTATATGTAAGGACTATTTTGTACTGAAAATTATAAAAAAAATGTAATTCTCACAAATTAACACTGCAAAAGATCTATGTTTTTAACTAATATTTATGTAATACTTAGCTGGATGGCTCCAACTAAAAGCTGGCTTTCATACTGTTAATATCTATAGGAAGAACAAACTAGTTTTTTACATACCTTTCCAAATATTCTTTTAAATACTTTAAAAATAATAACCATTTAATATAAATTAGTTTACATTCTTAATGCCTTGTCCTAATGCTATAATGAGAACTTGTGATGTCAAGATGTTTAGATTCAGCCAGCTTTCTTGTAATTTTTTGTAGTTTTAGAAAGCTGCACATGATAGAGGGAAAACATCTAACATGCCTATTGGTCAGCAGTTTCTCTGGGCAAACTCAGTGAGTTTTGTATCCTTGTAATTACTGAAGCATAATGGATTTATTGAATCTGGTTATGATATTTAAATTGAAATAATATGAAATCTTCACACAATCAAAGTATCTTCACATTTAAAGCTACTGATAATCAACTTCCCAACTTAGGAAGGATGTTGAGATAGTAAAAATGCGTCTGAGGAAGAGCAGAAAGGCTGATGAAGAGTGTAAAACACAAGTGCTATGAGGCATGGCTGAGGGCACTGGTGTTGTTTAGTATGGAGAGGAGGAGGCTCAGGGGTGGCCTTATCACTCCGTGACTGCCTGAAAGCAGGCTGTGGCCAGGTGAGGGTCAGTCTCTTCTCACAGGCAGCCACTGGCTGAATGAGAGGACACAGTCTTAAACTGCACCAGGGGAAGTTTAGACAGGACAGTATGAAAAATTCTTCACAGAAAGAGTGATTGGGCATTGGAATGGGCTGCCCAGGGAGGTGGTGAACTCACTGTCCCTGGAGGTGTTTAAGAAAAGACTGGATGTGGCACTTAGTGCTGTGCTTTAGTTGATAAGGTGGTGGTTGGTCGTTGGACTTGATCTCAAAAGTCTTTTTCAGTCTACTTAATTCTATGATTCTGGGATTCTGTGATATCTGTCAGCATGTTCACCTCCCGAAACAAGCAACTAATCACTTATCAAGACTACTGCATCTTCATCACCCCCTTCTTATATTTTTGATAAAGTCCAAAACGTGAGATAAAAACTATAAGTATGTTTAAGAAGTGTGTGAAACTGTAGTTCCTGTGTGACTGCAGGTAAACCATAACTCAACACTTTTAAACGTTGCTCTATCCAACTTAGCACAGTCCTGTATTCTGCTATGTTGGTGTTTTGTGCATGTAGATTTAATGATAAGTGTAGACAGAAATCAAGCAACAGCTGCTCTACAAACCCTGCAGCTTCACTATTAAGTGGACTATTCCACTAGTTGTTCCAAAGAATATTAGAAAGACAAATCATATAAATTTCTTATCAAATCTTAGAAGAACTTTTTTCTTAGTCTTTTTTCTCCATTCTGAACTGGCAGAGTACCCAATGTGTCTTCCTCATCCAGTCAAGATAAAATATTTTGGAATGCAATCAGAGGGCTCAACCAAATTCAGAAAGAATATTCCATACACTGGATGTTTTTAGAAATGCAGTTGGAAATATTATTTAAATATAAAAGGTGGTACCCTAACATATCCTTTTCTTTCCCAGATTTTGAGGAAGAAAATATAGTAAAAAAACCTATTTTAAGGTTGCAGACTGATGTTTAAAAGATAGACTGACATACTGTCTTTTATGTCCTAAATAGCTTAGGAAATTTCCCTTGAAAATTTTATTACATTTTTAGGTTCTGTCTTGTTTATCTTTCTGTGCTTTAAGGGCATGACTTGTGAACATTCATGTATACCATTCCCTTCCTATCAGCTTTTTAGCAAGTACATTTTTAAAAGAATTTCATTCATTTCATGGTGTGCTTGGGCAGCTGTAAATGAAAAACTCATCCAAGAAGTGTCAAAACAACTTCTGCCAGATGTTATGGCAGGAGAGAGTTTGTTGTTTATCTGTGCTCATGCAGACACTATGGTGCAGGATGTTTCCACTGTCAGAGTCATAATACAGCAGTTCTGATGCCATACTAGGGGTATTTAAATCTGACTTGGAAAACCCATGCCTGCTGTTAAATTTGCATTGTATAGCTGTTATGTCATTGCAATGACATTTGTTTAGTACTAAATTATCCTGTATCATCCCCATTCCCTTTCAGTGCATCACTACGGAGTGTTAAAAAAAAACCAGCAAAATATCAACCTACTAAAAATACCAGTCCAAATAGCCAAATTGTGTAGTATATTTAATGATAAATATATACATCTTAAACAGATACATATAAATTTTATATTTAATAACAATCAAAACATAGATTCTTAAAATATATTCCATTATTATTAGCAAGATATGAGGACAATAGCATAGTTAGTTATTTTAAGAGAAAAAAAAAGGAAAATTACTTGCACAAAATGATGTTTTCTTACACCACAAATTTTTTATGTGGCTTGTAATTTTTTACCTTAAATATTACATGTAATAGTTAAAAATATTATTTTACCAGTAGATGTCAGTGTAACCATTGAACTCAACTATAATATAAGAGTATATTCTTTATATTCACTACTGCAGACAAATGAAAGTATACTAAAAAAAGTTATATCATGAAACAGTTAGTGTGGTGGTTTAGGAAAATACTGATTCTGTTTTTCTTACACTGTTTCATTTATAACTTCAGAAACTCAAAGAGATCTTCTGTTCATAAAATGTCAGAGGTATTTTCTAGGTGTCTTCTTTACTTTCTGAACAGTAACTCTAACTCTCTAATTTTCCTTCCCCCCCACCCCCCGACCCCAAACCTACTGAATGTACATTAATATGTAGCATTAACAGAAATAGGTATTGAGACTTGACTTTTTCCAAACACAACCTAGGATTACCCATCCAAAGTCACAGCTACAGTGTATCAAAGATTACTGTAGCTTTCTCTGATCTTTCCAGGCAGAGTTCAGAGCTGAGTGAACCACATGGTGGCTTATATAAGCAGTTAAGTTGGCAAGGCCATATATCATGAAATGGTAAGTTTAGAATCTCATTTAAAAGTAAAATAGCTGTTCTTCCTTATTTTAAGTTTTCAAATGCCAAGACTGTGATTCTTTACTTTTTCCTGCAATAGCTGATGTTAGTCATAACACTTCTGGCAGAAAATTCGATTCTTCATGATCATTTAAATGTTAGTATTGTCATTAACTGTTGACAGAGAAGCACGAAACTCACTCCAAAACCCAAAGTCCATAGGAGAATGAAATCTGTTGAGATGTTTACCGAAACCAAAGAAGGAGAAGCAGAGAAAAGAAAAACTGTTAACAGCTAAACAGTCAGACTATTAAAGTAACTAGTAAAAGCTACTGTCAAGTTAAATAAAGTCATTATGGGCAAATACTTCTACAAACGGTTCTACTTCTTCTGGTTTTTAGAATCTTATGTTAGAACTCCCACAATGGAATACTAAACAGAGTAATTTGAAATGTAGACGTTTCATCAAGCTACATGTTCCCATCTCCTCCCTGACTCCTATTCTCTATGTCTTGTCTGTATACAAATATCAGTTTCTTGTAATGAGGTGGAATATTTTGTGAATCATTTGACAAATGCAAAATGTTTTATAAAGATGCCAGGATAATCAGGAACAGGTCTGTTATTGACTAACATCCTTCTTGGCTTCATGAATCATAGAATGTTTAACATCTCTTCATCAAACTCAACAGACTGTATAATTTACAATCTCCATAGTTCTCCTGAAGGCCAGTAATCAGTCCCACATTGCTGATCACTACCAGACAGCTGCCATTAAGATGGATAAAGTACATAATATTCAGAACAGGAGAATGGCTAGAGACTTGGGATGAATATGCCTCAGTGACAGTAAGTTCTCTGATCGGATACGTGAACAAGAAAGAAGAGAGATGAAATCAGGCACCCAGGAGACTCTAGTTAATACACAGCCTGGAAAATTAAGGTAGGGTCGAAGCAAAGAATACTCTTTATGAAGGCACTAGCCTCTTAAAATCAACAGACCCATGAAAGCAAATGGAACATAACACATAACACTGCAAAACCTTTCACCCATTTCTCCACTACTTCTATCAATCACACAGCAATGCTATGTGAGAAGGGTTTGCCCTTGTGAAAGAGCACCTTTCCACTTGCTGGTCTCTGAAGAGCTAAACTCAAATTAGTCAGTAACGTTTTGACAAAATTCAATGAAAAATTTGATTCCTTCAGTACTTAAGTTGAAAGGAAAGATACAGGTTTAGAAACATGGGCAGAAGATAAATTTCACACAATATAACATAACAAGTACAGAGTTTTATGGAGGGAAGGCTACATTTAATTAAATGTTATCACTTTTTACTTAAAGACATCTTTAAAAAAATGATAGGAGGCTGCCTGTTTTCAGTTGCCAGGCTGCATAGGCATTCAGATTTTGCTAATATTTTCTGGATTAATGTTCATTTTGCATTGTCTGCACTGTAAGAGTAAAATCTTCATGCTATTACATGTGCAAGACCTTTCATAACCTTGGTGGCTTTAATACCCCTTTGGTGGCTTGACCTCAACACTAGGTATGAAAATTCACCGCGGTAGGGAAATCATAACTTTCCATTATAAAATCATACCCATCTAGGATCTCACTTTCACATCTGCCTTGCTCACTGCTGAAATGGCTGCTTTCCTTGATGCACCCTACTGACCCAAATATAGCTGTCCTGAGCATGGTCCTTAGAGGGGCACCTTTCCAGACACAGGTGAGCTGAGCTCAAACCACAGCCTTTAAAGTACCTGCTCTGCTGCTGACAGGTATCAGGACACTATGTTGTGAAACACGATAGCTCACCAGATAGTGGCATCACTTTAACAACATATGCAACTTGGTTCCTTCATCTCACTTTCTAGGAATTCAGCAAGTACGAATTGCAACCCATCATAGTAATTCTTCACTGCCATAAGATAGCAAGACTCTCCAATTTCTATAGCTTTGCAATGAATACTTGACATAATTTGATGGGATATGCACCATTGTTAGCTTACTCAGATACTAAGCTCAGCTAGAGTGGATGGCTCTGTGCCTTACCCTCTATATTACTTGGTGGTGTTGCAAAAAATAAAGGAACTGAAGTAGCATAAGGAAGGTAATAACTTTTAATTTTTTTTCCTTCTGAAGACTGCTAGATCAATTCATTTACTGAGGAGGATCTTTAAGTGAGATTTATCAGAGGAACCCACAGATGGAATATGGAAAGCAGCCTGTCCTAATAAAGTTCTTCATAGCAACAGACATAAATGTGCCCTCTAGTGTCAGCAGTGGTTTTTCAATGATTTGTCTCAGTGATACAGTAGTAGAGGCAACATTTGCTTGGTACTGTTATGACAGGTGGGAGTGGGTTGGAGACAGAGATGACACACATCCCAGGATTTTCATGTGACAACTGTGATCTTTATTGTTCCAACCTAATTCACATAGGGTGTTTGAAACACCCCAGTCTAAACCACTGATTGGTCTGATCTCCACACAGCCCAGGTTCCTAGCCAGTGAGTTGTCTGCAGCTTAGAATGGAACATGAGTGGGTGAAGTCCCTGTGTAGATTTGAATCCAACCTAGATTTGAATTCCTGCCTCATCTGAGGACCTGTTTTACCTCTAGACTGGCTGAGGTGGAAGGTCTAGTATAACCAAATTTATTTGGCAGCTACAAGCTAGCTGCAACCATGACAGGTACTCAGAGGAAGGCACTGTAGTTCAATTCTATAAAGCATCTAGGCACCAAATTTCTAGCCCAAAAGCTTTCTTTGCTTAGGTCTTCAGCACTTAAGATCAACTAAAAGTGTCCCAGTGCCCTGAGCTGAAGGACAATTACTGCGAAAATGATAAACACACTGTAGGCCCTGTGCAGGATCTGCTGTTCCAGATGAATCGCTCTTAAGTCCATGGGACCTCATGGGACTCATCTGAGAATACTGAAACTTCTGGCTGGTGTCATTGCAAGGTCTCGCTCAAGGATTTTTGAACAGTATTGGACTCTGGAGAAATTCCAGTTGACTGAAAGCTGGCTAATGTTGTCCCAGTTTTCAAGAAGGACAAGAAAGATGATTCTGGAAACCACAGGCCTGTCAGTCTCAGTTCAGAGCTTAGTAAAATTATACAGAAGATTATTGTTCTGGGAATTATTAAAAAACACCTGAAAGACAGGTGAGTATTTATCAGAGCCAGCACAGCTTCATGAAAGGAAAGTCTTGCTTGTCAAATCTAATTTACTTTTATAAAAAGGCAACATATCTAGTTAATCAAGGGGAGCCAGAACACGTAATCTTTTAGCATTTCAGTAAATCTTTCAATACTGTCTTTCACAGTATTCTCCCAGAAAAATATGTGCTGTGCAGAAGACAATAAATGCCTCATGAGCAACTACTGGCCCATGGGTTGGGTACAGGGGATTTCAGTGACTGGGGTGGCAGCAGACCGGTGACCTGTCACTGTTGGGGTTCTAAAGGGCTCCATCCTTCGCCCTGTGCTCTTTAACATCTTCAAAAATTATTTGGATGCAGGACTTGAGAGGATACATACTAGTGAGTTTGTCAGTGACTCTGAATTGGGAGGAGTTGTCTGACTCTCTTAAAGGCAGAGAGGCCCTGCACAGGCATCTTGATGAATTCAAGGGCTGAGCAAACGCCAATGACATATTGTTTAGAAAAGAGAGTGCCAGGTTCTGCACCACTGATGAGGCAACCCTGAATGTATGGTCTATGCAATACATTTTTGCCCTCCAGATGCTTTCATGAATACTTTTTAGTGCTGCTGGCATCAGGATTCTTATCACAGAGAGGGAACTTGATGTCCTTTTGAAAATGCCTAGCTGGGCAGCAAGGTTTCCATGTGAGTTTTGGAGAAAGTAGATTGGGAAATGAGAAGCTGGAAAGCAGGGCCATGCAAAGGGACCTGGGAGTCCTGGTTGATGGCAAGTTGAACATGGGTCAGCAGCGCCCTGGCAGCCAGGAGGGCCAGCACTGTCCTGGGGTGCATCAGGCACAGCATCACCAGCCAGGCAAGGGAGGGGATTGTCCTGCTCTGCTCTGATCTGGGGCAGCCTGACCTCGAGTGCTAGGGGTAGTTTTGGGCATGGCAATATAAGAAAGACATTAAACTATTACAGAGTGTCCAAAGGAGGGCGATGAGGATGGTGAAGAACCTTGAGGGGAAGATGTACGAGAGTGGCAGAAGTCACTTGGTTTGTTCAGCCTGGAGGAGACTGAGGGGAGACCTCACTGCAGTCTAAAAATTCCTTGTGAGATGAAGAGGAGGGATAGGCAATGATCTCTTCTCTGTGATGAGCAGTGACAGAACCTGAGGGAATGGCCTCATGTTGTGTCAGGGGAGGTTTATGTTCAATATCAGGAAAAGGTTCTTCATCCAGAAGGTGGTTGAATACAGGAATGGGCTCCCCAGGGAGGTGGTCATGGGAGAGAGAGTTCAAGAAGAGTTTGGACATCATTTTCAGACTCACAGTGAGATTCTTATGGTTGTCCTGTGCAGGGCCAGTAGTTGGACTTTGACAATCTTTATAACTTCCCTTCCAATTCAGGATTATTTATGATTCTATGATTCTAACAGTTTGGTGAATTAAGCCCTAGCCTTCATTCAGGGCAACAGAAGAAAAGCCACATCCTCTGACAAAAGCATAAGAGCAAACAAACTGTAGTAAATACAATGAGGAACTTGTCTTGTTGCAGCCTCCTGTTTTTGTTTCTTTTCTAGCCAGTACCAGGTGCCAAACTAATAAAGATTGGCACATAAAAGAGTGAGCAAGTTTAACTTGGTCAAAGTTCAGTTTCCTCTCATTCTCCATAGTGGTACCCTCAGGACTGCAGTGCTATGGTCCCCAACAGCTTGGCATCAACCAAAGGCATAAACACTTTAAAATACTTAGGATTAAACATACTGAAAGTATGCATCATGAAAGTAATAGAATTGCATATGAGTGTGCATTGAATGGAAGCAATAAGATGAGTTTGGCTGCTCGTGTTGGCCTGACCCATTAGGCAAATACATAAAAAGAAAAATATATAATATGATTTGAAACACAGATTATGTAGTTCACATCCATGGTAGAGCCAGTTCAGTATTTTAATTCACAAAAACATGAATAAAACATAGTTTTAAAAGACAGAAAGTAGAGTCTTCATGTAATTTTGAGGAAAAGGAGTTTTTTTAAATAGAGAGTGACTGACTGATAAGTACAGATAGAACCAAATATTGAAGGCATTTGGAAACCTAACCCAGATGCAAATTTTGTCTTTGTGTCTGTAATGATCTAAATCAAAAGTGAGAAATGAACATCACAGATCTTGGAGGTAAGGTAGTAATAGAAATCTGGGTGTGAATTCTGTGATTCTAATGTGTGTCTTCACACCCATTCTACTTTTGAATCTTTACGTAAATGATGAATTCCTAAAATGTGTACCATATGATTTGCAGAATAACAATGTCCCAGTTTTGCATAAATTAAACTGCAGATCCTGATAACTAAGCTTTCCCATTTACATTACGCCTCAGTTCCAAATCCATGGGATATAAATGAGGGCAGCATATGGTCCAGAATGGGAAAGCTGTGTGACTTTCATGTATGCACCATGGGAGCAAATGGCTGTCCCACAGATGGTGCATCTCCTGTATGATGGATGCCAACGCACAGGAGGATGAAGCCATGAGTAGCCTCTAGAGGTCCCCAATGGCAGGCATGCCTAGAACAGATGCTAGAGCTACACAAAGGGCTTGCAAGGGCAGATCTTTTTGCATCTTGGCTTTCTGCTTTCAGTGCTTGTCTGTATGTGGACATTTATGGCATAGCTGAATGATCTTTCCATGAAGCTGTACTATAGTTAGAACTTCTCTGTGACAGCAACAATAAAAAAAATAATTTTATTTCAGATTAATCACTTTAGTTTTTACATGAGCAGTGCAGGGAACAGACACACTTTTTGGGGTTTATTTTTAACTCTCTTGGCCTGAGGCTGTGAAAAAAATTTCACACAGCAGAGTAGATGCTACTTCCATATTCCACAGACTTCCATAAGCACAAATTACATACAATGCCATAAACATTGACAGAAGTGAACATTTAGACACAGCCAACAGTGACAATATTACTGACAGGAAAGTCAGAAAAATCTTTATGTGAAAAGTAATTCAGTCCACTGTTATGTTTTTAAATATCAGGTTCAGTTATGTGGAGAAGAGTTATAAGATTTTGAAAAGAAAAAGAGCTTTAATTTCAAAAACTGCTCTGTATTTACCTGTGAATCCATATCCAGAGTTAGGCCACAGGGATCCCAGCACACTGGTGTATGTCCCATCAGCTATAATCAAAATACACATATAAAGCAGCAGAAAATTGGCACAACAAACAGATAAGAAAATACTTGTGACAAATGGCAGCACCAAACTTAGTAAAGCAAGGCACTGTGAGCATACAAAACTCCTCTCCCTGGTCTTCTTCCCATGGCTAACCACATCTCCTACACCCTGCCTGCTCTGCATGCACTTTCCTCCTGACCCCTCTCCCACTTCCTCCTCCTGCAGCCGTGCTCCTTTGCCTTTTAGACGCTTTCATGAATACTTTATAGTGCTGCTGGCATCAGGATTCTTATCACAGAGAGGGAACTTGATGTCCTTTTGAAAATGCCTAGCTGGGCAGCAAGGGGCAGGCTTCCATGTGAGTTTTGGAGAAAGCAAGTTGTGGGAGCTAGGCCAGGAACAGAAAGGATTGATCCTTCTTGATTATCAGCATGAGGATTTATGGATCAGAGCCTGGCCAGCAGAAAAGAGATCAGACACATGCTAAAATAGGCATGAGTGCAGAGATGTGGCAGCAGCAGACTGTGTGGTTTACTCCATATAGTGGGCTTGATGCTGTTGGGGAATGCTGTCTGATGACTCTGCTTCAGAGAGAACCCCCAAAATCTTCTCCCACATGCTTTACATGCACATGAAGTATGTCTCTTCACAGTTTTGTCTCCTTAACCTTTTCCCCCTCATTCTACAAAACAGTTTTCTTTCAAAACAGAGTTAAAGTGAGTCAGCAAACTTCCTTGTAAGAATTCACCTCAGCCTTTCAAAAAGTTGTGCTAGCATTTTCTAAGGACAAGGGTCAAGAAAGAGCAGGGGTACATCAGGATTATTTTTTGCCCTTGTCCAGGTGCAGCTAAAATCCCAGTTCATCCACAGCATAGAAGAAGAATATGATGGATAGATGGAAAAAATTATGAAGTCTTGCTATGTTTGAGATCACAGAACAGATGTGGATCTCTAGCAGATTCACTGTACTGGGGGAATCCAAAGAAAAGAGTTTTTATGTGTGGTCATTCTGTAAATCAAGGGCAAGACTGTATGTATATTATAAAATCTTAATCCCTGAATTCTGCACACACACCCCCTCCCCAACTTTCCTTTATCTATTTCTTTGATGTACATTTTTCAATTTGTGTTTAGAGTTAGTTTTATTAAGGGCATTCAGCTTCATCTTACTTTTCTGTTCCAAATATCTGTAGGTTTTTATTCCATTTTGCTTTTTCCCCTCTTAATAGTGGTGGATCATTTTTCTCAGCCTTTCATTAGTCTTTTCTTCAAAGTGTTTTGAGATTTTTCAGAATTCTTCTTTTCTCTGAAGACCTTTTTGCCATTTCAATTCCATTTTTGAGAGTGAATTAGTTCAATCTCTTTTCTTCTACCTTTCACTTTTTTTGTCCTCAAAGTCTCACTATAGCTGGAATTAGAAAGCCTTTCTAGAGATTAGCATTATTGAAAACAATGTGTCTACACAGATTGAGAATTACAGTCATTCACTGAGTATGGAACTGTCATTAAGAAGCCATTTGGTCTTCAGCAGATCTATAAACACCCATGCATACTATCTAAATAAACACATGACATGTGTAATGTGATTTAGTGTTCCATATTTAAAAATTTCACAGCTAAATGTGCATGACTGTATAACGTCCACTGCCCTCTCCACTTTCAAAAGTGTCTCATAGGGGACCAAACGTATCCCTGAGTAGTTTTGTAAGAGTCACTGAAGTAGCACAAAAGAACAATCTGTCAGAGAGAGTTCTGATAGACATCGAAGACCCATAAGAGATCTAAATTTGTAAAATACAATGAGAATTAAAAATAAAAAATAATAGCATGCATAACTGGTTACTGGTTTTTACTAACTATATAATTTGAATTTATATAATTATTTTTATTGTTACATTTACTCAGTAGAATCTTCCACTCACAAAGTTATATACACAATGCCTGACAAGTTGTATTTGATACAGGCAGTGTCATGAGTCAATTTACATTAATATTTAATCATTAAACCAACTTTCACTATTAAAAAAAAAAAAGATGAAAGGCTAACTAGATTTCTAGGTACTCACAATAAATTTCCAGATGAAAAATGCATCATCTCCTCAGTTACAATAGTATAGATCAAAATTATGACCCTTTTCTTCCACCAATTTTATTGAGAAGGCAATTAATCTTAGTAATTTTTTTCCATTTCTCTTTTTTGATGTAAGATCACCTAAAGTTTGATAACTTCAGTAAAGCCAAGACAAGCAACTTATTTCTTAATATAGAAAATGTCCTCTAATAGCTGCTAAAACGCAATAGAAAAAAAAAATCTTTCTAGTCATGAAGATGTAGCAAATCAGCACACTGCATTTAAAGCTCCAAAGTTTAAATTTGACCTGCTTATTGACATCCAAGTGAGCAATGGAGGAGTTTTATTTGGAAATATACTTGGAAAGCATTCAACTCAGTTTTGTCAGCAATAATTTCACTGTAGTTTGGGGAGAATTTCACCTTCTTGTAGTATGCAGTTTGCTGGCATTAACCCAGAAGTAACCTACCAGAATCACATGATCTTGTTCTTAAACATGTTCAATGAGCATTTTGGAAAGAATCACTAAAAGGAAAGATAGTATCTCTTCTGTTTTGCATGCAGTTTATTATCTTTGGTCTCAAATGCAGAATGTCAAAGTCTTAAGAAGGACTTTTCAATGACAGAAGTAATTTTTCACAATTATAATACAGAGACAACAGCATTTGGAGTTTAATTTACAATTTACTCACTGCTGCCTCTCTCACTGGAATTAATGTGGTCAGAAATTACTTCCAAAAACAATTCTCTTATGTAATTTTTTTTCCCACAGTTACACCAGTTCTTAGACTCCATTTTCTTTTATTTATTAGAAACTTAAAGAAAAATTATTTTGATTGTATTTAATTGTCTCAGTCACAGAATCATAGGACCACAGAATGCTTTGGGTTAGAAGGGACCTTAGAGTTCAACCAGTTCCAACACGTGTGCTATGGTCAGAGGCATCTTCCAGTAGAAGAATCATAGAAGCAAATTGTGGCTGAGGCTAGCCAGCACCTCTAGAGCGAGCCCAGTCCCATCTGTCCTTATTAGAGGCAGAGCAGAGACAGCTGCAGCGTGCTGCTCAGGGGTATGTCCAGTAGGGTTTGATTATCTCCAAAGACAGAGACTCCACAGCCTTTGTGGGCTCTTCATCAGTGTTCAACTGTGATTGTCATAAAAAAAATCAAACAAATAAACAAAAAAAAACCAAACAAAAACCAAACAAACAAAAAACAAAAAACAAAAAAAACAAAACAAAACAAAAAAACAAAAGAAGGCTTTTTAAAACTTATGTTTAAGCAGTATTTACTGCATTTCAATTCAGTTTGTACCCATTACTTCTCATCCTGTCACTCAGCAAAACTGAGAAGAGTCTGTCTCCATCTTCTTTAGTGCCCCACCATGCATGTTTTACACATAGATTAGTGTCTCCTGAGTCTTCCTTAGGGTAAACATTTTCAGAAATCTCAACCTGTTTTCATATGACAGATGCATCAGTACTTGCAAATTTTTAGTGATCTTTCACTGTATGTAATGTCTACTTTTTTCTTGTACAGGAAAGCCCAGCACTGGACCCAGCATTCCAGGGAAGGAAAATGGAAAGGACACACTGCTGACTCATGGTCAGACTAGTGTCTACCAGAACTCCCTGTAAAGTTGCTTCTGCAGAGCTACTTTCCAGGTGCTTGGCTCCCAGTCTTTGTTGCTGAATGGAATTATTCATCACCAGATTCAGACTTTGCTTTCCACTCATTTAAACTAATGGAGTTCCTTGAATCCCACTTTTGCATTGTTTCCAGGTCCCTCTGAAAGCCTGCAAGGACAACTGATTTAACTAGCCACTCCTCCTGGTTTTGTATCTTTAGCAAACATGCTGAGTGTGCACTTTGTCCCATCATTAAGGTCATTAAAACAGGTATTAAACACTATTGGATCAATACTGACTTCTGTAGGAAACCTGTAGTGATTATCCCCCAGCTGCAGTTCCTGCTACTTTTACATTTCTCTATCTAGTAAAGAGATTTTGACAGCTTTCAATCCACCTCACTGTGCATTTCTCTAGCCCATACCACCTCAGCTTTGTCAGCATTTTCTGTGATAGTGGCAAAACCCTTGTTAAATCAAGCTTAATAGCATCTACTTCTTGTTGTCCCCCCTCCCCACCCCCCGCTCCCCTGCCCCCTAGCCCTCGTCCATAAAGCCCTTTTTATCATTGTAGAAGTCTACGAGAATGGTCAGACGTGATCCCACTTTATATATCCAAATGGATTTCTTCAAATACCCTGCTTGCCCTCAATACGTTTTGAAAAAATTTTGAGAATTTTTAGTCCACAATCTTCTTGGGGATTAAGGTGAGACTGAGCAGTGTTTACCCAGATACTCCTTGCCCTTTTTGAAGACAGGAGTGAAATTTAATTTCTTCCCATCATCAGGGATCTCTCCTGATCACCATGACCTTGCAGAGACAACCAAGAATCATTTCACAGTGACCTGGGCCAGCACTCACAGGTACATTTTTTGAGATCCCAGAACCTGTGTATGCTCAATTCACTTACATATACCCTAGCCAGATTCCCCTCCATCAAGAATAAGTTTTCTTTGCTCTAGATTCATGTTTGTTGGTTTAAACTGACTGTTGCTTAAACTTGAAAATATTTTTCAGAAGGGATTTGGTCAAATGAGTCAGGAATTTTAATTATTGCCAAAACACAACACCCCTGCATCACTGCTTGAAAAATTGACACTAAAACTTAGTAATACTAATTTTTAACTTTGGACAGAAAAGTTAAGAAAACTAATTTTTTTTGGGAGAAATAGGAAGAGACAGGTTGGCTGAATGTTAAAAGTTTTGAGAAAACTAATACCCTAAAAAGTCCTTCATGCAGAGGATTTAAACTGTTTAGTTTAAATCAATGAAATTAGAATGCAGTATTGAACAAATTTGCATTAGACCTTTATGAAATGGACTTTTCTCAGATCTCCAAGATAAGCAAAAAACTGTTAAATATCCAAGTTGGATCCAAAACAAGACTGTGCAAGTACTGAATTCTTTTTGAAAGCTGTACCTCCGGGAACAGGTCAATACAGAGTCATGGATGTGTGTTGATCTGGCTCCCATCCACACAAGAAGAGTTTACTTGGGAAAAAAAGACAGTGGATACTGTCATCAAAATATCATCTTCTGCTAATACAAAGATTTTTTTTCTATAGAAACAAGAGCTCATTTTGAAAAACTATTGTCTTTAAATATAAGAAATTGCTTCAGACAAGATAAAAAAATAGTACCCCAAGCTTGAAGAGTATTGAAGAAAACCCTATACCAAAAAATAACAAAACATAATATGCCGAGCTTATAACAATAAAACTTCCAATAAGACAAAACTTCTGTGCATCTGTTAGTGCCATAGGCATTATCCAACGTGCAATGAAGACCCATCACATTTATGCCAGACATGAAATAAAACTAGATGAACCTCTGGAAATACAGTTCATAGGCAAAGATGAAGGATTAGATGTAACTTCACTGTCTGGATCAATCTCTGTTCTTTCTGTACATTTAAACACACCACTAACTGCCATATGATCTGTAGCTCAAAGTAAAACGAACAGTAAAAAAGCTTGATCCACACCAGCTGGCAAAGAGTTGGTTTTATGTCAGCATTAGTAGGATGTGCAGGAGCTGTGTTGGGATTTAGTGGCTCTGCAAAAATATCTGCATGGTGAAAACATCAGTTCTATGGAGTTATCTGTTTCTGCTGGGTGTTACCTGTCCGGAAACAAATGCTCACCCTCCCAGAAATGTACTTTACTTTTACACAATTCAGGAAGGAATGTTCTTTGGGAAGAAAGAAAGACGGAAATGATCTGGGAAACAATGATAAATGTTGAAATCAACCATCAAATCTACATACTTCTACTCAGTGTGAGATCAGGAAACAGGAAATGTGCATAGTGTTTATTACCCACACACAGCAGTGAGACCAGCTGTCTACATGTTCTGGAGTGGTCAGGATAATCCTGTAATTAAAAATGCACCTCAAAAGGGGAAAAAAAAAAATAAATCTAGGCATCTCATACTTGATGATGGATGTGTGGAGGAATAGGAGAGCAAAGAGCACTTAAAGACCACTGTTAGGAATTTCTGAAGAGCTGATTCCATGCCATGTTCACAGTGCAGTTTTCCTGCACACAAGTGCATCCTCGAGCAGCTCAGATACCTTCTAGAGATCCTGTGCTGTGACATCCTCTTTCTTAACCAGATATACAAGCTGTATTTTTCTTAGAAGCCAAGAGATGCTACTGTAGAAATGTAACACTAGACGTAATCCTACTAGTACCTGGTGCCAACAGAGATATACAAGTATGATAGAGATATGCAACTATGATTAACTCTAAAATATTATTTTTATGCTACCACTCTTCACCATAAAAAGAAAAGGGTTTCTGAGATCTCAATAGCTAGAAGTATGGAGATGACCATAAGGGGCGATCCTTTTTGTAGGTATGGCAAATGCAGAATTCCTCTCTGGAAGACACAAAATTGCAAAACCATTTCAATTTTTTTTTCTTAATGTGTAATGGATACTCTATCCGTCCTCTATGCATTGCAGTTTTTAAGATGTATACTTTCTTCAACTTTAAAATTCAATATAATGGGACAAACCTTTCTAGAGAACAGGATTAAATCTGCAGAACCACTAGCAAGTTATACCCTTTACTCCTACATTCACACAGACAGAAATGTTGCCACTGAGCAACAGAACATCTTGGGGTTGACTAAGGACCATTTGACTACAGACAAATTACTTTCACTGACTTTTGCTAGACGTGAGAGAGTGGTTTGATGGCAGGACTGCATAAGGGAAGGCACAGGTCCAATGATTCACGACAAATGAGCCTTATCTGTAGTATTTTAAAGTGAAAAAAAACCAGTTAATGCAAAAACTGTAATACCCATGCCTGTTTTTGTAAGGCTTTTTTTGAGTAAACCATCTCAAAACTCATATTCTGTAAAACATATAGTAGTAATGATTATTGGTCTATCAGAGAGCAGGGCTATAAAACAGCCTCACTGGTTTGACTAAGCCAAGCTCTGAAAAGGAGAAGGAGGGATAACATTTCTGATTTTAGGTAGAGATAGCCTTAATTCTCTCTCTACTGGGTTTTCACTTAACCCCAGAGTTACTTTAGAAGAAGCACAGCCCAGCTCCTCTGATGCTGAACAGCAGAAGAGCTAGTGTAAAGATATTAAAAAAGTACAAATCCTACCTTTTTTGGGGTAAGACTGTCAAATACTGGTGCCTTTTACAGATATATTCCATGCATACACTTAAAATCACTAAATGATATTTCACTGCTCTGACTGACGGTGGAAAACATAATGGGCAACTTAAGTCTTTTGGGGTTCCCCTCTACTTCCTACACCCACAGAAGACATTAATTTTGTTGTTTGTCCATCTGCCTTTCTGCTGTATTTTGTTCCAGACTTGTGTCCGTGATATGAATGTCAAAACCATGTCATTATGACCAAAAGCAAATGAACAGTGCACAAATTCTCAGTGATGTTTCACATATATACTGTAATGGAGACATGAGCATTTAAAAGTACTATGCTGTAACTCTGCTCCAAGTGCCTGCTAGTGTAGCAAGAGATGAAAGGTTAAAAATTTCTCCTTGTCCTTTCAAAAGTTCTGCTTTGTTTTTTAAGCTTAAAATAGCCTCCAGTTCATCTGTGTCTCCCAAAAGGGAGCTGTTTGCAAACAACTCTTTCCTTTTGTCCCTGTCTACAGCTCTGCCTGCACAGACCAGAGCCTTCATTCTCCCAGCCAAGGCAAATGGGTTGCAATTCCCCTTGGACTTCATCCACAAATCCCCTTAATTGGCAGGAGAGATTGCCATTGAGTGGTGTGAAGGACTCTTTTCCTCCACAGGGGTTGATTGTGCTGCCTCCACAGGACTACCCACACCTGCCAGCCGACAGAACAAGAAGCCAGCATTGGTCATCATCAGATACGAGCCTCCTGCCTAGTTAGACTATAATGCTTTAAAGAGCATGTAGAAGACTACATGGAGTGCACTTGAATATAGCATTATTTTTTTGTGGCAAGCACTATAGCGCTTGGCACTCAAATGAGTCAACCGTTACAATACAATGTCCTTGGATGGACTGTGTGGACTAAATAGTGAGTATTTAACGCTACCTAGGCAGTGGTGTCATCAAGGGATTACAGCCAGAGTAAAAGCAAGGAGTAAATTACAATGTATCAGAGGTCAGCACTTTGTCTTTCAGCTGTATCAACAATAAGAGCATCCTTTGCATCCCAGCTCCAGGATGGTAACTGCAGGAGAAAAGGTTTGTCCATAAAGGTATATAACCATGGGGAAAAGCAAGCCAGAGAAAAATGCTCCTTAGCATCACTTTCTCAACTGGAGGGTACTTAGCAGCAGTGAATGTGAAGAGCCATGTGGGTTGGCAGCAGTCAGTTCTTGCTTTCAGGACCATAATGTTCAATGCACAATAGTAACTCTTTTCAAGCTGGTGCAGCTGTTCAGCTCCATCAAGCACCTACTGAGTTGAAGGGTAAGTGCTCTATTTGAACACTGAAGTCTCCATTTCGAAAGGCAAATGAATTTCCTGAAACCTGCAAAAGCCTTAGCAAGTCATGCAAATACCATGTATGAGTTGGTCATGGTAATTTGAACACTTAATTTGGATACCCGTTTTCTCAATTAAGAAAAAAAAAAAAAAAAGAACAAAAAAAAAAAAAAAAAAAATCCCTGTATTCCATCTGTCTCTATCTAGCTAGCCATTTTCAGTCTGTTTGTAGGTCCACAATACAATGTGAACTTGGAAGGCAAGTGGACTAACCAGCTTTATAAGACTAAATAGAAACAAGCAAATACTTTTTTAGAAAAACATTCATTTGGCAAATGTCTTACTTTAGCCATTCATAAAAGTCCTGTGATCATATGCATTCTGGGAAAGTTTTCCCAAATTGTTCCTGTGTGTAATTCTTGCTTTGCATTTCACCTGACAGAAAGTAGTTGGACCTCCTTAACTCTAGCAATGTGAAATTCAAATTGTCCTGTTCAGTTTTGTCAGGTGTGCAGGAATTACCCTGAAGAATATTAGGTAGTTCAACTCATCCTCCAAATTCTCCATTTAAACATATTACTGGATGGTGGAAGACTAGGGCTTGCCAGGTACCAGAGTCTTGAGTCTATGTGTCTGAATGGTTTCTAGCAAGACCACAGATCCTATTCACAGTGCAATGGTCATGACCCACTTTCAGCTGCCTTGCAAGTCATACTGTAATGGTGCTAATGTCTAGCTCGGCTGTGGATGGATAATGGAAAGAAACATCTCACCTGGCAGTCAGTACCCCTGCCAGAAGCCATCAAAGAACACTGTTTTAGGTGAATCTCCTGTAGTACTGGGGTTGAACTAGATGATCTTAATAGGTGTCTTCCAACATTAACTATTCTATGATATTGTGATACTGCTCAAACCATTTCTTGCACTTTGATAAAGAAAGAGTTACATATTTTAAAAGTCAACTGTTCTTGCATCTACAGCCTCCATGTTATGCCACATGATCACTGATGAATATGTTAAGTCCATCTGTGTTCAACCATTACAGAAAAGATTTCACATTTGCGTTCAGTCTTTTTGGTTAGCTGGAGATACTCACTTAAAATGTGTAGCTTCCAGCAATAATCTGAAGCAAAAAATGAGCAAGGAGTGCAAACGGAAAGCAAGGTAAAGCTGAAAACAAATTTATGTGTAATACCCATGGATGCTGGAAAGGAATGTTGGCCTTATCACTCGTGACCACACACCACTCATTCTTGAAGGAGGAATTAAAGATCTCACTTCTCAAATGATGAATATTGAAGCTTCTTTCCCATATGTGAGAAAGATCGCTTTAGGACAATTTGAAAATTAGCTGAATGCTGCTGAAGACTGTTGTGCTGTTTGACCATTCACCCCAGAAATATTACATGCAATGTAAGATAATGTAAGGTCCCACACAGGCTCATTGCACAAGAGAAAATTTTATCCAAAGACAATAGAAGTTACGAATGCTTGGAAAGAAGTGCTGCTGCATGATTTGTTCTCTGGACTGGATGTAATTCTATAGAAATGTAGCAGTCTTGCCAAGAGAAAATTAAGGAAATCAGTTTCGGTGGGGTATTTGTTTTGTTTAGTTTTAAATCAGAGGATTGTTTATGATTCTAGGATTCTATGAACATTATATCTTAGCAAATGAAGCATTCAGAAAAAAATTTCAAGTTGGCATAACAGGTAACTTGAAAGATGAGTGGTTCATAATTATATAGGATGTTAGCTATTGAAGGAATTATGATCTCAAACTGGTTCTCCTAATGAGATGTGATTTTATTTTTCTTGTACCATGATGCCAGGAAACAAAGGTGGAAAGGAGGATGTGGTCACACAATCTTCCCTTGAGAATGCCTAGTGATACCCAGTGATACATCTTACAGCTCCACTTCTGCAAAAACCGTCTCCCTCCATCTGCACAGTTTCAGTAATGCCATTCACAGCTTATACAATTCATACTCCTATCCCCTGTATCTACATTATATATGTCCTCACTGAGATTTAGCTGTTAAGGAATTAAAAAAGAATGCAGAAACCTAGGTAGTAGAAAGGAGGGAACAGGTTTAGAAATGCAGCTCTATTTTCCTCCCTCTAGTTTCCTCTCTCTGCAAAGGGAGGAAACTCCTTGTTAATTGACCAAGCTCCTAGCTAGTGATTTCAGTTGTGCTTAAAACTCAAAAGAAGTTCACCTTTTTGCACCTAGGTAAGAAATTATGTAGTATGACAGCACAATTCTGTTGAAAGTCATGGGTAATTCAATAAAAACAAGAATAGTAAATCTCTGTCAAACTTCTGTTTTAATCATCCCATTATCTCCATCTTGTCCTAGTGCTGAGTTACTGCTTGGCCTATACTTACACATTCATTCAGTCTCTGATGAGGTCTTCAATCACATTTCAGGAGGCAAATGCCCTCATCAGTGCTTTCTTCTTAAGATAAGAAGATAAGGATAAACAGTTCATTCACTAACACAGAGTGGTGCCACGGTGGTTTCCTTGCAGTTTGGGGGAAATAATATACTGCACTTGTCTCAAAGGTAAAATTCATCTTTATTAAAAACAATTGGGATTTTATTGAATATAAATCAAATATCACTTAAATAAAGCAGTCTGTCAGATAATTTCGTAACATTTTCAGGCTATGTCAAAATATTTTGTGGCTACAGCACTACTGTAGCTGCAAACTCTACTGAAGATATTTGTATATATGATAAATTACCTTTATAATGTCATTATTAATATTGTATGTGCAGATACCCATGCCTGAAGACTGATTAACCTGGCTGAATTCCTGAAGCTTAATAATAACAGTAATTTTATGCAGTTGAATTTAATGCTGTAGTTGTGTTTAGTGTTGACTGAAACATGCAAGTTTCAGCCATCCATTGGGACATTAACATCTGAAACTTTGGCTGGACTAAGACCACTATTCAGTCCATAAAATTCTGTGTTTGATAATTCAGACTTTAATCTTTTCTTTATTCCTTTGCTAAACCATTCAAAATACCATTGGGAAAAAAAAAAAAAAAAAAAAAAAGGAAGGAAAAGGCCCTTTTAAATGTGAAGACAAACACTGTAAACATCTGTCCATATTTGTTACCTTTGTCCAATTTTACCAGTTTTGACTGAATGATTAAAGGTGAAAGACTGATAAATGAGAAATTACTTCTTTTTCTCTCCCAGTACTAGACTCCAGTTCAGCAAACCAAACTAATCTATTTGTCCTGCTGTGTCATTTCTCTATTTGTTCATCAGTATGTGTGTTACACACTATTCAAAATATTTATTGAGTAAAGATAACCCTGGGCCACAGCACTTCAGTCACTGAGAAGAAAGTGAAAAAAGGCAGGCAGTCAAGAATTAAAAATCATATTTTTTAGCCTTAGTAAACCTCTTTAACCCAAATTTCTGCTATTAACATGTAGGAAAAAAGTTAGTGACTATTTCTATTGTCGTGCAAGACTCAATGCCTAATTTGAATTAATCTTAATTTGAATTTTAATTCAGTTTGAAATGAGTGTAAGGAGTGTAAAATATTGGACTAGAACAATTTATAGTGAAATAGAAGCTCTGGGGCAACCTTAATCTACATATGCTTTTATCTGGAGGAAAAAATATTTACTCTTTATAGAACATTTTTTTTACTTCATTTTTCTTCACAATATACAGTGATTATTCTAGAATGTCACAGAATCCTTAATGCACTTGCATCTACATCTTAAAAGAAACATGCCTGTGTCAGAAGCAGTTAAACACAAAAGTGTTTGGAGTTATTGGGCATATTTTTTATTTTTGTCTTACTTTCCTGTACTTTGTGTGATTTGGAAGTCAGGCACTTTGTCAGAATTGCGATTTCATGTTTAAAAAAAAGGGAAAAGAAAAGAAAATAAATGGCTTTGAGTACCATGCCTTAGTATTGTAACTATGTGAAGGAACAGCATTCATCAGTGTGGTATCCTAATTTCTTACCTGCTGAGTTTTGAGGCATATGAACTCATATCCCATTCTCCAAGATGCAGAAGGCGTAACAGTACAGTTTACAAGCTGCTTGAGAATTAAGTACTCATTCCTAGACAGGGTCCAAAGACAGCAAACAACTATGCTCATAGTCAATGTACTTTAACTTGGTTAAACAATCTAAAGACATAAAAGACCAGCTGATTCTTTGGCCACATTATTTTCAAGCAATGTGGTTGTATCACAGTAAAAAAGAATAAAGTAAAAAAAATAATATGAAGATGAAAATTAATTTGAATTTTGCAGGGCTCTTCTAAAGGTGAAGGTTTGGAACACTTCACTCACCTATTTTTTGTGTGCTATGTTCAATCAGACTGTAAAAGTAAATCAACCTACTAAAAATAGATATAATCTACAAATTGTAAATAAACACACAGAAAAAAATCTTGCTGTTTGATACTGTGAGAGAAGACAATATATACTTGTGCACTCAACCAAGTTTTCAGGGCCAGTGAACATCCCATTGAAACCTGCTGCAACCCACATGAAGGAATATTACAGGTGTCCACACCCAATAGTCATCTGTGCCTGTAGCATACTTCTGTTATACAGGAGTTACTGGAAAACATCATCAAGGTAGACCAGACTGCTCATTAGGACTATGAGGTAGCCCAGCTTTACAGTGAAGATGTCATCCCCTGGCAGGATTCTATACCAGCAGCTCATTGCATTGCATATTCACTGATTAGGCTAATTTTTTATGGTAGACAGCACAAAACTAAAGATGAATCTCAAGAGATCAAGAGATCCTCATAAAGGGCATGGTGTTGGGGAGCACATGGCCTGAAAGGAAATGAAATTGCTCCTTCTTCTTTTTCTTCTTTTTTTTCCTTTTTTCTCTTTAAAAACAAAACAAAAAACAAAACCCACAAACAAACAAACAAAACCCAAACAAACAAACAAAAACCAAACAAACAAAGGAACAAATAAATAAAAAACAGCACCTCCTCCCCCCTTCCCCCCCAAAAAAGGCCTCCTTTCACCAGGACAAAAATATGTAAGTTTGTTTATTATCCAGCTTCTGGCACAATGTAGCCCTGGGGAACAGGACACAGCTGTGTTGCACAAGACCCTGAATGCAAGCACAGCCCACCAAGTGATCTTATTTTTCAGGAGCTCTGGCAGCACAGCCATTTATAAATCTAACCCACAGCAACAGTTGTGTGTAAGGCAGGAGCATCCTGTCAGGGACATATGGGTCTCCACAGGCTGGTGCTGAAACCTGGGGATGCAATGGTCCCACACACAAACTGTCAAAGGCATCTGCAGGGAAACTCACCTGCACCCTGGCTTGAGTTGGATCCCATGCATAACCCACTCCTGATCCGTCTGTCCGGTCCCAGCATTTGTGCACAGGGGTCTGTCTTTCCATAATTGCCTATGCTGACCTCTGATCTTCCTTGCAGCCTGAGGACTGCCTTTGTCTCAGCTCTTATCTTGGCAGTCCCTCGTCCCTCATCCTCATGCTGTAACCCACTGACTGGAGTTTCCTGTTTTCCACCCCTGCACACAGCAATCTCTGCCTTATCTCCCTGCTGATTTCATTCTCAGCTCCATCTGTTCATTTGACATTTATGAACCTCATCAAGCTTTTGTTTTCAGACCCATCCAAATTTAAATACCTTCCATTGTATTTGTGCTTGCTCGGTTCTCACATTTGTCACTGGGATGATAACTGTGCTGAATAACCTAAATTTGGTTCTAAATTTGGTTCTGACTTCAGCTCCTATCCTTTTCAAAAAGGCTGCTGTGCTGTCAAAGCCTCACAATGAGGTCTCCATGGCTAAAACAGTCTTTTTTTTTTTTCAGTGACTGTTAGGCATTCTCCAGATTCATGAAACTTCTCATATAAGCATAGGTCCTCATCCTACCCCTGTCTTCTCTCAGCCATAAAAGGTATGTATTTGTCTTCAAACATCATCTGATTTTGTCAAGCTCTCTGTTAGTTTCATGCATTTACTGATTTACACTCCTGTGAGATGCATTTTTACTGTTTCAGGATGATTCTGTCATCTCTAAATTCAATAGGAAACCTTTCCTTCACCTGACTTTCCTCCTCAGCAGAAGACAGGTTTGAAAAGAGAATACATTTTTTAAAAGCATATTTTTAAAACATATATTCCCTCCTCACTTATGGTTATATCTCTTGGATGCTTTACTCTCATCTGAAAATGTTTCATTCCTCCATAATTTTTTTCAATAGTGAAGTGTTACATAGATAAAGGCAGGAAGGAAATATACCTAACTTAATTTATCCTTATTTTTATCTCTAAATCTGATTTAAATCCCTCAGTTATTAAATCGGCTCAATTCCAAGTATGCCACCTGCACAGGATACAATGGGAAATATGTTGCAATCAGAAGGCCAGCTCAGGGGCTGAAATTTAAAGAAAAAAATATCCTACAATTCCCCTGCCCCGACAAACAAAAGCTTGAAAGCAAAAAAACCCCATTTCAAACATGCAAAGTGTAGTTTAACACTGATATCCCAACTTTCTAGATAATTTAAATCTCCACACTCTCTAATCACCTGACTAAAGCATCCACAGAAAAATCCATCACCGTTGTGGGGGTTTTTGATCCATAACCTAGCTGGTTTTTTATTTTTAATATTATTCTAGGTTATTAGGCTAGGGGTTTTGGCAGCATGAAAGTATCCTTCTGACTAAAACAGCTATCAACTTTTCCTTTTACTTCCAGCCTTCAATTTTTTGGGTTCCTGTGTTCCCTACCTGTTTTGTTCTTGTTCAAATGATTCTCTGGACAGACACTTTTCCTTCCCAAGTACTTAGTAATGGTTGAAATAGGTTTTGTGAATATTTTTATCTGAATCCAAGGAATTTTAGTTCCATTATCAGCTGCACTGCACATCACTGAATTTTATTTAATGTATCTATCTTTCATTATTTTTAGGACTGTTTAATAACCTTCATCAAATAAATCATGACTCTTCATTTCTCTGATTTCCCAACATGATATCAAAAAATTTTGCATTTAAAGATGTTTTTCTCCTTCTCTCATATTTTCCAGCTTAGTCCACAAAGTGATCCAAAAATAGTCAATTAATTTTCACAAACTCTCTAAAAATCAATTACACTCATTTTGCCAAGCCATAGAACAAAATGATGATCACAGCAGATACTGCTCATATAAAGTCAAAGGAACTCAAAACCATAGGAAATTAATTAACAAGAGTATCTTTCTGAAATTAAATATGGCAAAGAACCACAAGAGTAAACAGAGACAATGACATAGTTCTGAACTTGTTATTTCATGACCAACACGTGATCAGCTTGCAACACCTGTATTAATAGCACAGCAATCTCAGAGCTGACTTCTGACTTTTCCAGGGTACAACATGGGGCAGCAGGATAGATTTGTGCAATTAAAATGCAAACACCTGGGCTGACTTTTAAAGACCAGATGTGCTTCAATTAAACAAGCCCTGAGGTTTGCTTAAAACTACCACCTGCTTCCTGGTTACATGCAGTCACCTGGGTTTCTGTGTAAATTTTAAGTTTTGAATGTCTTTGGCTCTTTTTGAATGGGAAATGCCTCTATTCGGGTACTCCTTTGCAAGCAAGTCAAATTACCTTTTCTTCAAGGTATGTTCCAAGTTTAATTCTCACCCTTCAGCTTCCTGCAGAGGTTTGCTCCTAGATGTTGTAAAATAGCCAGGAGCTCAAAGCTGCCTGCTGTGCTGTCCCTCAGTATATAGTTTTTGATACTTTTAGCTGCAGCAAACAATGGCAGAATTGAAAGCAAACCTCTAGTGAGTCAGCACAGCTGGTTAAACTACAGCATCCATTCGGCCACAGGAAAAAAGGAAAAGTTAGTCAGTAGCTGTAATCTAGTTTCTCTTGGCACCTTGCGGACACTTTCATAGGCTCTGCCTGGCAACTCCCTGGTCTATAACAGTACAGATTTGACTTTGGGGATGAGCACATATGCACCCTCTGACTAGGGACTCCCTTGTGCTATCTGTTGTGTGTCAGCTGTACTGAACCAGCATGCACCAAAAAACTCACACATTTTGAGACTTGCAGGTAAGACAAAGCCGACAACTGCCTCCTGGTGAGCAGATTCATGATTAGAGGAATAGGGCTTTCCACAGATCCACAAAGAGAGCTCCATTGTTCAAATAAATAAATCTCAAGTTCTGCATCCATGCTGTACTTAAAAATATATTACTATATTATATTTGGCCAGTGAGAAGTAAGCCAGATGATATACCAGTCAGCATCTCTTTCAGATATTGGAAGAAATTATGATTTCTGTATGAATCGCTGCCTACCTACTTTCCTCTCAGCCTTATTCAATGGTAGCTGATATAGCAAGAGTTATAAAAACATTCATTTTTAAACAAATTAGAACTCAAGGGCCTCAGCTAGGTTAGGAGCTGTTTAATTTTAGGGTGTTTTTAATGCCTGGTGGTATCTATGACAAAGGGGTAGGGCAAGAAAGCAGGTCTCAAATTTTTTTCTGATAGTCTTTTCAATAGTTAGTGCAAAACTTCACAATTGGCAAGCATCATAAGCCAACTGGCCTAGTAAGTGGTCTAATACAACAGAGCAGAAATATTTCGGTGAATAAGCACATTACAGGGCCTGCCCAGTGGCAGAGGAAAAACTGCAAAATAAAGCTGCAGCTGTATTCAGCCTGGTGAGTCAGGCTGAATTCTTACGTGGAAGAAACTTGCTAGGGACTTCAAATATAGTGCAAAAAAGCAAAAGTGTCCTTGATTTAAAGCAGAGTGAGCAACTGGCTCCTCAAGGTGCTTGTCTCAACTCCCTAAAGCATTGTGTAAATAGGTTACATCACAGTTTTCAAACTATCTTAATTTTTATTCTAACCCCTCTTGTGATTGTTCTGCTCAAACAAAAACAAACAAACAAACAAACCCTCTTATGTTTAAACACAGCTTAGAACAAAATCACATCTGAATCTGCAAAAACTGTTTTAACTCCAAGGCAGCCAAACAGCAGGATCAACAAAGAAATCCACAACTATTTTTGTCTGGGTGCCTGGGGGGGAGAAGAGATATTTGATGATTTGCCTGGAGCATCAGAAGGCTTAGCATCAGCTTTCAAAGTGTAAGATACACAGAGAGGGACATAAAATATTCAAAATTTGTTAGACTGGTCTTCTGCAGTGTCTGATGGCATTATGGGCAAATGGATCATTCAGTTTACCCAAAGGTACTCAGCTTGCAGAAGCCAGAGGGAGCTGACCTCACCTCTTGATATAAAGACTGAACATAAGCATGAAGATGTTATGGTTCTCTGTCTACAGCATTTTCAGAAGGCCTGACTTCATAGCTAGTAAGTCTTCACAGGTTTTTACCCAGCTGGTCATTTCTAGAAGGCAAAGAACTACACAGCTCAGTAGCACTTAGTGAATTACAGTTATTTCTGCTAGTATGTAAAAGAGTATAGACATGCAATTTTATATTCCTAAACACACAGACAAACATCTATAAGAAAAAATATGGAGCTAATAATGAATTGAATTTGGCTTTTTCTTGTTTTCAATAAGCATGGTAAACCTCAGAAACACAGTATCAAAAACATCAAAGGAACAAGAGGAAGGATTTTATTGGTATTTTGATAGTGTAAGTGACAGAAATATGACTGAAGGTATCCTTTATTCTATTAACATAAAAAACCCCTTTTTTGTGCTAAGTCACCTGACAATGTAACTGGTGGGACTGTGCTATTCATCTGGATTAAGTGCCCCTCATTGCTTTTTCTTGCTTGGTGATCTCTAGTTCACAGTTTTAGGGAACTGGTGCTCAGGTATTTAATGCTAGGATGCAGGTCTTCCTTTATCAAGGAAGCACCTGAAGAAGTGGACAGAAACTCACCTCTTCTGTCTCCCTCTAGCACTAAGTTTCTCGTGACCAGCCCAGGCAACAGGCAAGCTCTGCCAAGGACCCTGCCTGCCACTTCTCCCAAGATATTTTTCTTCAGCAGCACCCTGTAGATCCTGAGAGCAGGATGCAGCTTGGGATATAGGAACAGGCCATGTCCTCTCTTATGGGCCAGGCACTGCCAGCCACCAGCACTGTACTCTGCTCCTCTCACATCCCCATGGACTGTACAGAGGTGTACAGAGAGAAGAGGGAAAGCAGATGGAAAAATAATTCAGAGGGGGAAATAAGCTCCAGTACTATGCAAATGGAGAAAACAATGATGTGGAGCTCTTTGCTCCCAGAAAGCAAATTCCAGAGAAGTGAGCAAGAACTGAGTCTCCTAATTGGCATGTGCAAGCAGAAATTATCCAATGGAGACCACGTTTTGCAAGATGTTTAGGTGGCCACAGATGCTGATAGACACATAGTCCCAGATCATTGGAATTCATTTAGTATTTATATGTCTCTAGTAAAATTAAAAAATCTTAATTGAGTGTCAACATCTAATTAATTTCTGTAGGTTTGGCCCTTGTGTGCCTCTCGTCAGAGAGGAAGCCCTTATCAGATTCCTCAGGTACCTACATACCTTAACAAATCTGTCCTCACATGTCTAAGTAAAGATGTGAAACACAATCAACACTCATTTCATTTCCTCTAACCTGTATCAACAAGTCTTTTTTTGACATTTAAAGCCCAGAACTTGCATAACTGTAACTTAAATACTTACTGAATTGCTAGTTGGCTGCTCCTTTTTAACCTCCAGATTTTAAATTGGTTCTTCCATGAGAAATACTGGCACTGGTCCATAGTTTTCCCTTCTGGACCTCATTCTCCCCAGTAATAATCCTTCCTCTCATATTTTTGCCTACAATCAGGACTGGATAATCTTGCTTTAATTTTTGAAATTATCCAACAGTGACTTTTTTTAAAAGGGAACAAATATACGTAAAACACTCAGACATCTGGATCTGACAGTCAAGAAGTCAGTGTTGCCTTATGATCACATGTAATTGTCATAGATCCATCTTACAGAACACAGCTTCACATTCTGCATGTTCTCCAGCATGTATGAGCAGTCCAGCACCCTTTTTTTCTTGCTGTCAGAGCAACACATAGGCAATTACCTAGCTGGGTCTTGCTGTGCTCATTTCCTTTCCAATGTAACTTCATCTCACCATTCCTCTGTTATTATATTCAGTTAATCACTTTGATTTGTCTTTTCTTAACCATTGCAGAAGCTGGCATTTTGGCAGCCTTGAAAATCATCTGTTCAGGGAGTAACAAGTGCAGACAGCACTGCAAATTTACCAATCTTGTTCAAATAGGATACCCTAAGTCCACAAGAGAAACCACTCTCAGCTCTAAAAGCTCAAATCATTCAGGCCTTGCATTCTTTTGTAAGGCAGCATGCAAGCATGGAGTGGTTATAATGGTGGTTGCAGTGGTACCTCTCTGATAGCATCTTGACATGGGCCAAATTCCTGATTTGTAGAAGCCAGCATCTGATGGCAATTTTTTTTTTTTTTTTTTTTTTTTTTTTTTTTTTTTTTTGGTCATAACTGCCTTAGTTTGGATTCGAACCACAGAACTGGAGATGAAAGGCAATATTTTAACCTCTTGAGACATTCAGTACACCTTATCATCTCTCCTTCTCATTACATATTTTCTAAAATATTTGGGGTTTTTTTTCTCTTTTCTTCCAAATTTTTATTCATCCTTCTTGAAACATAATTAGGGTTCTCAAAAGTGCATGACGCACATACACCGGAATGTCTACTGCACCTTTTGAGTTCTCTCTCTTCTTGGTATCACTATGCTTTCCATGGACCAGAAGAATTCCATGTCTTTTCTATTCTTTGTCTAGTCTCTCTTAGCATAAAACATCCCATAGTACTAGTGGGTTTGGTGTTAATGGGTACAGTTTGTTTCTGACTCTCTTTGACAATGCTAATAAACTTCTTGGCCATGGGAAAGGTCTGACTGTATTTCTTCTTGTCCTTGAAGTATGTGCCATAATATTAAATTAAATAAATATTTTCTCTGTCAGTAATACATGATTTTAACAGCAGACTTAGCTATACTAAAGTATGATTTAACAGCAATGAAGGCACTTATAGCATCCAACCTTATTATGAAACAAATTAATAACCGTCATAATGGTGTGACATTGACTCCTTCAGACAGGGTCCTCCCCATTGTGTTTTTTAATAAATTCCAGAAATAATAAGAAACAGCTTCTAAAATTTGCTAGCTTCATTTTTATTTCTGAATGCAGTAAGAACACTAGCAGACAAGATTATTTTGGCCACTCTTTGTCAACAACCTCATTCCAAACTAAGTAAACCATAGATTTTTTTTCTACATTTTTCTCTACTAGTTGCAACTTGAAAAAAAATAAAGTCAGCAACATATTTTACTGTATGCACCCTGTTAGAATTCCCCCAGTTACCCAGCTATAGCTTGTCACGTTAAGAACATGTGAGTCCTGAATTCTTCTGATCACAGTGACCTATTGCACATGATGCAAACCAAGCAACACAACAGTGCTGGGGAGCTGTGAGCAATGGAAAGACAAAGCCTGTGACATCTGGCTGAACATGCTGTCCTTCTGGTGGAGATAATTTATGGTTTGCTTTCATTTCTTCACTGAAGTGCCATGGTGTAACCTTTCTGACCTCACATTTATGGGATTTGTGGTAGTTCAAATCATCATCAAGCCTTCATAAATGCTCCCACAAATAACAACACAAAGGAATTCAAGAGGAATTTATTGAGGAATTTTGATTAAGTCCTGAAAATGGGAATGGATTAACTTTTGCAAAATTTTAGCTGAAAAGGAAAATTTCTTGAATCCTATGGCTTCTGATATTTTCCAAGAAATCTGGCTATATAAAAAAATCAGTTATTCCCTAAAGTTTAAGAATCACTCAGTTACAGACATGATATTATTTTTATGTGTGATGCCAGGTTTATATAAAGTACTTGTGCAGTTATTTTCTTTATAGTTTTCTTCCTCTCTTCTTTGAGGATTTCCAATGAAGTTTATGTAGAATGCATGTGGGTACTGCAACTGTTATATCAATCATATTTAGTAATTTCTTTTTATAATGTTATACACCAGCTGCAAACAATAGAATCATTGATTCTAAAAAAGTAACAATTATTGTCTGCAAACTCTGAATATTGTTATTTTACCTGTAGAATACAATGAATTTATTCATGCATTAATATTACAGGCAATAAGGTCTGCTTTCTAAGGAGACAAACTGTTTAATATCAAAGTTAGATGATATTATGGAAGGATACAAAGCAGTTTTTCAATATTATCTCTTTAAAGATATCAAAATCCCGGACAGGAAATATGTCTTAAATTATGGTGGGGTTTTTTCCATAGGTGCAGCAGAGTGTAAGTGTTGTCCTTGTCTTGCTTGCTTTCTTCCCCTCAAATATATGAGAGTTAATGTTTTTATCTTCTTAAATCATTTCCAATATATTAATATACTGCATTGATCTACCATTCATCTGATTGTTGAGAGGAGGACATTAATGGTTTCCATTAGTCCATTTTCTAATTTCCATGTGTTCTGATGATAATAAATCTTTGCCTCATCTATTTGCAAGGAGCAGCTGGTTCCAGAAGAATGGACTGCATTGCAGATAATGGAGGTTTCTAGAAGGAGGAAAAAAATCACAGAACAATGACTATCTCTTCAGAAGGAAGAATGGCAGGCTCTTTTGCAGAATACACTCATGAGAAAGAAGAGGATGTAAATGCAGGCCACGAGGCTCAAGCTCTACTATGTGACTGGAAATCTGGAGACCAGCATCAACCTTGTAAAATCAGAGAGGAGGGGTGAGGGATGAGGCTCAGCATCAGGGTTCAGCAGTGTGTCCCCCATATGAGAGGCAGCTTGAGCCTAGGCCACTCAAACTGGGCAGAGTGACCACATACCTAGCTGAAAACTACACCACGGAATGTAGCCTGTGTATTTGTCATCCCCAATTTGTTGGCTTTGAACTGTCTTATTCTCTGATTAGTACTGAGTTTCAACATTTTGTGCAGTTCCTACATGCTATCTGAAGAAGAAGGGTGGGCATGAAGTTAGTTGAACTAAATATACAAAGATGGTGTTGATTTGATAGACCAAAAGAATAAACATGGCATGCATTCACAGGCTTGCACATCACCAATACCATTAATTTCTTATCTTCCTTGTTTTTTCTTTGCCCCTCAGACTTGATCTAGGTATCTTTACTCTCTGGCTTTCCTGTCAAAACCATTACAATGGCAGTAGTTAATGCATCATGTATTTTCCATTCTAAAACTTCAAGAACCTTGAAAAGCACCATGCTTTGGAACACAGAGTAGAAAATTTGAAATGTTCTGTGAAGGAAAACATCTAGACAGAAGAGTAATTTTGAGAAAAAATGCAAGTTTTGCTCTGGAAGGAAACAGTGATGTCAGACTGAGCTATAAATTCCTTGGTTCAGCCATGTCATCCTCTACTCTTTCACCCTGAGAGAAGAACTGCATACCCAGGACCCCTCAGAGGCACCAAGGAGGCCCTCAGTGACTGATGGAGGTCCTGGCTTCACAACAGGTATGCCCCACAGGAGTCCCAGTGCTCAGGCTTCTGCCTTGCAACAGGACTGACACATGACTAAGTGCCCAGACTCTTCACCTCATTGCCTTTTCTTAGAAGCTCCTTGCATTTCAGACATTTTGACAGATGCTCATTTTCTCTAAAAACGCATGTATTATGTTGAGATCTGTTTTGATAATGGTGGGAAGAGGGTGTATAAATTTGTGTCTTCTCTTGCTGTGATCAGATTTTGTTCATTTTCATGTAGCCACCACATGTTTAAATAACTGATTTCTACACAGTTCTGTGAATTATAAAATCTATAAGAGTAATGTAGGCAGAGTGGGAATGAGGCTCATACATAATGCAGATTTCTGTTGCTATTCCAGGAGTGGGACAGGAATATGCCTGTTTTCTACACGCTGTTCAGAAAAAAATATTGCATATTGTAGAGTAGTTTAAAAAAAAAAAGCTAGCTAATGAATCACCGGAGCTGTTCCATGTACCAGACTTCCACATTATAGAGAGAATCCTTCTTTGAAAGAGAATGGATTAGTCTGATCTGCTCTATATCTGAAAAGCAGATGCTACCTCTGCTTCATCTGTTTTCATAGTGAAGGCCTGTGGCAGCAATGACTAGAGTAAAGATGATCAGAAGAGCTTAGAGGTAAGATCCACGGAATCATCATTCCTCCTTTAGGAGAAGATAGTAATAAAAGTGCATGAAGTTGTTTTCCTTGGCAAGATTTCAATGTTAAGTATCTAAAACTTAATCATTTGATAGTCACAGCTTGGCAGATCATCCTTAAAAGTATCTCATAGTCACACATGTTGCTCAGTTTGAACTTGGCCCAACATCACCAGTTTCAAAGTTGGGCATAATATTCAGGATTTCAGAGTTTATTGCTAAGAAGAGGAAAATAAAAAGAAACAGCCTGATCTTTAAAGAATACATTCACCTACATCACAGAGAGAACATGCACACATGCAAACGTGTAAGACAGAAAGTAAGGGCAGGAATTCTAATGCAAAATAAACTATGTTAAACAAAGCACCTGCTGAACATGGGATGTACATTTTACCAATATATTTATTGAAAGAATTGTTTTAGCCATAGTTTTGTACACAGTGTTTTAGCTAACAAGTTTTAAAATTACTTTGAAGAGGATGGGAAAAACCCAGAAAATCAATGTTAAGAAAAAATAATCATGAACTTGAAAAAGATTTCTACCCCCATCCTCACCATAAATACTTCAGGAAGATCTCGACATATTGTCAGACTCTGAGAACTGCATCTCAGTGAAAAAGCTGGGAAAAAAAGAGTAAGGAAAAAAAAATAAAAAACCAGCAAAAGGATAAAGAGCAAACAATAAATGTTTGGCAGCACTCTACCTCCCAGGGCAGTCAACAACCTATGTCTTGCACGTAATACTATTTAAGCAAACCTGTTCCTGAGTTCAGCTGCTGAAATAAATCAAAAGTGCAACCAATAGATTTGCCATGGCATGAGAAGAAAGTGGTCTATTTTATGAATTGTACACTGATTTTAAAAGCTTTGTTCAATCTATTTTAGCTTGAGGTATGAATGCCTAGAATGAACAGGCGCTGTGAGCACTGGAGCACCCTGCAAGCATAGAGAACCTTCTTGGGAAGAAGTTATGTCAAATGAATGTGTGAGCTTTGGGTGGGGGCTTCAAAATCAATCTTTTCAATCTGATGGATAATTATGGCCTTTCTCAAATAATTCTGTGTGGTAGTCACAGAATGATTGCAGAAATGGTTTCTCCTGAATGCTGTAGTTAATATGTGTTCAGGCAGAAAGAGGAGAATTGCAATTGCAGGATAAAGGAAGAGAGTAGTGAGAGACACTACTTGGGAGTGACCTCTCTCCTTTTGCTGGGGGACAAAAAGGAATTTGCACTTTTTTCCTGATGGTAAAAATCTTCAGCTTGAAGAACTGAATGTGAAAAAAAAAAAGAAAGAAAAAAAATTATATGTTAATTTATATGTTAATAGTTCACATTTACTACAATCTTACAAAATTCTACTGGATCATTTTGAGCAAGGTTTGTGTAGGGGTGATAAGGACTGATTGGCCAATCCAGCCCAATGTCACTACCAAAAAAAATGGAGAAAGATATGGAGGAAAAGATGGGATGGGTGAAGGCAGAGAAAGGGGGACTCTGAGGAGGAACAAAATGACCAGATTTGCATTGGCAAGTGAGATTCTTCATACAGCAAGAGCAACGGTGTTGCCATCACCAGCCAAAGGTATCAAAGGTACCCTGTACTTATAAACTTCTCACAGATCTTCAGAAACGACATACATCTGAAAAGAGCCTAGAAAAAAGAGAGCTAGGAGAAATTAGAGATTTTGTAGCAGTAACCTTAAGGAAAGAACTTGTAGAAATATGGCAAAATTTCAGCTTAATGGAAAGTAGCAGTAATGTAGTCAATACAAAGGAGCAAAAAAAATTCACTTGATGAAGATAGGTGAGGAACAGGAGCTGTTAGGCAGTTTATTCCTAATGGTAAAAAAAATGTCAGTTAATGGTGCTGAAGGAAAATGGAAACCAAGAGCATATGCCATTAAAGGATATGTTACACTAAACAAGAAAAATGTCTAGCAGTCATAAGATTGTGCTCTCTTTCAATTCACAAACAACATCAGAAGACATATCAGAAAATAAAAGTGTGGCAATTGTACAAACTGCAGGACTGGAACAAAACAAAACAAATCATATATGTTGTCTTCAAATTTTAGTTTAAATTAAAGTAAAATAAAAGTCCTAAAGAATGAAACCTAATATTGCAAAAAAAGTAGCTCATGAGTACAAATTCCTTGAAACACACTTACAAATATACACACACACAAAAAAAAAAAAGAAAAAAAAGTCATCCTTCACTGAGTATATCAACTCAATCTTCAAACTGTGTGGGTGTCTTCTGGGGTGTTACAGTACAGATCGCTGATCAAGTGTCATAGCTAGTGTATTGGCTATTCTTCACATGGAGGTTGGTTTGGAATTAGATTAACAATTTCATTTTCTGTGAAACTTGAGGCTGTGTTTTGAGTGTTTTCCAAAGACTAAAAGACACTTTGCAAATTACTCACATTGGGCTGTATTACTTCCTGTCCTTCCAGATTTACCTTTACTCACACAAGTGTGCACTGATGGGCTTGGAGCTAGTTTGTAAGAGGTTTTATTCTCCCATCAGTGTTTATGACTATCACACAGGGGAAAGTCCTCCTCCTCTTAGCCATTGCAACTGTGGCAAGTCTGAAAGTTCCCATTTGTAAGAGAGTCTTCAAGAGCTCCTTTCAGAGAAGACTTCCATGTTAACAGTTATTCCCACATACAACAGATTGAAGACACATAGGTATGTTTTATATCTACTAGAAATACACCATTACCAAGGGAGAAATACCACTGCTCAGGAACCTCCCTTGAGGAGCATAACTTTAAAACTGGAACATAGGCCAGACCCCTAGAGGAATGTCAGAGCAGCACCCAACCAAATCTTGAAGGACATGCAAAGAAAGACAAGCAACTCAAGAGCTAGTCACATGGAAATGAAAGCTTGATATATTTTAATATTGCAAGTGTTTTGCATTTGTTGTGCAGCAATAAATAACATATGAAGAACAATTCAAATGCCAGATGACTGTGATAACTGCTGCTGATTCAAGGCAAGACTTTGTCTGAATGACGAAACTATTGGGGAACTACTGAAGCTGAAATAAAGAACACTGGAAAGTGTATAGAGGCAATCTTCTCTAAACTCCAACTCACCCAGATTATCGGGAAGATAGTCAACGTCTCACAACGTCCCACCTTGAATAAATGGGAACACATAGCTGAGCCCCAGTGCAAATGTTCTTTGCCCACAGTAGGTGGAAACAAGAATAAGTAGTAAGGGAGGACCATGGAAACATTTTCTAGGCATGCAGAATATTGTTGGAAAACTAAGTTCAGCTAAGACTGAAATTGCCAAAGGACACCAAGGGCAGAAACACAAACCTCTTTACACAAGTGAATATAAAGAATAAAAAAGAGTCATGTCACCACAAAGCAAAATGAAGCACTTGAATTAGTGACAGTAATTATGTCAAAGGCTGAGATAGTCTGTTTTCATTTCCTTGGCCTTCATGGAAACAACATCCCACGTCTACCCTGCCAGAGCCCCCAGGAAGACTGCTACCAGCAGTGGATGAACATTAATTCTGAACTTAGTTTGGTTATTGTAGTAAAATACAATAAAAATGTTTCTGTACATAAATACACAGTAAAATAAAAGTCAAGGAGAATCTTCACCCCTTATTTGGTGGTGTTGGGAAACAGTGACAAGGGATTAGGAAAAGGCGGAGGTGCTGAATGCCTTCTTTTCCTCAGTATTTTATGGTAAGAGCAACTGTTCTCTCCAGCTCACAGAGCTGGAAGACAGATATAGGGAGCAAAATTAAGCCCCCATAACGCCAGGAGAAATGGTTACACATACAAGTCTATGGAGCTGGATGGGATATATCCAAGGGCACTGAGGCAGCTACCAGAAATGCTTACTGACCCACTTTCAGTAATTTCTCAGTGTCCCTGACTAACTGAGAAGGCCCCAGTTTACTGGAGATTAGCCAGTATGATGTCCATCTATGGGAAGGACCACAAAGAGGATCCAGGGAGCTGCAGGCCCATCCTTGCTGCAGAAGGTCATGGAACAGATTACCTGGAGTGTCATCAAGTGGTAGATGTAGAACAACCAGGCAATCAGGTCCAGCTACCATGACTTTGTGAAAAGCAGGTCCTGGTTGACCAAGCCGATCTCCTTCTATGAGAGAGTGATTCACATGTTAGATGAGAGAAGCGCTGTAGATGTCGTCTGACTGGACTTCAGTAAAAATCTTGACAAGGTGTTGCACTATCTGGTGGAAGGGCCTGTGTCCAGCAGTCTCACAATTCTTGTCTTTGCATCATTTGCTTTGTCTGTCATTACTTTCTAGGGCTTTCTTCCACCTTCTCCTTATGTTTTGCTGGTCTAAAAGAGATCCAAGGTATTACACATCAGTTATGTTTCATAGACAATGAAAGAGCAAGTACATGATGTTGAGCAGTTCAGTGTTCACAGTGCAATGACCTGCATGACTTTTGTCACTGAGAGACTTTGGCTTTAAACGACCATGAATTTAATGTTCTTGATGCACAAGTTGTTCAGCAATAAGACAAGCACTTCATTTCCAGTACTGAGATGAATTGTAGGACGACAAGAATTGACACATGATGGATTAAAACTGTAGCCTGTTTAGACTAATTTCTTTCTTTTGAGAGCAGGAAGTAATACATGCTTTAGAGGAAGCTGAAAAAAGGGTAACCAAGGAGAGATTTTTTTTCCCCATCTACTGTATGTGGAGCTCCAACTAAAGCAAACAGAATGTGTACATACATGTTTTTCCAATCAAGTCTCGCTTCACCATGGAGTTGTAAGTCGTAAGTGCAGTGCCCTTCGTTAGATCTCACTACATGCAGAACATTTCATGCTGGTCTTTAAAACAGTGTCCATAAAATTAAGAAACTGGATTCACATGCCTAAAGAAATAAGAAAACTTTCAAATAAGATGTGACCTTTCTGATCCTGCCAGCCTCAGCAGAATGCATGTGATTTCAGCTCTTCTAAAGACTCCTCCACAACTATTTATGTATTAAAAAGAAATAGAGAGGCCTATACTCAGCCACCCAACTTAGCTGTTATTTTTTTGTCTTCAATACCTGCAATGACTTGAACTCACCAGTACCTGTAAACCCTCTGTTTTTTTTTTTTTTAATATGTGTAGATATTTTTCCATTTTTTTTCCTACCCTAACATCTGATCAGCCAACTATCGAATACCAACTGGAGCACTCATCCAGATGTAGATGGGTGATCTGTTTTATACCAGCTTCATTCTGGTTTTGCTGTCTCTCTTCTTCCCTTTTACAGTCTGAAAGCTAAAGTGAGATACAGAAAAATTCTTAGTTAATTTATAGCTCTTGCTTTGCAAGTCTATTCTGGTAAATACACTACTCCATTGTATACATTTCCTTAGTTTTTAATATCTGCAATTGCCTACATCAATCCTATTCTCCATCTACTCTTGTAAAACCACTCCAATGTAAGTGAGGGTGGGCTGCAAAACACTCTTGTTTGCAGGCGAAAAATGACAGACTTTACATTAAGAGTCTTCCTCTTTTCTATCAGCTTGATGCAGCCCTTTAGAATTAATTTTTAAAGTTTTAAAAAACAGGGAAAAAAAAAAGAAGGAAAAAAGGTTTCATTTCATTGTGCATTTAAGTGAAATCTTTAAACCCCTTTGCATTATTTTATCACATCAGACTTGTCAAGTCACACTCATTTGAATGAGTGAGATTTGAAAACTTCTGAGTGTTATATTACATTTTCCATTGATATATGCCGTGAATCTTTAAGGCTGCATGAAAATGAAGCCAAAAGCAAAAGGAGACAGCTCACTTCAAATGAGTGAGACTGGATAGGTCTGTCATATGTTATTTCAGGTGCTCAAAGAATAGCAATTCTACGCAGAGATGGGTGATGGGGTTGACAGGTTTGCATGGATTTAGATAAAGAAGGGAAACTTAATCATAGAGACAGAATCAAAAAGCAATGATTCCAATAGAAGAGTCATATCCTTTGAAAACTAAATTGTCTCTTATCCCATACTCAAAAGAGTTGAAATGTCAGAGTTGAGGGCCCTTCTGGAGGTGCCCTTGTACTTCTGCAATGACAGAACTCCTTGTAGGAGAAAGCTGCTTTGCAGATCATTCTCTTTGGCTGGATGGGGGAACTGTGACACCATAGCCACCTCCTCCCCAGTGCATTATGTGTTGTCTCAGATTCTCCTAATGAGAAAATGTCTGTGTGGCAGAGACACTTTGCATATCTTGCTTGCACATTTGTTCCAAAGCCAGCCACAAATTGGACCCTGAAAATTTTCAAGAATACTTTTTCTCTGATTGTGCATGAACAAGTTGACTTTATAATCCTATATATTGATTTTATAGTGGTCAAACAGTCTTCTACAAGTTTCTCAAAGGCTTTTCAAAGGAGATTTGATTTTCCGTGCAAGTGAGGAGAGGAAATCTGGTACAAGACACCTTCCAGATCTGCACCGTGTAAGGAAGTGCCCGCAAGTTGATTTTTTTCTAGCAGAGTGAAAAATACTTCAAAGAGCTCATTACCACGTGCATGGCGTGTTTAGCAATGCACAGTTCGAGCAAAAAGGCTAATGTGAAAGACGCCAAAGGGAAGCTCTTGCATTTAATGGGTTTGCTCCCACAAAGGGAGCACACAGACTAAGCGCCGGCTGCGCTCAGAGGACGCCGAGAGGAGCTCCCAAATTATCCCTCCAGGATGGCCCAGCCGCTGCATCGCCATGCCGGCAGCAGAGGGAGATGTCGGCATGCCTTTCAGTAGAGACTTGTCTCGGCTGGGATTTGCACTTCATTAATTCAGTGCTTGAAATCAAACCAGCGTTTAAACTGCTCTGCTATTAATACGCAAGGGTAGACATGTAATGTGGAGAATTTCCACTAAACTTGCTACACAGATGTCGCCCTGATTTTGTAAGACTTTGTTAAGCCTTCTGATGTTTGCATTCTTTCAACAAACTTTCTCACACACAGTTCTGTAAATAACCTATGTTTTGCATTCTTTCATGGAGGTGGAGAGAACTGATGGACCCTTGGTCTGTCCAGTGGCATTGGAGAGGTGGCACTGTCACCCGCCAATCCACTGTCACCTTTGGAAAACTATAAATGTTGGAGTCAGAAAATAAAGCTCTTCTTCTTCTTCCTTTTTGTTCCCCTCGAGAGCAGCAGTGTCTGTGTCATCATTTCGTGCCGTATCACAACACACAGCCATAATTTTTGAGTACTTTTGTGGGATGTTTTTGGATAGTCAGTGAAACAGAGATACTCTTACAGCAAAATATTCTCAGGAAAGAGTTAACTGAAGTATTTGGTCAGCTTTTCTGAGACTGAAAACAAACAAAATATGATGATTCGTAGGAAGACAGAATCAAACTTAAAATGTGCATTTTTTTTGTTTGGATATGTGACCCATTGTAACCATTTCAAAGGAAAAGAGGTAGGGGGATAAGCATTTTTGAGTAATATAAATACAGTGGATAAATACATGGGCGTATTTTGATACCATGGTTGTGGTGAGATAAAACTTGATTAGTTTCATCATGTAAAACAGCAATAATAAGAACAATAAAATACAATCTTTATTCAGTTCAGCATAGCCAAAGGACCACAGAAGGTATGTCAAATTTACACCGGACAAGAGTTTTCTCTTTTTGTCCAGATTTCATTCGGAGGTGAAAAAACACACTAGTATTCTCACTTTTCTGTTTGGGAAAATTATCTGCTCACTTGGGACAGTGGAATTAGAGCAAGCATTAACTCTTGTACTTATTTCAGGAGTCAAGTGGAAGTTAGATTTGTTCTCAGATACCAGGTAGAAGGAGAAATACAGAACTGATTCTGTTTTGGCTGAAGACAGTTTCCAGCAGGGAGTGCTCCACTGAGCTGATAGTGAAGGCAAGTGTGAGAAGGGTGAGGTGCTTCTCTGCTGATCCAAAGGAGGAGAAATGCTTTGATAGCTCTGCTTTCCCAACCACTATGTAGATTTGCTTAACATGTTGTTCAGCTCAATTACTGTAAAACATGGACAAAAACTGGGAAGAAGGAAATTTTACATTTTTGTCTGGAAATTGTTTTGCTCTTATTGTTGAAACTGATTTTGAAGGAACTGTTATTGAACACCCAGCTCCTTGGGGAGGTGGTACTTCAAGCCAAATAAATTGTAACCAAGACTTACAATTTAGGCACCTACACTGAAGCACAAAGCTGGGCTTCATTCAGACTATACTTGCCCCTTCATTTGGGTAGGACAGGCAGCATAGTGCAGTCACACAGCCCAGGCTCCCTCGGCAGGTGATACTCACCCATGGAAGGCAGCTGTTGCTACCAGTCAGAATATCAATGAGTGCTGCAGGCAAAGGTCTAGAAAAAGAATAACCATAGCCGGAATGGCAGGAAAAATCCCCTCCCTCCAGCCCCTGTCCCATGTTGAGTTAATAGTTGTTTTCGGAAAATGATGTTTGCATGAACTTTGGAAGCATAAGAGCTACACTTTTTCTGCATTCTGGTTTTTCACTGATAGTTACAGCTGATCTATTTTTTTTTTCATTTTGTCAATGTAAAACTACAGCAGCTCATCCAAAATCCACAGAGCTTCTCCAAATCTGATTGTGATGCAAGCAAAAGATATGGTAGGCTCTGAATGTCTACCAAAAAAAAAAAAAATTATTTCTACTCTGCCATAATATGAAGTTCTGCGGCAGCTTCCTCAGCCTCCTACACACAAGTGTGTGGGAGAAAATGTGAAGTGACACATAAACTAATGTCTAAGAGAAATGTGAGGGATACAGCCTACAGATTTTTAAAACAGTATCTAAAATGTAGAAGCACAATGAGAAAAAAAGACAGAATTAGAATGAGAAAATTCCCTCCATTTCCTGGATCAAGTTTGTAAGTGGAAAGTTGTAATCAGTAGACATTGGGGTAAATTTAACATTACATATAGTATTAATTTTAATGTTAGCTTTTTATTTTTTCTCTTTTGAATAATAATATAAAGTCAAATTTAAATTGTAAATTGTATCCAGATAGTACTAGTTTCCTGGCTCAAATTCTTCAGCACATATGGCAGAAGCATAAGCTTGTGCCAGTCTGCCTACTTGGGGTAATTTTGCATGCAAATAGTTTAGTCCCTATACTGAGGTGCTAGAATGTGTTTAGTACACTTGAAAATATTTGCATTGCAAAGGAAGAGCTAATCTTCTGAGAAAAATCAAATTGATATTTTATATTAAGGGACTGCTTTGGACTTTGTGTGGCACTGTTATATGGAAAATTATGTTTACCGTACAGCTAGAATTTTTAATCGACCTTCAAGAGAGAAGGACTGGCTACTGCTTTGCCAAATTTGAAAGCTACTGGAACAGTCTCTACTTGACATTCACCACAATTCCCCTTTTCTACTCCTGAACAATTTCATAACTTTGAAAAAACTATTACCCATAAGCAGGTTTAGCAGTGATTGCAATGTTTAATATGTATTCAAGTCGTTGGAAAAAAGAAGCAACTCTTATTAATGGCATGAATAATTAGCACACCTGAGTCTGTTCTAGCTCCTGGAAATGTCTGTTCCATACTGGACATATTTAGAGGCTCCACTTGCCAATACATGGCCTTGTTTCCCATCCAAAGCAATGAAAATATGTACATTCCCTTACCAGTAAGCTGATATTCAGATTTATATTCCAACCTTCACTTGACGCACAAACACACGTGCCTTTCCATTACTTAGCATCATCTCTGAAAATATTCATCTTTTAAACAGGATGTGACAGGTGAGTGTATCATCTAACACAGTGCTGGTTCATCTACTCAGTCTATGCTCTTTGCAGCCTGTCCTTGTTTTATGTGGCTGGCTGTCATTATACAAGACAGACATGACTCAGCTCATGCAATTTGTTAAATTCAGCTGGTACTAGCTGGACTCTGTGGCAGTGCTGGTGTTGAAGTCATGCTTCCTCTGAAACCAGTCTCTCAGGACACTGAAAACAGATCTGGATTCCGAAATATTTTGAGTCCCACCACATGTATGCTGTTTGTCAAGAAGGAACTTAAAAGGTGTTCTTTCTGAAAGTATAGATATAAGTTCAGCCACTCATTTCTACAGTTTCAGCGCAATGTGTACATGAATATATGTTCATTAATATGCTTTCATATGGTTTTGTGAGGGAGTTAAGTTTTTGAATTAACTATAGTTTATATAATTGCATTACTCCTATGTAATGCTATTGTATTTAGAGAAAAGCTGATGAAGTTCCAAGCAGGTCCTCTTTTTTTTTTTTTTTTTTTTCCTCTCCCTTTCAGTCTGAGAACAGATTTTATTGCCCTGTTTGCTGATCCACATGCAAATACAGCTGTTTCTGCTGCAGGAAAAAGCTCTTCTGGAGCCTAATTGTGTACTGTCTCATACAGCTGTTGTAAACACTCAAGAAGAAAGGTGTAAGCGCCTTTGGAAATTCCTGAAGAAGAAGCCCTTGACATGGCTGATAGCCTGGGACAGAGCAGGTGGGTGAGGGATGGTGCAGTAGTCAGTGTAGCGAGGTGGACGATTTCAGGGTCTCTTGCAGTGGATCTCTAAGCAGCAGAATTCATTGTGGTAACCAAAGCTATCCTGTATACCTTATTTTTTTTTCCTGATGACATATTGACCAGGCAACTGATGAGTTAAGTCCTAATAATTTTTAAATGACTATTGTAAATGTCTGTCAAACTCCAGGTGAAGTAGTTTTCCAGCAGGTCACATGAGGTCCTGTTGACTTTCAATGTGTCTGGAAAGAATTTAATCTGAATTCAAAAGTTGTGTAGATGCACTCCGTACTGTGAATAGAGACTTTATTTAATTTGAATTAGCAATTATGTTGTCTCTTTTTAGTGTTTGCTTGGTAGTTGTAATGGCTACTAAGCCAATTTTTAGACTTTTTAAAATTCAGAGATTTTCAGAGATTGTCTTTACTTATAAGGAAGTAAGTTTTCTTATTCTGTGTCATTCACAATCCAGACTAGGTCACCATTCATTGCAATATAATTACCATGTAATCCTCCAAAAATCCATTAAATTACTCTATTAAATACCCCAGGTACAAAATAATATCAAGTTGCAATTTATGGGTCTTCAAACCTTCAAATTCTATATTTGAAGTCTTCTAGCTTTTCTATTTGACCTGCCAAAAGGCAAACCTTACATCCAAATTTCAAATATAGTTATTTGTGATATACAATCTTTTCATTACCAGTGATTCGGTTCAAGGTGTTGATAATATATTTTTGTGTGATTTTTATGTCAGAGGAAAAAAGTTGAATTCTGCACCAGCCAGCAGGCATCTTCTACTAGTAGCACAGTTGACTACATACTTTGTAGCTCTATTGAGCTATCAGTAAGTCTCTGAATAATATCAACAAAGAGCCACCGGAAATAAAATAACAGTGACAGCAACAGTTCAGTCTTAGATCTATGTGTCAGCCTGACTGCAGACACAGGCCCCTACTCTCTCACCTTTCAATTATTATCCTTTCAGCCATAAGGCAAGTATTTAATATTTCTGATGAAAACTGAACTTCTCAAGTACAAATATTCCAAAAGTTAAAATAAAGAAAGCATCCATTTGAGCAGCTGAGTAATGATATTATAGGTCTTTGTATGAACTCATCTGTTAGCATAGATACTTCCATAGAACATTACCTCATCATTAATATATTCAGTCCCATACTAACAATGATACCTGTCTGTACAGCAAGGTGCAAAAGCAGCTACAGAAACAGTTTGATGAGAAGCAGCAGTGGTTGATTTGTGAGCACTGAAATGGTCTGTGATTTGCAGGGGACCAGCTGGTTAGAGTCTGAACTGAACCAAATAATGTGCACTTTGGTGCACACCATCAGCAGTGCTGCTGTTTGTTCTTCCATTATGTCAGATCAAGGGAAGCATGGTCAAACGTTCTCAATATAGATCTGGGATCTCTTCCTTGTCTCATGTTATTATTTTCTGTTGCTGTGACTTAATGTACCGATTATATCCCTTCTACGAAATGGCCTATGACCAGTTTTGCAGTGGATTGTGAGACTTGTTTAGTTACATTTGTAAAACACTTAGAAGATCAAGCCCCAGCAATAACAGCAAAACAGTCCCAGGCTTCTCTAAGGGAAAGAAAAAGATTCTGATCCAAGCCCCATATTCCAGCTGATTTGCTCTGATTTTCCACCACAACCCTTTATTTAGTTCTTTCTGTTGTCAGAAGCAAACCTCCAGAGATGTACAGCCAGCTGGAACAGCCCGCCTGGGAAAGAAAAGAAGATACGAAGCCAGCTGAATCTTCACCTTCAATATTTGCTAATGTATAGTCGCATACAGGTTTTGCAAAGTCTTTCTGCTTTCAAATATATTATGATCCACCAGAAAGTGACAGGAGAAGAAATAAGGTAATGTTAAAAACGAAGGTAAAAAAAGGTAATAGTTGTGAATGATGAATACGAGAAGGGTGCAGGAACAAAGAAAGACTGTGATACTGAATGCAAGCACCTGCTCCTCTGCATGAAACTCCCTACTCCCAGTTATTGCTGCCTCTTTTAGAAGGGAATATGCATCTCAAAATTAAAATGAAGTAGATAGGTAGCTGCATGAAGCAGCAGGTAATGTGACATCTCCATTTTAGTAAGTCACACCTTAGTCCACTGTGCCTACACATTTCTCATTTTAAATAAGTAAAACCAGATGGGATTGTAATAATTACCATTCTTAAGTAATACTTTGCTATGTTTGGGAAAGTGCTGTCTGAAAGACCAGCATCCTCTGAGCATCCAGGCCAGTGAAAAACACTGCTTGCATTCCACAGTGTTTTGCAGTATTTTGTTTGTCCGGAGACTGCCATAATTCACAACTGCCTGGTGTCAGACACTGTTTCAACAGATAGGCAGTCACAGGTACTGTATGTGTGCCAACAGGAACTTACTAAAAACACAGAACAATAAGGAGTATCTGACTTAGTATGTTTGTGAAACTCCGTCTGTTAGCAAACCATTTATTTGAAAAAACAGAAATGAGGTTTCTGCTTCCTGGGAGATGCTAGCACATCAATCAATCCATTAGATATGTAAATAAAGCAATAACCGAGGAATAAATAACTTCTACAATCCACCAATAAAATCTTCAAATAGATATGTTACCAGAATGAAATGACTCATAAACAATTTTGTGGCTACATTATATCTTCAAACATGGAGGCAGCAAAAAAAATGAAAACAAGTAGATTAGAACAGCAGTGCCAACTGTAAAAATGTCATCTCTCTCTGATCTTCCAAATCTTTCCTTTACTCCTTCTTATTCATAATCTATTGTAAGGAAAAAAAAAAAAAGAAAAAAATATTAGAAAATCCTGCAGCACATTTCCTCAAGCACAGAAGGTGAGAAAAATAGCTGCCTTTACAGCTGATGGCACCATTAACTCCCTGCACTTGCTTGACTAAGCCAAAAGCACATGGGCCTCTGGAAGGCACAGCACACAGTCAACATGTAAAGTGCCTGGTTCTCCTGGTGCTGCAGCATTCTGTCCCCCCAACAGCAGACACAACAGGCATGTGAAACCAGGCCTTCTGAATGATTCTTCCCTTATGTTGGGGGAAGCCATCAAAGAAATTGTACATTTGCTAGTACGTAAGTGCACAGCAATTCTTTTTAAGGAAGGAAGCCAATTTAGAGTTGAAGATTTTTGTTTCCATATAATAATCATTGACAACTTCAGTAGGTATATTTTGTGCATTGAAAGCCCTGAATGAATCATTTTCATTAATTATTATTGCTATGATTATGAGTTACTGTTGATAATCTTACAGCTTTTCAGCTTTTCAACTGCACTGTACATCCCCAGTCCCACTGACAAGATCACATACTCAAAACTGCATTTCTTGTGAGATGGGATAGTTCTAAGAAAGGCAATAACATAGTTAAACTGAAAATGATTGCCAGTTGCAAAGCAATGTGTTGAACAGAAGCCTAAAAATGAGGTTTTCATTCATATTACTATATTCTGGAGCCAAGACTTTTGTGGATTGGACCTAAATTGTTTTAGTACAGCTTAAATACTCACTAATTTAACACCACTTAAATTGGCAATAAAAACACCCCCAACTGTGTTGAGCTGTCATCCTGTTTATGCAAAGTAGCTTCAAATCTTAATACTAACTGTGCTAAGTAATGCCACTGGGATGACATTGATAGTGAATGTGCACAGCTTTTTTTTTTTTTTTTAATATACTATCAGGAAGTCTAGCCAAGTTTTTTTTTTTTTTTTTAATTACTAGTACTACTTTAACATCACATAGTTATTTCCATAGTATAAACACTGGAGGGGAAAGTGTTATTCCTGCAACAACTTTGAAGTAAGAAGTCTTTGTGGTTAACCATTTCCAATTCATTCTGTATTCTGCCAAGATTTAAACAGTGCCTCTTTACCACCTTGTAGTTATCTACCTTCCTTTGCAATTTGCCAAAGGAGTGTGTTTTTATATAATTGTTTTCTTTACAGTCTGGCTTGCAGGTTAACCACAATCACCTAATGTTAAAGATGGAGGTGACATTCAGTGGATAAAGAGAGGAGGTACAAGAACTCCTATGCCTATCCCTGACAATCAGTCACTGAAGCATTTAATGGAAATTCTAACATCTGAGTCAATATATAGCTTTGAACCGTAATAATGAAACACACCTTGAATTTTCAAAGTGGCTGGAAGTATTCCAGAGGAAGGGTAAATACTCTTAAAGAAAACAATCCACGCTTGGCAGTGTACTGCAATGTGAGTTTTAAGTTCCTTGCTTATTCAAATGCTTCACTGACCCATTTTGCACAAAGGAACATAGATATTGATGCTCTATTGAGCCAAAAGGCATCTCTTCAACATCTCTGGCTAACATATGATTATTTTACATTCTCCAGAGACTGGACTGTTGCTCAGTGCAGTCACTACTGGGAGCTGACAAATGCATTACATTGTTATATTCTACTCCCAGAGTTATATTCTCCCAGAGGGAGTTGTCCCATTTTTTCCAAGATCCCCATAAAAGAAGAGAATCAATCTCTGCAATGACTTAAAAATGAATTACTGGCACCAGTGGCCAGGACTTCCCCAATTCTGCTATAGCATATTTATAGATACTTCTTGATAATCAGGAAGAATCACAGAGTCATAGAAGGTCCTGAAGGTTGCATGGTCCATAGAAGGTTCCACAAGGATCCACAATGATCATCAAAGTCCAACTCTGGCCTTGCATAATACAGGCCCAAGAGTTATAACAAGTGCCTGAGAGCATTGTCCAAACACTTCTTGAACTCTGTCAGGCTGGTGCTGTGACCCCTTCCCTGGGGAGCTGTTCCAGTGCTCAGCCATCCTCTGGGTGAAGAACCTTTTCTTAATGCCTAGCTTAAACCTCCCTTGACAGAGCTTCATGCCATTTTTTTGAGTCCTGTCAATGGAACACAAGAAGTTCTAGAATCCTGTGAATTCTCAGAGAGAGACAGAGTGACAGGTGAAGAGAGAAAAAACCTGGTTTTTATTATTGCATTTCAAATGCTCACCTCTTATGTTTTCCTATCTGTCTTCCTCTTCTTTTCTCTAGTTGGGTAGTCACACCTTGACCTTTCCCCAAGCTGAAGTATAGGTAGCAATAATTTTCTTAATCTTAGTTTCTTACCAGAAAATTAGCTTTTTTTTTTTTCTTTAAGATGTGTGGAAATCTGTCTGTGAGTCCAAGGGCAATGGACAGGAGATCCCAAAAGTCTCTTTTCATCCAAAAAATTTCTGCAGTTTTGAATAACACCACAAGCATGGGCAAGGAGACCAAAATCAGAAGTTTGAATAGCTGTAGGAATTATGACAGCCATGGTTAAAAAAACACCACAATACCTTTAGGACCACAGGCAGAATATCTGCTTTGAAGACATTATCAAGGGATGTTTATTCAACTAATTCTTAAAATGCAGTATATTTCACAACTTTTGTATACACCCTGTTTTGTTCATCTCTTCATATTTAAGAAAGCTTTTACTGATAATCCAAGCTAATTTTCAATCCATTCTCTTTCAACCCCCTCTCCTCTATCCCCTCCCCTCTGTTAGCCACAGAAAGTAACTGATGACAGCCTTTTTTGTAAAACTATTTGTGTACTAAAATACTGTCGTTGTGTGTAAGCTTCTTCTCAGGTTTCCAAACTGTATAAAATACATTTTTCAACTCTTTTCCTTGCCTTTCATTCCAGTTATTTTTCTTTGGAAAATGACTATATGTTCTCTTTTACTGTTCAACAAATTCTAGCTTCAGGTAACCACCATTTTTTTTAACTTCACTATGCTTATTTTATACCAAAATTATATACTGGAATTTCAGCATGAACTCTGATAACAAGAAATATAACCAAAATATTGTTTGGGTTGATTTTTCTTTTGGTATCAGCATGAGCAGCTCAGCATTTAGATTAAGAGCAGAATATATAGACATGTAAGGGATTTTAAAATATTTGCCAGAGATTTTCATATGGCAACAATAAAACAAACTTAATCCTAAATTTATAGCGGACTTTTAGGTAAAATATTGGCTATTGGAGATAATCTAGGCACTTGCAGCAGTAGAATTTTAGGAAAGTAATATGTGGACACAAGGGCTTTGAAATGAATCTCAAACCCCATTTCGTAGAGGCAAGAAACATTTTGAAAATGTTACTCCAGAGAAGAGAAGGTTGAATAAGGTTCAGCCACCAATTTTCTCCTTTCAAGAATGCTTTATGTTTGTTTATCCAAATGCCAGCATGATTCTTTGTCACAAGTCTGTCACCATCAGAAGGACCATGTTATAACTTACAAGATGCATTAACACTTCACAATAACTGCAGTGAAAATGTTCAGCCAAAGGCTGTCATAACTGAGCCATGTTTGTGCTCCAGCTCCTCTTACCAAGTGTGGATGACCTAATCTGCCATTGCTTAGTTTAGCTTCCTATTTCAGACTTCCCAGAATTTATGCAGGAGAAAAGTTCCTAATAAGAGTCTGCACTTATGCACTGTCATGAAGTCTTATAAAAACAGGATTCCCAAAAAAGGGCAAATGTACTATCTTGTTGTAGTCCACAGATGCAGGTGCAGTTGTGGTGCTATGCCTCCTGGAATATCTATTCAAAATGTAGTACTATAGTGATTGTCATGATCAAATACATCATATTTTTGCAGTGCCTAATGTAGCAGCTCAGTGACATAATTGAACAATCATAGGTCAAATGACTGTGGATGCACACATCCTGTATTGAATATGCAGTAGAAATAACCAATACCATTTATCCTCTAGATTTCTCCTGTATGGAGCATTTACACCTTATTTCACAGGAAGTTCTAATTTCCGGCTATGTTTTCCTTTTGTAGTCACTCCCAATTCATACTGCCACATCCAAGAAACTACTTTATTTTAAGGATGGACTGTTTCTGTAGAGATCTTGAGAAGATAGATCATATTTCTTCCTCCCATTAGGCCACTTTCTTTGTGATAAAGAAAAACTTAGTGTCTTGGTATAACATAATCAAAACATTGCCATTCAGGTGTGTGTGCCATTTTAAAAGCATTTAATGATAAGCAACAATAAACCTTCACTGGCAGGGAAGCAAGTCTTGCAACAACCACGAGACAGTAAGTTTACTTCTTTATACCCACACACTGTTAAGGGAAATTACTTCAGTACATGTCTTATAATTGATGCATTTAATGTTGTTTACATTGGAACACTTTCTGACTGATTTCTTAAAGTACTGAACTTATATATAGAAGAGCAAATATTACTCTTTTACTGAATACAGGTCAATTTATTGTGAGTTGTTTGCAGTTATAAAAGGAGGCTGATACAGCTGATTTAGATTTATCTCCTGCCAAACTGATGCCTCTGAGATATTCTATATGGATAACACAAAGTACTGATGATGTTACTACCTTTACCATTCTTGTCTTTCTGTCTGCAGTAGGTACATGTGCCCTACAAGATGTTAAAAATATAATATATTCTGTTTCAGATGAACACATACGTATTAATAGGATAAATAAGTCCTGGTCTAATACCTGTGACAAACCCTTTACTCTGGAAGAGTGAAATTAAGTACTTCCTAAAAGCCACTATTTTGCTTATGGCAGTTTGTGAGCATGGTAAAACCTTAGTATTTGTGGAAAAGTCTGCCAGAAGAAAAAAAAAAAACCAACAAAAAACAAATCTACTTTTGTAAAATCTCAAGACAGGATTAGAAATATCATTCTTGTAAAAGAAGCTTTCATCATTTAGATATCTATCACAATACAAACACAAATATTAAAGAACAGTATGAATCTTAATAAAACACAGTAGAACTGAAAAAAACCCACCACACTAAGAATGAAAATGGCATAATTTGTTTTTTACCACTCTGTCTAGAAAGTGTAAAAAAGATTTTCAAAAAATTCCCCCTTCCATAAACTATGGATGAAATGTTTTTTTATACCTCTGTCACTAAGAAATCCACAGTACGGAACTTCTTTTTCTGGTGTTGAATTTCTTAGTTGCACTTTTTAAATCCATGCTGTCTCATGAAGATAATTACAACTGAATCAGCAAGTGCTACACAATGGAGAATGGTGACTCTTGGGAAGATATATAGCTCCTTACTTACTTGCAAAATAAAAATTGATTGTTCACTGGATGGAAACTGAGTCTCCAATTTTGTCTTAATTGCTTTTATTAAATGGGCAGATGGAGTTTTTAATTTCTTTGAAAAGGCCACTGTAAATTCTTTTTCACTCAAGAGTAGAATGCAGAAAAATGTGATTGTGGGATATCCAGCTTTTGGTATTAGATGCAAATTGATTTATGTGCCATGGAGCAGGATGAAGGAATGGGAATATTCCTTCCTTCCTCAACTACAAATTCAAATTTCCATCATGTCTTACTCTTTGCATGTGGTCAGTAGTGCAAGATTCTCCCCTCCCACTCAGCCCTCATCAGACCTTTAGCTCTATATGTAGGTCTGGAGTGCTTGACATATGTTAGAGCAGGTCCAGAGAAGGGCACGAAGAGGATCAGAGGGCTGAAGTGGCTCTAACAGGGAGAAGGGCTGAGAGCATTGGGGTTGTTCACCCTGGAGGTGAAGGCTGATTAAGGAAGCCTGGGGAAACCTCATTGTGGCCAGTAGTTAAAGGGGGCTTATAAAAAAGATGGACGACAACTTCTTATATGGGGTGTTAGTGATAGCACGAGGAGGAACAGTTTTAAATTAAAGAGAAATTTAGATTAGATATCAGGAATGGTTTTTTTATTCAGAGTATAGTGAGGCACTGGAACTGATCATCTAGAGCAGTAGAGGATGTCCCATGCCTGCAAGTACTCCAGGCCAGGTTGGATGGAGCCCTCAGGAAACTGATCTGGTGGGTGGCATCCCTACTCATGCCAGGGGTGATCTTTAAGGTCCCTTCTAACCCAAGACATTCTATTATTCAGTGATTGCTCAATATGTTCACTCCACCCTTATTAAGAAGGTGTAAGCGATATTGGACTCACAGTAAAAAAAAAAAAAAAAAACAAAACAAAAAAACTCTGCCCTGAAAAGCATTGCTTACTTCTCTAAATGCTTTGGTTCTATTGTAGAGCCCCAGTATTTAAGAGAGATTACAACAGGCACAATATACTCTAAAGAGGACAAATTGAAAAGAACTGTATTTTTGCAGTGAACAGTGATCACTAAATTCAAGTTAAGATCTGGAAAGGGGTGTTTTGTTTTGGAAGTCAATGATTCCCTCATGACTAACTTAATACTGTAATGCTCTGTGCCATAGAGAAGTTGGTGTTGTACACTGGGATCATCAGGGCAGTATGCACTGGCTTATTTAAGTTGGTTATATTGCTTCATATTTCATTTATTCAGCAATAAAAATGTAATAAAAATAATAAAAATAAATCTAGACAGCTTGCATTTCTGAGGAAAAATAACAGTAAGGTGTAGGGTGAGTCCACCATTCACATGATAATTTTTGTGATGTCATAATTCCTTCATAGTGATCCGCAATGGCAACAAACTTAATGTTCAGTAGGGACTGATCCAGCAATCTTCAAAGGAGAACATTTTAAAAAAAAGAGCAATACATGTTTTCTATGTATTTGTCAATAGAGCTTTCTAGTCTTTGTAGGGACCTGAGAAACATACATTAATTTATGCGGCAATAAATCTACTGATAAAGCATAATCTGAGTAATAGCCCAACTATTCTCTTGTGCCTTATAAAAAAGCCAAAAATTCTTCCCTGCCCATCCATGACTTTGGACTTAGGAAACTGTGGCAAGCTGAAGGTAAGCTCAATAACTAGGTGCTTTTTGCAGCTGTGTTAGGATAATTGATTCTGTCATGCAATGCTGCTTCCTCAAGTATGTGCCTCTGCTATGAATCGTACCACACATACTTTCTGAGACAGAGAGAAAGAGAGACCAGTATTCTGGTACAGTATTCTACCAAAGTTTTAAAATATGCATAATTCCAAAAAGTGTATAGGAGCCTTAAGACAAATACAAACAAGTACTATTACTTCAGTCCTGATGTAGATAAATCTAAAGCTGCTACTATTAAGGCTGACTTACAAGAGTCAAACCAGTTTTTGTAAAAGTTTTCATTAAAAGAGCTTTATAAGTCTTCCATCTTTCTGAAGAACTTCACAAATTATGTCTTGGAAAAAAAATGCTAAACTTTAAAATACACAGTAATTATCAAGTCTCATTGTCACTAAGTACAGTCCAAGGGTGGATATTTAAGTAGTCATGTTGATTTCAGTTTTTTTCTCCATTTAATTTCTGACAACCCACTCCCCATTTTCCATTTGTTTCCAAACTTTTCTAGTTTGAAAAAGGTGTGGAGGACAAAATGCACATTTCATTGCCATCATCTTGATATAATCTCCATTATTACTACAAACACTCTGTAGCTTTCCAAAGTTGGCAGTTTTAAAATGTATCAAAATGGAAAAAAGTAAACCAAAACCAAATGAAAAACATCCAGACAGCACACACAGCAGCTTAATCCCCTGAAGGTTATGAATGGAATTCACTATATTGCATTCAGTGAAAACAAGAAACAGAAGATAAAGAGGAAAACTAGAGTCTGAAATACTAAAAACACATGGCACCATCACAGACATGACAGAACATTTTCCATTCTTTCCATTGCTTAATGAAGAGCAACACTCATACCTGTCATACATCCACCTTTCCCTGAGATGGGCTAACAGAGATCAGCAAAGACCACATCTTCACAGGAAACATGTCATTCCCCTCCACTCTGCAGCTTTTATACTTTCCTCTGCTAACTTTTGCTCTTTTGACACACATTTGTCCATGCAGGTTATTTCCTGTATTTGTGGTAAAGGCCTTCTGAGTAGAAATATGGTAAGATATTTCTATCACACAGTAAAAGAACAGCTATCCACACTGCTCACGTTGTTCTTCTTAGATAGATTGTCTTTGAATCCTTTGATCAAAACGCAGCATCAGAGAATATTGTAGAAAAGCTGCACATTCAATTCAGCTTCCTCACAAAGTATTTAATGCACTTGTACTTTCAAATGTCTTAGAAGTTTAATGGCAAAAATGAAAATGTTCCAAGAGGTGGATCCCAAGATTAATTTCCAGCAGCTTTTGAAAGTCATGGACTTTTCTGTACTGATTTATAGAAATTTATGCTGGATGAATGTCTTCTAAGTTTGGTTGTCACCTCATAATGCATTTCACAATTTCAAGCCCAGAATTTCAGCAGGGAAAAGCAAGCATTTATTCAGACATGAGTGAGTAAAAAAAAAAATGGTAATGAACAGAAACAGCATTTGCAAACCTTCTTAATCTAGAAAATTTTTATTCTCTTGGACATCTCTACTCCTTTGGTACATCTTCTATTACAAGTCACTTTACCCACCCCATCTTCCTCTATTAATAAATTGGACAAAATGTACAGGCCAAGCCTTGGCTTCCATGTTAATCAAATTCTGACCTTGTTGTTCAGGATATTTATTCTTCTGTGCCCGTGGGTTGGGATTTATGAAAAAATAGAACTAGTTTGTCAAATTCTGCATTTGAGAGGTACAAATTCTGACTATGGAAATATTAAACATCCTAGGGCCTTTCCCCCCCACCACTCCTAGTGGCCTTTCATGACGGCAGGCCAGATCCTTTCAGGTGCTTCCCTGCAGGAAGCAGAGACAGACCTTTATTCCATACACCAGCTTTGGAAAAAGTATTACCCAAAGTTGTTGGAACACCTGGATTCCTTGACAGCACATGAGGTATGTCAGAGAGCTTCCAGTGAAGGAAATCTCTGCCTTTTTGTTATCTAAGTGAATTTGTATCAAGTTTGCAAGTGCCCTATAGAAAGGAATAAACTGCAGATATTATTATTATGTGCAGTTTGTGAAATTCACTTTCAAACTGGGAAGTTTGAAATGTATAAATCAAACTTAGTACAATCCTACCCGAGTCAGTCATAGTTTCAGAAAATATGACATGGGGAGGACATTGCCACATTATCTCTGTACAGTCAGTGCTGTTATTCTCTGACTGGGTGCAGAGTGAAGAGCAGAGAAAAGTGGGAGGAGAGACATGGGTTATCCCAAGGTAACCTGAGGATTCAACTAGCTGAACCGAAGTAATCTTGATCACAGTCTTGCATTGCAGTGCTCCACTTGGATTTCATTCCCCTGCTCAACCGCCATGAGCAGGTTCCAGCAGCTGCAGCAGAAAAAGACCACGGCCCGTCAGCTTCCTCCCACAGACACCCGGAGAGGATTGCCCAGGTCTCTTCCCCTGTAGCCAGCAGGGGTGGGAGGGTCCTGGCAAACACCAGCTGCAAACAGACCCTGTGCCCACCCTGCTGCTGTCTGCCTGCTCACCCCACCCCTTGGCAGAAGAAAGGGCTTAAAGGGTTTCCAGTGCAATCACCAGAAAGAACCTCATGAATCCACTGGGAGAAGGCTCAAACAGAAAGCAGATCTTAAGTGCTCAACATTTACAGAGTTCCGGAGGCATTTGTGAATACAGTTCATAGTGGAGGGTATGCTGAAATACAATCCAAGAACATTTGGATTTCTTTGGGTAGGAGGAGTGGACATTATTTTATTTTTCATTTGCCAAGGTAGATGGTACCATGCCAAATCCAGAGGAGAATGTAGATCTTCTTTACAGATTCTTAGAATTAAAACAATTTGCATTAGTATAGTGGTTAGATTTCACCAGTTTTTGCTGGAATTTTTCCTAGTCAAGTTGGATTTGTATTGTAGTGAGTTTTTGGTGAGAAAACAACTCAAACAGGCTGCCTCACCATACATCGTCAAATATTTTTAATCTGTGTATAACAATGCTTAAATCACCATGGCATTTACAATAAATATTATTTATATTTGAAAAACTTTAATTGGCACGAATTATTAACAACACTATTGTCAAGGTGCCAATTATGAGTTCACCAATGTTAAAGAACATCCAGCTTGAATTACTAAGCACTTTTCCTTACTTTTCTTTAATATAAATGTACTTTTTTTAAAAAAGCTAAATAAATAAATAAGTAAATAACCCAAATATTTCATTTTGCAGACATCTGATGTATTAGAGTTGATTTGGCTTTACTAAACTCAGACACTATTTCAGTCCTGTTATTTTCCACAGTATGTTATGTGCTTTTTCACAAAGATAGCCCTCCCCAAAAGAAAATACCTACAAACCTTCTCTTCTTCCTAAACTGTTTTACTCTTCAGGAGAATTTTATTGTTCCATTTTGTTGCTATTTAGGACAAAATCTCATTAAAATATTATGAAGCTCTGAGCATAATTGGGCAGAAGTACTTGCCAATGAATAACCTCTGCAGCAATGTGTATGTGTATTTATATTACAGTAAACTTACACCCACTTTTTTTCTTTTTTTTTTTTTTTTTTTTTTAATTTCATTGTCTGCTTCTAAATTCTTTGTCCCAAGTAAAGCACTAGGCAAAAGTATAAATCACACAGGCTATGGTACAGTCATTGTCCCTGAGTGCAGTGCCAAATATAATTTCATCATTTAAATGAGGTTCATGCCAGGGTAAACTACTCTGTGTCAGATGGCTGCAAAATGCTATTTGGTCTTTTTATTATATTATTATTTTAAACTTATCTGTGCTCTTTGGGCTCTTTCTGTATGTCTGGTTTTGATGCTTACTGTCTGTGCATGTGATGTCCTAAGTCGAACTGCATTTGCAAAACAAGCAGAGACTATCTAACACTTACTGCCCTCTCCCAGTCTGTCTCTTACAATAAAACATAACTGGAGTGCTCTTATAATGAAAATTTTGTCAAAAATGAGAGACAGTCCAATCCACAAGTATTTGGATAGGCACAATGTCATTTCTGTTTGACTACTTATATTTGTGGAGTTGGGTTCACTATAACACTCATTTAAAAAAAAGAGAAGGAAAGAGAGCTGTTCTCCTATTAAAAATGAAGAAAAAGGCTTGTAACAGAAGAGAGACAATTACCACAATTTGTGGCAGAGACAATAGAGCATACAAACCTTCCTGAGCAAAGCATGTTGATCTAGCCAGCATATATAACATGGTGTGCAGCCTTGGAAAATTACATTTAGAGAAAGACAGTATAGACACATTAAAAAAATGCTCAGGGAAATGGGCTGCAATTGGAAATTTTGTGGTGCTGAGGTCTTTTCAGGACTCTGTTCCTCCCTGCCTCCCTCCCTGACACCACCCAAGAGCTCAAGCTCTGACATTTTGCCAAGAATCTGACATACACCTAACCATCATCTAAAACTGTCAATTGTTCTCATGCTTATAAATAAATAAAATGGATTTCCAAAATAATTTAGATCCTAGAAACTGATAACAGATCTTAAAGAGACTCTGACTGTAGCTTGTGCCTTTAATTCCTTCATGGTAATCTTCCTATTATTGAAAACATTGTCCTCTGGGAATTCTATTGGAGCTTTCTCTTTTTCCATTTTTTTTTCCTGCATTCTCTGCCAATTTTTTTCTGGATTGATGCATTTCACAAGACAATTACAACCATATGCATTAAAAGTATACATTTTCCTGAATTAATCAATAAAATATATGAAAAATACAGGTAGCCTTTAGAAAAGTTTGTGTGTTCTCGTGCAATATCACTCAAAAATATGTTGATAAGGGAGAAAAGACAAGGCAGCAGCCTTCTCTTAATATATATGTTTAGAAGCACTGTACCTTGCAGTTCTGACCTAAGCATTTTGATATTTTTCAGTCAAGCCCAGATCAGATTCTGCATTGCTCTCATCTTATCACCCAGCCTTCTCCAAAATCATCACTACAGTTCCCAGTTTGATTCTCCTCTGGACTGTCTCATAGCCTCAGGTGACCCCATTTCCCTTTCTTACTACTAGCATGCCTCTCTCCATATGTGTTAAGAACATCATCATGTTCAGGCTGAAAGAATGGAATTAGGAGGTTTTGTTTTGCTCCAGATGAAAAAGGTTTGCAGGCAAAATTAAAAAAAAAAGAAAAGTAATAAAAGACAAGGAAAATTAACTCATAAATTTCAGAACAGAAAGAAAAGTCTAATTTCCGATTTGTTGGCCTTTGAGCATCAAATTATAATTCTGTTCCCTCCTACCCTAATCAGCTCCAATTCTTCTAGAGCATCAGACCTGAGCTGGGAACTGGTGAATGGAGGAGAAAAGATAGTCTCTATAAGAAAGCTGTCTTTCGTTAGCAGAATTCATTGCCTTAAATTGGCTCAAACGATGCATGTTTAATACTAATCTGACAAAATTAGACCTCTTAATGAATTTTTATATTACAACTTTTAAAGTCTGCCAAACTTGTGAAGAGATTTTGTGGTACTTCAAATAACACAAAATTAAATGCAAGAGAAAATAAAGATAACTGGTAATTTATATTGGAGCAATAAAGATTTGAAGAGCAAAATAAATGAGTCTTCCATTCCTTCCCTCTCCTCTCTCTTAAAATGTATAAAGATAGAAAAGGATTTATATTGTATAAAATAAATACTTACACTTTCTTTCATTCTTGATTGACAACCTGTACATTTAAAATGTGTAATGTTGGCAGAACAAATTAACTTCGACCTATGTCATTTTGGAAGCAGTTCTAGTGGGAAAGCCCTGTTAGATTTTTTTTCAATGCACTTCATTTTTGCAAAAAGGGAAAATCCAACAGCCCACCACATTGTCCAGAAATTTAAATAGCAGAAATCTACCTCTTATGTGCTAGCCCAGGACTGCAAAGTGAGAAAACTCCCAAATTAAATTTACAACTACAATTTGGGAGGAGGAAAAAAGTTTTTTGACTGTCTATTTGATTTTATGGCTCAAATTTTCCTGGTGGGATGTAACTCCATGTGTTGAAGAGAGGTACGTGCTCAAACATTATATAAACAACTTTTCTCAAGCTTTTGGTGTGCAGTCATTGCAAACAGATTCTGCTGCAAAGTGTAGCAACAGCTGGATGCTCGTAGACTCTTTATCAAGATGTGGACCCAACCCTTTGCAGAGTGGGGAATCCACAGACTTGATTCCAGCAAAAAGACATAGGATGAATAAAGTAAAAGGAAATCAGGAAACGAAGACACCACTGCTACTATGCAGAGTAAAAACTACATCCCAAGAAACCCTGAGAGACACAAGAGTGGTATTTCATGTTTCCAGATCAAAGATAGTGATGTATGCTCTTTCCTTTTCACCATGATATGTTACAGAATGTGAAGAAAAACAGAGTTTGTGTTTCAAGAATAATTTCTTAGCCAGGAAAAAAAGGATGAATTTTGGTCAGTTATGTATGATCATATATCCCCGTATATTTGTGTCTCTAGATTTGAATCACTATTAGTCACCGACGTGAGGCACTCTTTCTAGATACAGAGGGTAAAAGAAAATATTCCTTCCTTAGATTAATTAAAAAGATGCACTGAAAACTATTTCTATATGAATCAAACCTGGCCACCAGAAAAATGGTAATGGCAAATATTTCAATTGTATCTGAGAAAATGCATTTCCAAGCAAAATCCATGAATTTATTTTCCCCCTTTACATCCACTTTTTAGATGAAGTAGTTGGGATGGAGATCACTAATGCACACTCCAGCTTAAACTGCAGAAAAAAATCCTACTAATTTAATTGCATATGTAATAGAAACAGTTATTGAAAAGCCAGGAAATTCACAGCATCCCCCGCCATTAAAAGAAAAGGACTAGTGAGATTTTATCTTTCCCTAATACATTTCAGTTAAGGCTTGATTGTAATTAGGCAGCCCAAGAGAATTCATTCCTGTTTTGCATGTTGCTGAACTGATTAAAATCCAAGAAGGGAATAAGCTTGAACAAAGGACTACACAAAAAAATGTATCTGCAGTCAACTTCGGATTACCCACGGTTATCTCATGTGAACTAGTCAGTGCCTAGTGCCACATGAGTAATAAGCAAGCTTCACTATTCTCCTGAGCCCTGCACTTTCTGTTACTTCTCATTCATTAATTTTTCTGGGCAGAAAATTTAAATTGCTGTGTATTTTCTATGTCTTTGTTTTTACACAGGCTGTTCCATTTTATACCCATCTATATTCCCCAGGATGACTGAATCAGCCGCTCCCTTCCCAGTGTTGCTTTCATTAATTTCACTCTGGTTTAAAATCTGCTGGGAAATTGTTTCATCAGTTAGAAGAATCTCATTCTCAGCCCTAGTTACTGTCCAGTTTAGTTTTTCTGAATGTTGAATAGAGCATTTTGCACCAGATAAAAGACAGTGCAGGGCTGAATTTTTCTGTGCTGGTGAAGGATTACTGTGTATTATAAGCCTTATACTCATTCCTTCTAAATCAAGGCTAAATCCACTCAGATCAAAGAAGGTAAAGAAACACAGGCAAGAGAAACAGGACCTCCATATATATTTTTTTTGTCTTCAACATCAAAAAGAGTGAGTCAGTTCCCCAGCGTTACAAAAGAGATGGAGTGAAAATGAATAATATTGGTGTGATGCACAGCACAATCACATCACATCTGCTGAGAAAAACAGAAAAGGAAAGTGGCAGCCAGCTGCCACTGCCAGACAGATTCATTCCAAGGGCTGCACATCTGGATCCTGCAGCTGCCAAACTCATACTGATTGATTGCTTCCAATCCTGGAGTAATCAGATGTTAAGTAATAGAAGCAACACCATCCCAGCGCAATCAGAAAAGATGTAGTAGCTATTACTCATCAGTAGAAAACTATTTTGTTTGTTTTCTCCACATTCATAAAATATCTACTAACACATGAATATCTAAACCTCTAGAACACAGAATGGTGAAGCATGTTTTTTCAGTCAAATATCACACCTGTCCTTAGCATAACAACATTATGTATGATCATGCTTTCTGGTTCAAAGAAAATGAGTCCTTATTCTCTGACTGGCATAACTCCATTGTTAGAGCTGGTCTGAACATGTTGCCTCTCTCTTTCCCTCTCCTTGATTTCCTGTGTCCTAAAAAAAACATAATAAACCCCCACTTACTTCCAATTGGAAATCAACATTTTTCAACAGAAACAATTGCTTCACATATAAGCAAAATTAAAAAAAAAAAAAGTAAAATGTGGGATTTTTTTCCCCAAAGTTAAATTTAATCAAAAACTAAAGCAAAATAAACAGCAAAAAACATTTTTGGAGAACTATTCAATTCTCAGTATATTCAGAATAACTTCTGATTTGTAACGCAATGAAATCTGAATCAGACCATCAGAATGATTTTGCAGCTTTTTCCAGTGTACACTTATGCTGCTATTTCAGAGCAGTTAGAGACATTATATATAAGATTTTTTAGGTTTCTGTTTTCTTTTCTACATCAGTACAGTTGCCTAAACATATACATTAATCACATCTGGTGACCATAAGCATATTTTTAATAAAGAATATGTATTTCAGAAATTTAAATATGATCACTGAGATATTGATTTCTTTTTCTTCCCAACTGGATAAGAAATATGCAAGTGTTCTGAGTGTGACTGAAATTCAGTCATACCAGTGGATTGTAAGAGTCTGAAAGTTCTACGCATGCTTTGAATTGGCGTACACCGATTATCACTTTGAACAATCAGAAATCTCATCTAGGAATCAGCAGCAAAACACACAAGTACTGTGAGGTGGATAAAGGTAATTGTGAAGCCTATCTCTGAACAGCTATCAGTAATTCCCAGCTATCAGTCAACCCAGCTATCAGTAATTCCCATACTTCATTTAAGTGGTTTAATATTTCTCTGTGATGGTGCAACTGCAAGATCCTACTCTAAGGACTACAACTGTTCCGTCTGAATGTCCTTGTAATCTTTGCAATGTTGCTACTTTATCATTAGGTCTACATCATATGTGCTGGATAAAATTGAACACTTTTGAGTACCATTTATAAGCTGTCTACAGTGGGAAGCACACAGAAGCATATGTAAATATTCAGGATGGCAACATTAAATTAGAAGCAGTACAATGTATTTGAGTCATAGAATCATAGAATATGTTGAGTTGGAAGGGATCCACAAGGATCATTGGGTCCAAATCCTGGCCCTGTACAGGACAGCCTCAAGAATCTCAGCCCTACCATGTGCCTGGGAGCATTGTCCAAATGCTTCTTGAACTCAGACAGGCTAATGCTGTGACCACTTCCCTGACTTAACATGTGTTCTGTAGTGAATCAGTGTCAAGTATGAAAATATTACTAAGTACAGACAGACAATTTAAAGAAATTTAATTGGTTATGCAAGTAGAAATTTAGAAATAGTTTCAGGCTGCTTTATCTACTTGTGCAGTTTGCTGAATTAATTTAATTTCACTGGACTGTCTGATTTCCAATATCCAAAAGGATGATTGACCATTTTTATCTTCTCCACATGTACTTGAGGTAGGGAAGCACTATCCTGATTTAAAGACAAATATTTACAAACTAAGTGAATTGCATCAGATCAACGCCCCCTATGTGGTACTAGATGGGATTTTTATGATGCCTTCAGAATCTTAGTTCAACAAGTTGGCGAGATTGGAAAACCATATTTTAATATTTCAGAGAATTTCTGCTTGGTTGTTTGGATGTTAAGTTCAGCCACATTCAAGTAGTTAATCCATACCTTGATGAAGAATTTGTGGACAGAATGAGAACTTCTGCTTTGTGTGTCTAAAGGGGTTTCCTAATATTTCTGGTTTAAAATCTGTAAATCCTGGGATGTGCAATACTAATATTTATACCAGTTTAACTAGAGGAGGAATGAATGACTATTTCACAAATTGTGTAATCAGAAAACAGTGTAGAAGTGCCATGAAATACTGCACCCAAATGGGTACTGTTTGCTGCTGGACTACTTGTGCACTGGATTGAGGAGTCTAAACATGAGGTAGGCTATGGCAGCTGAAGTCATGCAGGAGGAAGTCATATGAGCTACTTAATCATAGCTGCTAGGACTGAGATACTCCATAAGTGTTATGTGCACAGCAGATTGTGTGCCAATGCCTTTGCTGATGGCTGGGGGTGCTATTTTGACTTATCAAAGGTCCTCAAGCAGTCAGGACTGTGAAATCAATAGCTAAAGGAGCCCACTTGTTTCTAAACCATGAATTCTTGAAAAGAAACATCCAGGACCAAACATTCTTAAAGAACAGACTAGTATTGTCCCAGAGGTATAACTTTTCAGTTCTTGGTGTTCATACTGTAAGCCAGAGCTACTTTATTTATCACACCAAAACTATTTGCTTTCTTTATCTCCTACCAGACACCTATTTTTTCCTGTGTAAAAGATGTGACCCTTTGAAGAGTTAAAGGATCAGAGGAAGTCAATATTGAGGATATCCAGCAGCTTTTTCAAAGCAATAAAAGACACCTCTGAGAAAACAGTCACACTATGATATGGAGATAGAAATTAAAAGAGTCAAAAGCAGTAATGACAAAAATTGCCTTAGCTGCTGTAGCCTTACACCAAATACTGTCAGCTATCTTTCCCAAAAACACAACATGAAGCAAAATGTAGCTAGCCAGCCCCTGTTTCCTGTCTGATTCAAAGGCCACCTGCTTGGTGCCTCTGATTAACAGCACTTCTTCCCTACATCAGTGCTATGTTCTTTTCTTCTGCTTCTTCCTTCTGATATTTGCTAGGGTCTGGGTCCCTGTTGCTTCACACAAATCATAAAAATCAAGATTATTTTGAAGATGTGATCACCAAAGTAGAAATCATCACCTAGATTTAGATATTATAAGTAAAGGCCATGTCTGGTCTTAACAGATGGTGAAACATTGCCCATTGTACATGTCTCTTAAGCACAATTTGACTCAGTGAATTTTAAAAGAAAGTTTTATTTTGCCTTTTTTTTTTGTTTGATTCATTAATCACACAGTGGAATTTACTGCTTTTCCCACAAAATGCATCTTAAATCTTGTTTATGGCCAGAAGAATAACTGTAGCAATTATGTGTATGCAACAGAAATGCACCATGTTTGCACTGAGTTACACATGCTTTGTGTTTTGAACACAAATAGACTTTTTTCTTCTCTTTATTTCAGAGAAACTGATCCATCTAGGAGACAATAAGCTTGTTTCTTTCATGATTCATTCATTATTAACATAATTGTTAAGTGTTTACAGTTGCAGATCTTTTCTTAATACAGAAAAAGGAATGAAATTCATCAGAAAAAAAAATCCTACTTACATTCCAATTTCTCTTTCATATCCAAAGACTATTTTTCAGTTGTGTCTTTTATATTTGGCTAGAAATCACATACACATTAAACAATAAACTATTACCTTATGGTTAGTATAAAAATGTGGAAGAAGATTTAAGAAAGAGAATAGATCTAAGTTATAAATGGGAGAAGGGCAGTTTTCACAATATTTCTTTTCAGAGCAAACTCTGTATTTTACAAGAATTTAGTAAGGACATTTTAAGATGTTCTTATTACTCTCTTAAGTCTCTTGGACTAAAAACAGTGTTGTTGGTCTATTAATTAATCCAGATCTAGAAACTAATTTTATACTTGTTACCCATCAGTGTCTTCAAAGAGGAAGATTAAACCAAAAAACATGGTACGGAAAATCAACGGCTCTGTTGTAACGGCACAATTTGCAGTGCAAAATTTGCATCCTATTTCTTTGGCAGGGGAGGGATTTCAGAGTGGCTGAGAAGGACATCTGATCTGAAACAGATTTCCTTGCTGTTCGACACTCACATAATGAGCTCACATTAAAAAAATCTAATACTGCTCGATTACTTATTAGTTCATCAACCTGCTTTCATATTTTGTTTTCTCCTAGCTGACCTTATTTCCATCATTACTCCTTTTAGCAAGATTTGTTCCTTGGAATACTGGCATAGCAGATAACCAGGACTGCAGCTTAAACTTATTATCAGTGTTAATTGTGGCAAGTGATAATCTTGCTGGTATAAAGCTTACAAAAAGTTTGGAGTATCAAACATATTTTAGACTTCAGCATCTATTACTTTGTTTGTTGGGTTGCATTTTTTCAAAACTCACTTTGAAATTAGGAAAAATTTATTCCTGTTGGATTTCTACTATCACAATCCCGTTTCTAAGGACAGTTTCATGGTTCAGAAGGGTATTTGTTGATTGAAGAGTGTGCATTAAACCTCACAAAAGCCCAAACAAGCAAGAAAATCAAACTCATGGTAACTGGAGGTTTGTAGAGAGAAATCCTTTTTATGCAATGGTTCAAGCATGTGTTATACTAACATTTCTCCCAAAAAATAACATGAGCTTTTTATTGCTAATTATGATGTATTCAGGAAATGCATTTTTTCCCCGTCCAAAGCAAGAGTTTTCTGGAGATTTTCTGCATCTTAAAAGCCTCCAGCACATGTTGCAGGGAGTGTGATTTTTGGTTTCATTAGGTAAGACTGTACCTTTCAACAAAACGGGTTAGGTATGTATTAATACTTGCCTTGAGGCATGTAAACAGAACAACTATTTCCTTTGCAATCTGAGCATTAACTGAAAAAGAAATAAACCATCCTTCAAGTGGGATGAGTGCTGGATGTTTATTTGAAAGTAATATCTTCAGGGAACATTATGTATATGTAGCTTTCCGTTCTGAAGTCAAATACTGTCTCACTTGAAATGCAAGTGGATAGAACCACTCTTGAATCAAAGTAGTCATTACATTTTGGGGATTTCCTTGTTTGATTAAATGTGTGAAATTAAATGTGATGGTAGAAATATGCTCCTTAATTGTAACTTTTGTAACTTGTAATTTCTGAAAGGTTTTGATAAAACAGTTTCCACAGTACGGGACCAGTTTAAGGCCAGTGCCTCTGCCAGCATTTGGTCATGAATGCAGTATTTAGTTTGGTTAAATGCTAATAGGTGTAGTTGTGTTTGCCAGTTGACAAGCTTGCATTTCACAAGCAGAAACGGTGGGGAGAAAAAACCAACCAAACAACCTCAACCAACCAACCAACCTCACCCAACTAAAGAAAAGCATTTTCCAAGACAAGAACTCCACTTTAAAGGGAAAACAGTCATTAAAGCAAATTTGTGATATTGGAACTTTTTTTTTTCTGTGTTTTTAAGAGGGAAGAGTTTTAGTCTTACCTATATTCAACAATAACAGATTGAAAAATACTTAATTTCTTTCCTAACAAGAGAAAGATATAAGCCATATTTATGGCTTATTAAATGCCAAATAGACTTTGTATTGTCTTTTCTTGCTACATTCCAAGCAAGTAATCATGTGTATGAACATTAGCTGTAACTAGGAACTTCATCAAATCCAACAAAAAATACTTGCATTTGATTTTTCTTCATATATTTTCATGAATGGGACTGGTTTAATGAGTCCTAAACAAAAATCTGCTGGAAGGAAGCTAAAAGACAACTCTCTGAATAATAGATTAGGTTTAGCAATCACATTTATAAATTTGTTCATTCTTCCCTCAGCATTACAGAAAATAGCAGCGCACTTTGCTTTTCTTTTAATTTAGAGACTTCTAATTATACATCAATTTAGTTGTTTGGGTAGTAAAATAACAACCTGATTAAAAATGTTATAAGCCTGTTCAGAATAATAAGTGATGAAATACATTATTTCTCCACATGTTCAGAACAATACTTAGAGGTTAACCTTATGCTTTCACAATCATAAATGTGGACCTCAGTTTCTCTGTGACAGATTTAAATACAGTATCAGCTACATGTTCTTAAATATCTACTAATAACTAAATGTCTCTTAAATATCTACTAAACAACAGCCAGTGAATCTACTTAGCAGATTTTTTAGCAGTCTTAAAACATGTTAACTTTTGCGTCATGACTATCAGGTGAAAAAAACCCACGGTTTAGAAACCATTAATTGTATAGAACAATATTTATATAGGTACCATATTGGGCATCTGGATGTGTAAAAATTATTAATATGAAATAGCAGAATAGTGAGTTTTAGAACAAATAAATCAAGCCCCTATACCTGTAAAAATTGTGAGATGGGTTCAATTATTTGAATAACAAATACCATATTTGTATTTGTTTAAATAATATTTTGTGTATGTCTCTAATTATATTACTTTATATTAGGATTTTTTTAAAGTCATGGTTTCTCTTTTTATTTATGAAGCCTGAAATGAAGTTTAGTAATAGTCAAAATATGTCTATTAATTTTTGTTCTATGGTATTAATACTATGTAAAAATCAGCAAACTGAAGACACTGTCCTATTACTATTAGGTTTTATGATTTTACTGCATCTTTATGTTTTTTAAAGCTGAAAATCCTGAAAATAATTTTATTAGCTTGCATTTTTATTAATTAAGGATGTAATCATACATTACAATGACCTACTATATCTATATATCTCCAAAATGTATTTCTAATAGATAATTCTATGGGAAAGGAATAGAGAAGTGAGGTTGGGTTCAGATTTTATTATTTTTATTTTAATATCAAGGGCTATTTATTTTGTGAAGGACAATTGTGGTTTGAAGCCTGATCACATATTATCTGTTTTCCCACAGAAATAATTTGAAAGTAATGACTCTTGATCATTTAGGTTAAGAGAGAGTAATTCTAAGATGAATTCTGAAAACTGTCATATTTCAGGGATTTAGAAAATAAATGCTGGCAGAAAAACACTGCTCAGATATTAAGAAGTTCTTTTAAAATCTTGTAAAATTCCCATCCTGATTTGTCAGACACTTAATGTAGATTTACACTTTACCAATATTGCTAACACTTATATCTTCTGGTATGTGCTTCAGACTAATTAATGTGCACCTGAATAGCAAAGAAAGAGCTGTGGTGTTGAATCTGACTTGATGCCATGTTCACAATCACTTCTGTAACAGCAGCAAAAGATTGTCCCCTTTAGCTCTCAAGAGAAGGAAAAAAAGAATATCAAACCTCTGAAAACTGTATTTCAAAAATTTCACAACACCCTCTGCTCCATGTCAATTCCATGAACATCAAATTTGCATCCAAATCCTTCTGAAGTAATCAGTCTGGTTTTCCACTCAGTAATATTTCTGAAATTCAAATGATAGTGTCAGCTAATGTCAGCTAATCCTGGTCATTCTGCAGCACGTGCATGTGAGTTAAAAATATTATGCAAGTTTGTCATCTCTACTAGTATTGCACCTTTGAGTGGTACTCTCCTGTCTCACAGGTTGGAAGGGGCCCATCAGGTGGGAGCTTAGTACCATCTGTCATAAAAGCTTTCTCTGGCCCAGCATTGCACACTAGACTACCTAAGGCTTGTTTACCTCCGAGTACAAAATTCTGTAGGGTGTAATAGCAAATTTTATATATACTCATGTTGAATGTTCTTCTGATGGTGCCTTTTTTGCTAATGTGACATTCCATAGACACAGTTATTAGTCTAACAAATTGTGGGCAAGTATCACACATAATCATCAGCTTGTTTCAAGTTGACTGTGGACCTGTCTACTGTGCTCCTAAATCAAGTAGTTCTTTTTATTTTGCACTCTTTTAAGTACTTGAAATCCACTAAACACACAGCAAAATAGCAAAATTTAGTTAGCATGCATGCACAAGTTTCCTTTTTTTTTTTTTAATTAAGCACTCAGACCTACTTCAAACGTAGCACAAATATGCAAGTCAACTTTATGATTAATAGTTTCAGACTCAAATGTGCTTTTATTTTTGGTCTTCATGGAGAATCTACTATTTCCACAGAGATTTTTTCAACAACTTTAGCTGTATTTAAAGTTAATGAGCTTTTTCAATTAAAGCTTCAGATATTTAGCCTTTGGATAACATTTAGATGAACCAGGGTGTATCTAATTATGTTGGGTGAATTCTTAAGAGGCTCTGCATATACTTCATTCATAACAAGCACATTTTATGTTGTGGGCACGTACTGGACTTCAATCTAGACTGAATGCAAATCACCCTTGTGAAAACAGTGTTACCAATAGGTCTGAGAGTTCGAGGAATGACTGCACTAGCAAATGCCCCTGAGAATGTACAACATCAACCATTCTGAGTGGCAGAGAAACCAGGACTGCCATTAGGGTAAAAACTAAACAAAGAATAGAAGGCTGGATAAGGATTTAAGAACATTGTCTAAACTGGGCAAAACATGTCAGAACATCATATTGAAATCTTACTGCTTGCTTACAGAAACTAGCAGAGAAAACAACAAAGGAATGAAACTAAAACCCCCAACAGTTTAACATGATAAAGAAGAGGGTGGGGGGAAACGGTGTGGTTTTCAAATTGTGTACTTTGGTTCACATGTAATGTGGAGGAAACACAGCTTTACACATTGAATTCCTGGGAAATGATATCTTCTGCTTGGGGAGTCCTTTGTTTCTAATCACTCTACCAGACTCCTGGGTGCAGAAGCTATCACACAAGATAGTCTGACTAGACTAGAAGACTGGCACATGAAATTAATTGCTGACTTTTATGCAGGGCAGACATTTAAACCTGTTTCTTGTGTAACTTTTACAACCCTGAAAAGATCACCTATAGTGTCCCATTCTTGAGTCACCCCATGCACAAAAAGAAGGTCTTACATCTATAAAACACCAAATGTGAGAATATTTGCTGGAGCAAAGGGCTTGCCACAAGGAAAGAGTAAGATAAATACCTATCTAAGCAAATAATTAAAAAAAATTAGTATTAAACTACAAAGCTAATTTCCAAATTGTGATTTTTAAGATTTTAAACCTAGGGACCTAGGTTGAGCAATGGCCTGTGTATTCAGTTCAGGTTTCTGTTACATTCTAATGCATGGCAGTCCAATTGTATGGTGTAGAAACGCCTTCAAATAACAACATTCCAAAACCCCATCTCCCTTCTGTAAGTCTGTGTTTTAGACACATAAATACAAATTTCTGTGTATCTTTAGCGAATGTTCCACATGCATAGTTTTCTCAGCTCTGCTCTGTGTCTCTTTGCAGGTTGGTTAGATGTTGGTTAGACACACTTAGCACACTCAGGGTAGTCTCTGACTTGTCAGGGCAAAACTTTTTGATGGGGCAACCTGTCAGTATAGAAAGGGAAATGAGTTGCAGTTGTTTATCCTCCATAGAGAAATGCTGATAAAAGTGCATTATCTTCTGTCTTTATCAAATTTTCTGAAGTTGACCACTGGCTGCAAAACTGGTAGATTCAAAGGCTAAGACAGACCAAGGAACAGAACAATGTGATGGTGCAGCATTTTTTCCTAAGTGCTCTTGATAAAGAGAATTCAAAGGCAGGGAAAGAATTTCAATGGCCATAATTGTCATAATTATCTGACTAAAAGAACTACCACTAAAGTTCCTGGTCTCATTTCTCTCTTCCATCCAATCCTGCTTTAGCAAAGCACTAGAGAAGCTGTACTAGGATACAGTTCTGAAGTCAGCACTTGTAATACAGCTTTCTGATACTACTGCAGTGAATGATTAAAGAAGAAATTACTGTGTTTGTGACTGAAGGCTCTGTCTAAATCAGAAGAAAAGTGACAGCTGTTTCTTCAAGATTATTTTAACAATAGATCTGATCCAAAAAGAAAACACCACTTTTCTCATCAGCAAATGTTGCGTTAAAGTGGAAATGTAGCAAAATTCCAGCTGAACTTGCCCAAATTGTGAGAGTAAAGGTATTTGCCTTAGGAAGAAAAATATCCACCATGTTCTTAGCACTGAAGCATAAAATGACTGTTTTCCTTCCATCTGAATTTCCTGTGGTTTCTGTTTTGTTTTACTAAAAACAAAGTAGAAAAAATCTTGGAGGTTAAAAAACCACACTTTCATATTATTTCTCTTTTAAGGACACTTTGTACATAGCATGATCCAGATCCAATGTCACATTTCTGCTGTGTATCTGTGGAATAGCAGAGCCTGTATTACTAGCGCTGACTTCTCATTGCTAGGTAACAAAGCCATTTTTGCTTGGCAGACATGGTCACAACTTAGTTATCTTCAGGGACTGCCCTAATGCACAGGAGATGTATTTGTCATGCAAAGCCCCATCCTGGACAGTTAATCCAAAGGCAGCACTTGAGTGCACACTGGGTGCTAGAGCCAGGCTTGGGTGTTGGAAGGGAACGCCTTACACTAACTATATTTGAGAAGCCACAGTCTTCATTTGTATTTATAGTCGTAATCACTGGTTTGGCTTTTTGAAATGCTTCGTGTGGCTTGATTGCTTTTAGTAGCTACTTGGCTTTAACTGCACTGGAAGCAGAAATACATTAAAACAGCAAGCCCAGTTGGAGCTACAAAAAATTGAAAAAGGTGCTTTCAGAACTTACCAAGATACCTTTGTCACTGGTTTTTGGGCTCCTGTCCCAATGACTTCAGCTTGAAAACATTAAAATGAGTTCCTTATACATGCTTTGCAGGTGAGGGGTTTTTTTGAGCTTTAATTTGCTGCTTGATTTGCCCCGGGATTTTCAGGTGTTGCATGAGGGAATAAAGAACAGAAAGTACCTCAGTTCTTGGTTGTCAGCCATTGGATGATGGCCACAGCATTATTAAACCATCCAAGCATGCTGGGTCTCAACCACAAAATTTAATTTTCCCTACTGCAGGGACTAATCAACTACCAGAGGCACTAAGTCCTAAGAAGACTGGTTTTTATCTTCTTTTTTTCTCTTTCAAAGATTGAAACACAGTTAATTTTACAGTTTCGTCTATCCTCAGGCTTACAAACAATGACAGAAATGCAGCTTGATGAGAAGCAGATAAAAATTAGAAATTATGTTTATGCTATGACATAAAGAAAGATGAAAGGTTTAAATAATTAACAGCACCTCTACAAGTCAGATAGAAAGACCCCGGACTCCCTTCAGTAAAAGAAAATAAAAGGACAGAAGAGGGAATAAAGCAGGCTGAGCACTATCTGCAACTACCTCTTGTTTTATGTGAAACTGAGAAGGAAAGTAGGTTCTTAGTGTGATTGTTCATTTCCACAAAACCACCTCCTCTGACAAACTAAAGTCACATTTTTAAGTCTTCAGAAGGCATTTACAGTAAACACACATTTGTATCTCAAATTTGGTATTCCAAGGAACTATTTGTCATGGATTCATGGCATAATAGTCCTTTAGCTTCTTAAGCAGTTGCTAAAATACTGTTTTTTTTCAGGAAGTCTATGTGTATGTTCTCCACCCTAGAAATATAACTAGGTAATTGAACCATTTATATTTCATTTACTGAGAAGTATAGAGTTTCATCTTAAGAAGGCAAATCTGTGAGGGAAGTAAAGATAGAAAAGAAAGGAAAGAAATACTGCAGCTCAGCACAACCTTAATATTAATCTACATTGTTTTTAATCATAGAAACTCTTTCCTGGAGTTCTTCCAGGAAAGGGGAGCAGGGGGGGAAACTCCACAATGAAATAATGATACCTTAAAATCTACCAATACTGACGATAAAGGCTGTACTATGCATATGTTAAATTTATCAGAAAAAGATGGTTGCGAGGAGCAGTTCACATGACTAAGAGAGAATTCTTTCAAAATGACAGCTGTTCAGGCTTTATAAGAAACATTAGCTTAAAAGAAATTTGGAAATAGAAGAAAGTTCCAACCAAAGAAAACAATTATAAATATTCTTAATTGCCTGGAAATAATTTGTCATACAAAATTGGACTGAGATACATTTATAAAAAAGCTTCAGATGCGTTGATATTGTAATGCCTTTTAGGAGCCCAGCATATTTTTGCACAGAGTGTTCCAATAACACATTGCAGAAAAGGATATGACTTTCACTTTTATCTTCTGTCTCCCTTCCCCACTCCATTCTCCTCTACTTTTTTCACTTCACTTTTCTGTTTTTTCTTTTTTTTTCTTTTTTTTTTTTTTTTTTTTTTTTCCATTTTGCAGGGCAGGGGGAGTATAAAATAACTGGAAGACACAGTAACTGCTACTCAGTGTATTTTATTATTTCTGGAATTCATTCCAAGATAGGCTGCAATTACGTCTAAAACTTGAATAATGGGCTATTGACATGTATATAGTTTTAGAAATATAAGGCCTCATTTTCTCAGCTGGAATTTCCCCACAATGTGCATTTGCATTACATTAGAGATGCTCTTTCTTAAAAGAGCATAGCGTATTCAGACATTTTGACATTATCTGGGTCAGAGGTAACATTTAAAAGCAATAGCCCTACATCTACTGTGAATCTCTTAGAAGCACACACAATGCATTAGTGAAAATGAGGGGAAAACTGAGAGGTTCTCCATATTAAGCTATAGTTTATGACATACCTACCTGCACCAGACATTAATCTGCAGGAGATAGATTGTCATGGTCATGGTCCCCTGCTCTACTCCGATTGCATATACATTACCTAAATTGAAATCTGCACTTCTTCACACCATGCAGTTTGATGTGACCTGGAAATGGTAGGATGTGTAAACTAGTGGTTTTCATGGTGCATATAATCATCTCCATTTTCCATGTATTTACCTACATGTATAGCAGCTGCAAGTTTTTCCTTCTGGCTTAACAATGAGGACTTTATTTTTCCTTAGCTTAGCTGAGGTCTAGCTAGTTTGTCAAAATTGCATGGCAGTGGTTAAGAATATAAGGAAATCAGTACCTTTCTTGTTCCCAGAAGTGCCTAAGACATAACAAGAAAGGAATGCAGAAGTTTTTCACCTGTTACAATTGTTTTGCAAAGCCCTTACAATGTATTCTTTGTCATCTTCCAAGAATGGGTCATTTATGATGGTAATGCTTATACAAGTGTGTTTTATGAATAGAAATATCTGTGTAATTGGTGTGGTATTACAAGTGAAAACCCATGCAAGTTGCACAAAATGTATTTAACTTTCTAATTCACCACATGCAATATTTCCAGATATCAGATGCTTAATTTGTCCTTCATTGACATATTCCATTCTAAATGAAAAGGGCTCCAAATTAGTGCTACCCAATTGTAATTACTGAGATATTAAAGCTAGAGTAAAATATGGAGTTTTCTTCCTTTCTCTTTTAATGTCTCTTTTCTAATATTTCTCTCCACTCCCACTTCCATCACAATGAGAAACTTTCCCTTTTCAAATTCCCTTATTTTAATGTTATTCCTCTCCTTCCTTAAAAATCAGACATCACCTTTGTTGTTTTCTTGGCTTTTGACCTTTTCTAATACTGGCCAATCCCTAGCATACAATATATCTTTCCTATCACTTTTTCTGCTGCCTTCAGTTGTTTTTTTCACAGCCTGTCCTCTCTTCCTGTTTTCCTGTTCATCCCTTTCTAAACAGAAAACCACAACTGTGTGTCCCTTTACCTCTCTCTTTCCTCTCTCTTTTAACTGAACCCTGGATTTTCTTTGATAAACCAGACCTTCTTAGTCACCTGTCCCCACCTCTCCTCCACCAGCTGGCAGAAGGATATTTATCTTGCATTCCAGTTCTTGACTTTCCAGCTCTAGCTTCTCTAGAACAATTGAGCCAACAACCATCACAAAAAAGGCTTCTTAGTAGAACCACAGAAATATGTCTAATAGCACATAGCAGTTCCCTTCTTGACTTCTGGAAAAAAGAAAACCCTAAAATCAGCAGACTTGCAAGGAAGCTCTAAGGAGAACATCCCAGAAGACTGAAGCTTGTCATTCTCCCAGTTAGGTAAGGAGGCTAGAGAGGACAATTTGGGATGTCCTTTTCCCTATCTCAGTGTCAGGAATTATCACTTTTCTTCCAACCTCCTCCAGAAACTTCAGCTACGTCTCCCTTGTGTTTGGAACAAGCCTAGGCAACAATATGTGCTTTTCTTCAGGGAGAAGGATCTGTTGACTCCTAGTGCAGCAGAGAGGGAAGACTTGTTTACATACAACGCTGGGTTCCCTGCTCCACCAACACGTGAGAGACTGCATCACAGTTTTCTTTCCACAAGGCAGAACAACCTTCACAGGTCTCTCTCTCCTAAGCAGAGAAGGTGTGGGAAAGTGGGAACAGATGGAGCAATATTATTTTTTTCCACAGCAAGTAGGCAGTTTCTGTTCTTTTATTTTCTCCAAATTTAGCTAGCTGGCAACCACTGTGCTTGCGAACAAGCATTCTTACTAACACATTTGATTCCTATGCTGGGTCCCATTAGACAAGATAAAGTGGTTTCATGTTGCTCCACCACAAAATACCAACAGTTAGGCTGCCAGGTTATACTAGGAAGCACAAACTGTCTCTGTTTTTCATCACATTTTCTTGCAGGTGAAGTTAATACCCGGTGCCCCACCCAGGCCTGGGAGAAAATACAATTTCTATATGATTATAATAGCAGTACTACTCACCCCAATGCCTTTGTGATGAAAATTAACCCCTTTAAAGAAGTTATTGACATTTTAAACATGATTTTATGGATTTAACACAGGAAAACTAGTGTTTTAAATAGCAATTGGGGTTTAAAATATCACAGTGTGTGAGACACAAAAAGAGCTGAAGAAGGAATAGTGGAAGGAATTGTGTGTTAGTGACTAAAAAGCAGGAGGGAATGAAGCAGGAAGTGACAGTGGTGATTAAACAGAGACCAGGTATAGAAATTAAAATGCTTTTATCTTAGTAAAATTAGTTTTTCAGACTGAGAAGGAAAAGAAAATATTTTATCATTGTTTTTAGGACTTTCTAAACCCAAAATGAAGTAGAAAGATCTGTACACAAGATGTATACAACACAAATTGGAGGGAAATTCTTTTGAAGCTATATGACATGTTGTATAAAGAGAAATTTTCTCATATTCCTGGGATGAAGGGATATCCCAAACATACAGCAAGGTTTTAAATTGCTGATAAGCAGCAATAGCAGATTATTTTGGCAGTCATAAAGCAGGCAAATACATATTTCAATATTTTTGTAGTATAAGCAATTTCACTTAATCAAGAAGACTATTTGGGAAATTAATATGATCTGACAAAACAGAACTGGATTTCTTCATCACCTGTACTGTCTGATGTAGCAGCAAAAAAAGTTCTGATTGAGGTTAAGGAACACATCACCAAAGAATCTGTGAGGATGACAGTGTGGCCTGTCTGCTATCTACTTCGTGCCTGAATCAGTGCTCCAGGAAATACGGGCACCATTCCCTCATGTAATTTTGCTCCAGGAAAAGGTCTTCTTGCATTTAGCATATAACCAACTATTCCTTTTTTTGTCTAAAAATTATTTCTTATGATTAGGAGTTTTCCAAGTCCCTTCTGCTCTCAGATGTTGCGGAAGTTTTACTGGAAATTTGGTGCTCACTTATGCTGGCTTTTCTTGATTTCCTTTTCTTCCTTAGCCCTTTCGCTGCTTAGTCTCATAGTGACTGGGGCATTTTCTCTTCAATAATCAGTTATTGATTCTTTTAAGTGTAGAACCTGTTTGCTGTATGTGGAAATCAAAAATTATGTTCTGATCATTCCCTAAGCATATTTATAATGTAAAACTCCTGGTAACATGGTTTAGGGCACAGTTAATCAAAGCCAAAACTGCTACAATAGGTAGAATTTAGGCAGAGGTATTCTGGTTATGATTAAGTGCTACTAAGACAAACATGTGAGTCTGGTTACATTATAGTTTTAAAATAGAAATTTTCACTTGTGCAAATGCAGATGCAACTGATGTGAGAATAAGTTTTCTAATTTTTGACAAACACATCTCTTATAGGCAGACACAATTCAAAAAAACTAAACAAAAAATCTTCTCCACAAGAATGTGCCTGTCTCAGTGAAATTGCAAATGCAGGATGTTGTTTGTTCTTTGAAATAAAAAGGAAATACCCCCAGTGAAAAACGAAAGTTAGATAGGCTGGTCATTTACCTGATAAAAGGAGATATCTACCTGATGAAGGGAGATGTGGGAATTCAAATCATGTCCACCTCATAAACAGCTCAGCTGTCTGGATCACAAGTAGTGGACAGTTTCCAAACCGGTTCTACTGGGATATAAAACAAGAAAATGTTGAGGCAATCAGCAGATAAACTTAGTTGCTGGGAAATAGGCAAGGGAGTTGGCTTACTCTTTTCTGTGATAGTATCTCAAAGATACTGCTGACTGAGTTATTAAAATCATGTGTATCTTGAGAAGTCTAAAAGCACACATCAATTAAAATGGAAAATTAACAATTACCAACACTCCAATATTTTTTCGTGTTGAAATAACTGATAAATTTCCAATATTAATGATCTTTATTCTAACATTTTGCCAAGAAATTATAAAAATTAATATGCAAATCACATTCGGTTTGGTATAAACTCTAACCATAAATTGGAAGTGCTGATACTTTCTGAAGACTATGTTCTAACAGCTTTATCTGCATGGGATATTTCATTAGCATTACAGACATCACCCAATCTTGTAAGCTTGTCATCATTTTGAAAAAAAATGGTTTCCAAACTCTGGTTAAATCACTTTTTGTCTTACAACAGCCAGTATCATTCTAAGGATTTGCAGTGTAGTAAAATATTTGCAGATATTTCGGCTGAGGAGAATGACAGGTCTTCCTACAAACCATAATCCTGCAAGTGTTTTGTGTCCAGAGTCAAAGGCCTGTTGCATTCTTCCATGGGGACTCCATGTTTCCCATCTGAGACAATCTTAAAATGAGCTGCCAAGAAAGAATCAAGCAAGATAATCATAGAAGGTACATACCTATATCTGCATCCACATGTCTAAATCCATACACATGTGGGTGCACAAATACACAACATAGAGAGAGAGAGTACAGCTTGTACTTTGGAAAGCATCCTGTGGCTTCTCATTTTCCCAGCAGTAGCCACTGCTGGAACTGCAAAGAGTTACAAGTTGCAGTCTTGCAACTTGCAGGTAAGAGCATCACTCTAAAGTCATCCTTGCAAGAATTCCCATGTAAACTGTTGTGAAATCTGATCACCTTTTCTCTGCTTTATAAGGGATTGCAATGAAAAAACACATTATTTATGTGCTATTATACTACATTATTTATATGCTATTTCTCATATACAACAGCAAAAATCTTTGAGCTTTACAATTGTTGGCCAAATAGGGAGCAGAAAACTTAGGAGACTGGTAAAAAATAATTAACACTGGTAGAATTAATTGCTGAAACTATTCCCCAGTGGTGGCTCACAAGTAGTAGCTGCTAAGACCTTAAAAAGCAAAATGGGAAACTACTTTTACTGATGTTTTCGAATAGATAGATAAGAGTAAAAATCCATCAGTGTGAGAGGTGTAGCAAATAAGTGTTCAGACAAGCTCACCTAAAATTCCTGTCTCAAGAAATACTATGCATTTCCTTAAACCCTTGCTAGTGTGAGAGGATTTGATTTCCACTCATCTATTCCAACACCAACTTTATCACTGCAAAAACAACAAAAAGGCACAAACAGGAATCCTGAATATCTATAAAGTGCATTTTAATGCACTTTTATACAGAAATCAGATTTGGATCTAAACAAAAGCACAGACAGCATCTCAGCCACACTACATGCAGTCATAAGATTAATATTTATACTTACAAGTGCTGGTCTGACTGATTAAAAGAGACCAAACATGAAGCATAAAGAACTATAATTTCAAAATAGGTATGTCATATCCTTCTTTAACAGTAAAATGATTAGTCCAATGTAATTGTCTACGTAAAGTCATTCACAAAATGGTGAAATACAAAGTAGATATTCCAGTCTGCTCCATATTCCGGAACTGACTTCCTACAGAGTCTTTCCTTAGCTGATAACATTTTAAAATTAGATCTCTAAGAGAAGATTATATCTGCCAGACTCTGTAAGCACTGCACACTAGGTCTTCTTTAAATTGTATTACAGAAAAGGAATAAAACCAGATGGGAACATGAAAATAGGTCTGTAGATTTTTTTTTTTTTTAAATATGTTAAAGCCTTTAGTTTATAACTTACATCTGAAGTATTAACATCAGAAGAGTTCTTCAGCCAAATATGATGATTTGGGCCCAGACAGTTTCAGCTAAGCAGAAAGACAGTGATCTGGAACAAGAACTGGAACCAGGCTAGAGCATCAAGCTTGGATGGTAAACCACAGCAGGAACTGGATCAGAGGATGCCAGGCTACAGTTCAGAGAGAGATGCCAGGCTACAGTTCAGAGAGAGGTGTCAAGGCACAGGAGTGCTTAGGATATAGCTTGTTAGATACAGAATCATCATTAAGTTTGAGACCAGAAGCAGAAATAAGGATTTTAGATGTGAAGCTAAGACAGAGTACTAGAATTGCCTAGTTGTGGAGAAGTCAGCTTCTGGAGGGAGTTCACTCACTGTAGTAGTGCAAGAACAGGAATTGAAACTGGTGTGGCCCACCTGACTTACTGATCTGTCAGGAGGTGCCTTAGCATTAGGATTCATCTTGTTCCTGGGGATGTCCATGCATGCATTTTACAGCCTTTATTAAAAGGTGTATTACTGTGCCTTCAGTGCTCTTTTTAAATTTTTTTTTAAATTTTGGTCTGTTACTGCAGAGTCTGCATTCAGAAGATTAAAAACAACAGCAGATCAGTCTCTGTATATCTAAGGACTTTACTCACTGTTCTTAAAATGATACATAGTCAATGCCTACCCAAACTCTGTAAAGAATCACTACCATTTCTAACTTATTCCTTATATAATGGAAGGAAGCTGATGTGAAAAATTAGATATATTAGATATACCTGGCTGCCATACAGACAAAATAGCAACATTCACAACTACTAGTGGTTTTATTATTATTGGTTTTTGTTCTTCTCTATCTGTGCATTAGCAGCATCTCTACTGTGCTATCTCTACTTGCCCAGCAGTCGAGATACAGTGTGCATCCTGGAGAACAGCCATCTATGTGTTACCTATGAACACTCTGAAAATAAAGACAGTGGGTCATTTTGAGCTTTTCTCCATGAGTTCCTGGTGGTTCTATATCTCATCCTTTACCTTTCTATGATATACCTCATAGAACTTGCCACCTCTGTGTCACCTGGAGGATACATCTTTGCATAACTTCATTTCCATCCCCCCACCTCCCCCCACCCTGCATTTAATTATTTTGAAAAAAAAGGAAAAATATTTGTGATGTTCTGTGGAGCTGAGCTGGCATCCAGTACTCATTTCCCCAAAGTAGAACTCAGTTTTCATAGGTAAATAAACCTACACTTTCAATTAGAGCATCATTTTGTTGAGGGCATGGAAAACCAAGGTGGGGCCAGGGGAAAATTGCCACAAGATGTTTTTATGTTTTGAACAAACACACAAAAAACTGGCATATGCTTCTAAGCAGAATTTGCCTCAAAAGAAAAACTTTGTATTTGTTATTAAAGTCTGGGGGATTTGCAGCCCTAACCACACCATCAAAGTCTTACAGAGTCCAACATGAAATGAAGTATGTATCAGCTAGAGACAGAGAACATTCTTACCGACATGCAATCAGAAAATGTGATTGAAACACAGGAAACAAAAAGCAGGAAGAAAGTGACAGAACAGATCCCACTGAGGACTGTGCAGCTCTGCTCGCTCTACAGAGCTGCAGTCACACAGGATAGGAGGGAGAGGGATAATGGACTCGTGAGTGAGTTAGGGTGATGCTAACTCAAAAATACAAGTATTTTTATTTCTGAAATAGTTGCAAACTGGGTAACAAGAACTATGGTGTAGCTTCATGAAGACTAGATAAATGCAAAATCTCAGACCATCCTGAAATTAAGAGAAATTGTCTTTATTCTTTTGCACCAGACCAAGTTTACTCTGGTGTAATGAAAAATTCCTTTTCCAGTTCTAGCGTCTATGATTTTTTTTTTTTTTCTATTCCAGTTGTGGTTTTGGAACAATTATTCCTTTGTGTTTTGCCTGGCAATTACTTGCATTTTGCCAGCAATGTTATATTTATTGCTATTAAAGAGCTCTATACCTGTGCTGCCGTTCTACTATGAAGACATTTTTTTCCACCAAAGCTTTTGCCTGAACTCATCTATTGACTATCTCTCATCCAGGCACCAAGATCACCGTTTCCTTAGTGTTTTCTGAATAAAAAGATCTTCTTGTCAGGCATTCTGTTTGTCTGTGTTGCCACGAGTGGGAAGGTGAGTGGGAGGTAAGTCTTCAGGCATCCCAGCCCTCTCAGATGCAGCTGTCTACAGGCTATATAACATCACTACATAATTTACCTTTTCGCAATAATTTTAATTTGGATGAAGTTCATATTTCTCATGAGTTATTAGCTAACTTCAAAAGCAATAACTTCACAGTCCCCTCAAGACATAAGGACTGTTACACAATTTCAGAAGCTATCACAAAGGACACAAGGTATTTAACAAGTGGCATATCCTAAGGTATTTTTTTTACATAATTTTTCTTCAGTGAGGATAAATCTTGACAATGAGTAATTCACAGTCAATATGTCCTTACAAATAAATAGTTTCTCATTTTCATAGGCAGAGTAGCCTATGGAAGGGGTTAATAGTAATCAGAAAAAATTGTTCCATTGGGGAATGATTGTAAAAACTAAGAACTTCTTCCATTACATTCCCTACTGTAGTTACTGCTTTTTTCAAGAGAGCAATTTGGCAATCCTGAAGCTTTAGCCTTTATTTCTAGTTATAAATCAGAGAACCATCCTCTTATATTGACAGTTGCTATATTAAAACTGTCTCTTTCAAGTTTTTAAGTGGTCCAGTGTATGAAATCTAAGAAATTGCAGAACACATAAATTTAAGGTTTTTATACTCAAGTCAATGACTTGCATTTAACATTATGCAGACAGGATACTGAGGTGTCAAGGCTGAAGTTAACAGAGCCATAGTAAAAAATATTTTCATTTTTCCTTCTTCCACCTGAGACAATAATGCAGAGACATTTACATCTAGTGTGACAAAAACACTTTTAAATATCTAATTGAAAGATAAGAAGCATTTCAGACATAAAATGCATGGAGTTGCAAGTGAACTGTCAGTATTCTGATGCAGATTTATTAAAGAAGGTAAAGAATTTCCCCGTTGCAGAGGCCAGAAACTGCTCAGTAGTTAAGACCTCAAAATGATGGTAACAAAGGATTAGGGGTCAACATGGGCTTTCAGTGAGTTGTATCCACATTGCACTTTCCAAGTGAGAACTCAGAGCACTAGAAGAACAGCATATGCCCTTTTCAGTATACTGCGTCCCTAAAAGATTAATGTGATGACTAGGATAATCCACCTGTGGAAATAAGTTTGCTTCCAAAAGTGATGGAGGAGTTTGCAGGGTATGTGAGTCCTCACAAGTAGCAAACATTTTATTACCAATGTCTCACTTTTCATTGTGCCTGAATTTCTATCTATTAACAGCTGGATATTCATTATGTAAATCTGAATGGTGGCTCTGTTTTCTGCATTTCACTCTTCTTTTTAATCGGCTGAAATTTGGCAACACAATCCTGGAACAATCTACCAGCATTTCAGTGACTTCTGGGAAATTTTTTAATGTAAGAAAAAGGTGATTTTACATCCACTACACATGCTGTAGTAATATCCAATAAAAAAAAATTTCTCATTTCTTGAGGAAAGTGTGGAAACATGAAAACCTTGTTGGAATAATCCATTTACACAAATAAAGATAAATGTATCTCTTTGTGTCCTTCCTTCAGAGTCTTCTGATATACAAGTCAGTATGACCACCACCCTGGGCCTGGAGGTCTGTTCAGGGCCATTCCCATCTCACCTCCTGCTGATGGTCCTGGGACTAACCTGTATGGGACCTTAGCTGTAGCTGGGGGATAGACCTCATAGCATTGCCAAGGGTTGCCCCCATGGTCTGACACCATGGGTCCTGGCCCCACAGCTAGTGTGGCTTCATCCACCATTGTGTCCCATGGAGATCATGTGTCAGAGACTTTGTCCAAAAAGAGTCCAGGTCACAGCATCAGGTCACAGCCCCATGGGCTGACCTTAACCCATTGTATCCAGAGCAACGCCTGCCCCCATTTCAGCAAATTCTTTCATGAGGAGCCAGAGAAGGGACCAAGGTTTAATCTTCAATGCTGTGTAATGCCTTACCTTCGTGGCAGACACTAGCCTATTCTCAGCAGTAATTTTCTACACCTGCAGTATGGCCAGCTAGGTGTCCCCTCAGTCAGAGAGCAAAGTCCCCTGTCCCAGGCCCCAGGCTCACTGTTCACTACTGTAGAACAGGACTTTGGAAACAACAATCTCACTGTCATTGCTGAGGCTTCCTTGCTAGACCTCCAACAGAGTGGCCATTTAGTCACTAAAGACACTGTCTGGTTCATGGAGCTGGTTATGGGAACTGGCTAGGAGAGAGAAAGTCCTTGTAGGCCACTACATGCTATCACTGAGAGTCTCAATTTCCAGGTGGCCAGGGTAGAGTCCCATGGAGCTTGTGAGAACTCCTGAACCTGTCACTTTGGAGAGGTAATGATGGCATGCAAGAGAGTACACCAGAGTCCTTGGGGAAGCCCAGCCACAATTTCTTCTACTTACCATCCACAGAGGAAAAGCCGATGGAGGTGGGCACCACCCAACCTCATCCCACACCCCAAGAGTAGGGATATGCGAGAGGAGGAGAATAATGTTTGGATGTGTTGAGAAATGCCATTAGAACAACTTTCGTGCCCAGACCATTGCAAAGGCAGTACTGGTTGGGAGGCATCTGCACCAGCACCCTGTAACACAGTACCCTTTGCCTTATGCATTTGGGACAGAAGCACTGTCTAATCCACTGTGCCCACAATTCTGTGGCCTTCAAATATGTACATATGTACAGATGCTTATTTTGACACAATATACCTCAGCCAAGTCAATTGCTATGAATGGGAACTGCGGAGATATTCTGCTTACAGTCAGCTATGGGACCTGGACAGGCAGAGACTGCTGTATATCCCCCTCTACACAGTTATCTTCAGACTGCCTTGGCTGGAGGAAGCGAACCCTTATCACTCACTGCTGGTTGGGATCCTTGTGCTCATGTGTCATTATCCCCAGCTCCTTATGGTGCCAGCCCAGTTTTTCTGCTTTCTGACTCAGAAGAGTTTCTTTGCCCCCCAAGCCTTGGATTTAAAACCCATTCAGTGAAAATAGCAACCAAAATTAGATGATTGTCCTCTCACTATTACTCATTAAATAGGCTTTTGGGTTTTGTCTTCTTTCCAAAGGATAATTTACTTGTCACAAAATTACACCTTCAGATGTCAGTCTTCTCATTGAGAAAGACAGAACTAAAAGATCTTGGAGAGTGAAGTGCCATTTCACTGTAAATGCTCCACAAAAACTGAGCTCCACAAAAGACATGATGGTATTCTGATGATATTGTCATACCGTAATTCTGATGGTATTGTCAGTCTATGGATATGTGGCAGACTGGCAGTCTCAGAGTGCTGAATTTTCCAGCTTCTTTAAAGAAGCTCTTTCTCTCTGTGCAGTAACTTTGTGGGCAATTACTGAAGTCAGAGGGCTTATACACCTTTTCTCCCCTTCCACTCAAAGGTTAATGGACAGTTTTTGTCTGGTTTTAGTGTTGTATGGTGACTACAGCAGAGCCTAGCCTTTGACCAGCATGTATGAATTTAGCACTTGGTTTCCTTGGCACACCATGTCTACTGACAGCTTAATGAACCTCAGACAGAGATCATTTACAGAACAGCTCTTTCTGAAATTTTCAAAATTCAAAAGGAAGAAACATAAAATTCTTAGATAGTTTGCAAATGAATAAAAACAGGGAATATTTGAATTGAATATTATTATGAACCTGCATGTGTTTATAACCTAATAGCTGCATCTCAGCATGTTTCAGTGTGTTTTCCAGGCAGTATCAATATTCAATCAAAAGAGAACTTAATGGTTAGCCTCTTTGAATCTCACCATTTCCATGAGGTAAGTCTCTAAATGGTAGGAGATGGTTCTTTTACTCATTTCCATGAAGTTATATGTTTTCTTTAACACATCTTCCATTTCTTTAATTAACCTTTCCTCTCTGGAAGCAATTTTCTTTTCAAAATCACTATATGGCCACTATATTGGCCACTAAAAGCCAATTCTCTATGGTGGTTCCTTAGTAGCACACCTAGAACTGCAAGTGTTGTACTACAACCACTGAGAATTAAACCTGTGATATACTCATAGCTGTATTGTTTGCTGCATAAACACTAGACTCAGACAAAAAAAAAATGGCCAAATGTCTGTGACACACAGAATAGACAGGACAATAAAACATCTACAGCTGACATGTATATCTATGGAAACTGAAGGTGAAAGTCTTCAGATGCAGATCATGTAATTACTACGTGTCTAGTTAAGTGCAGCTTGTTAATATTCCTACTCTATACACATACAAAAATAATTCAATTTTTTCTACTCTAAAATTCCATGTGAGCAAATTTATTAATTGGTCTCTAGTCTCACTGCTATTTAAATTTTGGTCAGAAAGAATTAATCCTCAGGAACTGGTGTGCTGTCTGGTTTCTGTTGAATAAAAAATGATTGAAATTGATTTGAGCAGTTTTCTTAGCTGCAGAAAAACCAAAACCATTTTATTCTGGACAGATTTTGGATATGGTACTATTATTTTTTCCCCCCTGGCTAGAAGAAAAAGCCTCATTAAGAAGTAAGAATTGTTACAGAATCTTAACAAAGCTGAAGTGTCTGTGACTGATTTATTTATTACAAAGAGTAAATTAATTTAATGACGATGCAAATTATCTTCTTTTTCACATTTTATTTTATTCTCAGCTGGTGTATTAAGTAAAGCAAACCTAAACCCTTCCATCTTTTTGACAATGGCATTGTTATAGTTGTCTTCATAGTAAGAGATATAAGCAGAACTCTTCAGCTGGAAATTTGATTACACTTTAAGAAAAGTATATAAATTCTATTTCTTTTTCCTCACAGAATCCTACAATTCATGCTCTTGTAATACAGAAATTTATGGTACTGTCCATTTACATTATATTCTGATCCAACTCATGTGTAACCTTACAAGAATGCCTCCACAGGATGCACTGGAGTACAAAACTACCACAAAACCAGATCCAAACATTCCCAAGCTTTAAACAAGTTTGGAACTTTTTCCAAATTTTTGACTCAAATCCATCTGCAGTTAAACTACAAAGTAATGTCTTGGTTTCATCTTAGATTGCAGTGTGTATTCTAATAACGCAAAATTTTAGCAAAGAAAATTAGGCTAATAATGGCATAAAAGGAGCTGCTATTACGTCAAAGAAAATACTGCATTATTTTAATTGGCAACTTATTTTAGAAAACCTATTGATATGTTTTGACATCAGTGAATGTTTCATTCAAATTTTATTTTATTGTTTATACTACTATTTCTAAGATAACTCATTAAATTACGGAAGACAATCGCTATTGCTGTTCAGTTTTTATCTTTTTTTTTTCTTGAAAACTCAGCTCACATGTAAGATATAAATAACCACCTTGCCAATTCTGCTCAGTTTTCTGAGTAGGATCACTTCTTAACTGCTCTGAGTTTGAATTAATTGTATCAATATGAAGAAGATAGACTTGATCTATCCTTACTCACACAAATCTCAATCTTTATTGCCACAAAATATATAATGGATGGATGCCTTTAAAATGTTATACTCTGGGCAAGATATACAAGCATGTAAAACTTCTTTGAAATGTCACACTCCCTTAGCAGTTTGAATTTGATATTTTCATCTGAAAGTATGAATCCATTGAAAAAAACAGACATAAGTAAGTATTTACAAGACAAATTGAGCTGTCACAGTTTTGAAAACTCTTACTTTTGCCAACCAACACAAACCTTTGACACAGAGTATAAGCATGTGGAGTGAGTAGGAGTATTTTTCAGCCTGTTTTTGTTCTCACTCTGTTATTAAACGTTTGCAAATGACCATCAGGTTTTTTTCCTAGATTGAACCAGTAGGTCCTGCTAAAATAGCTTTTTATGGTCATGTCACAGGCACTGAGAAAGAAAAATTTTAATATTCTAACAGCAATGCAAATAACAGTAAGAGAATATACAACTAATGAATCAGAGAGTTGATCCTGCCCAAAATGTACAGAATCAGAATTACATTTCTGACCAGTCACAAGTGCAAAGAAATGCACTATAATGTAGAAGTCTCCTAATGAGAACAGCCATTATGAACCTTTTCTCACATGGCATGCTCAATAGTAAGTAAATACTTCGTAAGCTGCTTTATTTCCACATGGAAAAAAATCCCAATAAAGAAAGGTACTTGTTGAAAAAAGTATTTGAAGTGAAAAATGAAACAATGCATTGTTAATGAAAGGGGATTTTTATGCTGTGGAGGAACATCCCTGTCGCAATTTACTATAATATAAAGCAAGAAGATCTTAAAGGCTTTGATTTCACATTTTAAAATGTGTCAGAATCTAATAATGACCTAATATTGTGTTTTACTTTGGAAATTGGGCCCCGGGTGCTTGAGGTTCCTATCCTGAAGGTGCTTAGTGTTTCTTGGATTACGCTCTACCAACTCAACGTACCCAGAAGCAAACATGCTTGTTTCTATCCTGAGATATTTTCTTCTGGTGCTGAGTCACTTAGTCTTGCTATCATCATATTTAAGATAGTCTGGCCTTCTGGTGTATTTTTTGTTATTATTATGCTTTTAGACATCTAATACTTAAAAGTCATCCAAGAAATGCATTTCACATGTAAAGATCATCAAGTACAACAGCACACAAAACAATAATACTGTAGTTCAGAGACTAAGCAACTGCAAGCATACATACAGTCACATCATCCACAGGGTGCATTGAATTTCATTATTTGAGCAATACAGATCATCACAAATATGGAAATATAAAATAGAGAGATAATTTTCCTGTACAGTAAAATGGAAAGGAATAATTAGAATCCTTACTTTGCCAAATATTAATCTGCAGCAAAAGGGTCAGTAAGCTAAAGGGAAAAAAAAAAAGTAATTTTTCCATAAGCAACATGATACACTATGTGATATATTTACAGCAGGATGTGAATGTTTGAGGCTCTAAGTTTGTAATGGGGAGATCATTTCTCCTTCTCAACTGATATAGTATTTCAAACAGTGGATTATAATTTTTGGATAGAGTTCAAAAAGTACAAAATTCAAAGACTGATAACATAAGTTCACTTCATCTATGGTTTCATTTAATAGGCCCTGGCTGTATGTTTTTTTATATACATAACTATAAGCTAGTTCAGTTTATAGAAAATGTACCCCATTTTCAGTTTCTTGACTTTACAAATGAGCTATTGTACTTTTGTTAGAGTGTGTATCTTTGTGTGTGTACGTATCTATCAATACAAAAATATATACATAATGAGACGTTATATACATAACAGTTCCTAATGAGAACTGTTGACCTGTTAAAGCTACACAGGCAGATCCAATACTAGATCTACAGGGCTTGAGAAGGTCATAGTGTCATAGAAAGATTTGGGTTAGAAGAGACTTTAAATGTATATCTAGTTTCAACCCCGCTGCCATGGGCAGAAACACCTTCCTCCAGACCAGGTACTTAAGAGCTCCATCTAATCTGGCCTGGAACACCTTCAGGGACAAGACAGTCATAACTTCACTGGGCAACCTGTTTCAGGGCCTCACCATCCTCACAGTAAATATTTTTTTTTCCCTAATAGTCAACCTAAACCTACTCTCTTTCAGTTTAAAGTCATTCCCCCCTGTCCTGTCACTCCACACTCTTGTAAAACGTCCCTCTCTGTCTTCCTTGTAGACTCCCATTAGGTACTGGAGGGCACAATAATGTCACCTTCTCTTTTCCAGGCTGAGCAATCCCTTAGCTGTTCCTCACAGCAGAGCAGTTCCATCCCTCTAATTATGTTGGTGTACCTCCTCTGGACTCAGGTCAATGTTCTTTCAGTGTTCAGGATTGTTCCAAAAAATACATTAAAGGTTTTAGGGCTTCCTGAGTCCCCATCCTGCCATCCATACGCTTGAGAAGTGTGGAAAGAGAGTTGTCACTGAAGACAAAGGTAAAAATGTTGTTGAATACCTCCTCATCTATGGTTTCCAGTTTTCCAGCATTATCAGGAGGGTTACCTTCTTTGACCTTCATTTTTTTTATTTAACATACCTGTAAACACCATTATTCTGTCCATCACATGCCAGGTTCAGTACCAGCTTCACCTTGGCATTGTCACCCCATATCTACACAACCAAACTTCATCTCCATAATCTTCCCAGGTCACCTGTCCTAGTTTCCACTGCCTATATATTTGCCTCTTTCCTTTAGTTTGACAAGCAGTTCCCTACTTGTTCCTGTGTTAAGACTCCATGTTTTACCGTATGTTGCCACTCTCACATGCCATGGTGTTTCACAGAAAACACAATAGATTTACTTATGTTTATTCTCTCTTTTGGAAAGATCACAGATTTACCTCTATTCTTATCCAAACATTTTGGTGCCTTTCTAAAAAGCTCTAGCTATTGGAACAATTCTTTTGAGAGTATCAGTTCTTGTCAGGATAACACTATTTCTCCCCAGGTTGTAAGAGTTGGAGGGAACAGCTTGAAAGCTTAGGGTAGGTATATTGAAAATCCTACAATGTCTACATCAATTTAATTAATTGAAGGACTGCTCACTTTTACCAAGTAATGAATGTTCAGACTGAGTTCATTGTTGATTTGTAAATCCTCTTTTGTACCACACAGTGTTCTGTACACTTTTTATCCTGAGGCAGACTGTATGTTTCCTGTTGAGTCAGAGGAAAATTACCACTTTGAAGCAGTTCCTTAGCACTCTCTAAATGAAATGCCATTATAAAGATGAGTGACAGATGGAAATACTGACATACTTGTATCTCAGCTCTTAATTTCCTGGACATGCTGAAAAAGGAGAGTAAGAAGCACTTAAGTAAAAGTTTAAGAGAAGAAAAAGTAAAAAAGTAAAAGTTTAAGAGAAGAAAATTCACTGTCACTAAAAATACAAAGTATTAAGTAAAAGTTTAAGAGAAGAAAATTCACTGTCACTAAAAATACAAAAGTGTTTTAATATGCAATATAGACTGAAAAAGTAGAATTATTTTCCTTAAGAATACACAGTCTGTATAATTGGAAAAGTGAGTCATTTTCAAAACTATACTGCTTCTAAACAGCAAGAAAATCATCAAGTTAGTTTCAACAATCTCTCCTGAGACAGAAAAAACAAGAACAACAACAAAAATACAGCTTTTGATTCAAAATCATAGTATTTAGAATTTCGGAAGGAAGGATTTTACAACAAAAGCCCCATAGAAGCATAGGCATTTGATTTATTTTATTTTGGTTTATTTGGCTTTTTAAACTCTGCTCAATATGACTTTAGGTCCTGCTTTTACTCTACAAGAAAACAAAGCCATAAAGGAAAATATTTTAGCTGACAATTGTAGAAATTCCTTAAAAGGTAGAAAACAATAAAGATGCTCAAATTCACAGCTCTGACTACAAAGTGACATACCTTTTCAAAGTGACACACCTTTTCTTTAATCTGTTGGAACAGTGACTATGAAATTATTGGAATTCAAGGCTTTGAGCAAAGAATTTCAGAAAAGTCTCCCACCTTCAACCATGTGCATTTCAAGGTTTGGGGTTTTGTCTTCTATCTTTTTTTCTTTTGCCCGTGTGTTCCTTACAACTAGCAAATACGTTTCCTCTTTGAGATAGCCTAAAGACAGACAAGACCTCTCCAAAAGTTTCTTGCAGAGCTCACTAATATGCAGCCTACACTCGTCTCAATGCTTTCTATAACTGATCTTAAGAAAAAGAACAGAAGATATTTCACAAAATAATCAGTAGCCCATTGCATTAGTGTATTTACAAATGTAAATTCTTAGCATCTAATGTTTCCTGCTATGCATCTTATCAGACAGCAGTGTACTAAGGTCCTGAACCAGTGACATGGCAGAGCAAAGACAGAGACTTGATCTGGGGAAACTGCTCTGTTCCCAGGCCCTGGACTAATGGGGGTGGGAGTCTGTAAAAAGCACTTTGCTTGGGGGAAAGAACAAGAGGCATTACGAAGCAGATGCTCTCAATCTCTAAAAGAAAGCTGCCATAATCAGTATACAGCATTCTCTCAGTCAATCCAAGGCTTTACAGGGGGCGGGGGGGAAGCTCAACGAAGTTCTTTTACCTCAGTGTATAAAAGTAAGAGGATTGTCAAACAGGATAGGCAGGAGTCTATCACCCTAAAATTTATTATTCAAGTTTAAAGTAAAGCTTTGTTTAGGTTTTAATGAAAGCAAGAGAATTTTAACAGCAGAAGTACTGTTCTTTCTCTCTTTCTCTCCCTTTCCACATTCAGTTCCTCTGCCCCTGCACCTGCTTCCAGTTTTGGCTTCTTGGCAGTGACACTTAAAGAGACATCAGCTGGCAGTGGCAAACTGTTAAAAGCTTCCCTGCAATGCAGCTTTGCAAATGCCAGCCATTTATTCACTGGTGCATGCCAGCTTAACACAAGGTTTCTTTTCCTCCCGCTTCTCTGCTCTCAGGTTTCAGTTCCAAACAACATTAAGCAGTCTGAGTCATGGCCTAGCAGTGTGAGTATCCATTAAATGTGGTCACTGCTATTTGTTGTCATAATATTTTGATCCAAAGGGTGTTGCCTAGAATTTAAAGTATAGCACTGTTTCTTCTTTGCAGACATAGCTGTTGGACCACAAGTTTTGTTTTATTTTAATGTTTTGTCCTTTTTAACAGATGGTAGGATAGCTAGGCTGCTAGACCCTAGAATTATTTTGTTGACTTTGTATCTCTCTTCTTCTGCTTTTCCAAGTCCATAATGCTGCACTGAAAAAAAGAAATACAGAAAAAAAGATGAAGACAAAGAAAGTGGCAAGCAGCTTAAGTATTCAACACAAGCTGACTGTTTCCATGCTGCCTTAGAGATCGCCGTTCACTCTGATCTCCTGTGCCCCAGTGCAAATTCAGAGCTATTAGCAACATGATATCTATTTGACTCTAGAATTCTACGTGTGGTAAGACAAAAGATTCTCCCCCATAGGACATTTTTCAATTTACTGCATCACTTCAGCAGAAAGTGAGAAAGAGCCACACATGTGCAAAAATTCCACAGTATATTTTCTTTGGAAATTTCAAGTTTATCTTTAATCTGTGTTGTCTGAAGGTTATTTCTAGGCCATCTGGGGAGATAAGGAATGTGATTTTCATAGTTTGAACTACTGAAGCTTTTCCCTGTATTCCAAGAGCTTTCTACAGGTGGTTCTGGGTGGGAAAGAGCTGTCTCGGTGCTGTTAGCATGGATAGGCTAAAAAAATAAAATTTCACTGCAGCAACATTTTGGCATGGGACAGAAACCAGAAGCCTTATGGACCTTTTGATCTCATATTTCAATAAGACCTGAACTTATTCCCATTTGTCAACAGTTTTATACTGACTTTCACCAAGACTGGGCCAAGTCCTTTTGCAATGGAGTTAGCAAGAGCAGTGTAGCCTAACTTTCTGGGGTGTTGCAGAAGAGCTACAATAAACCCATGAGGAATAAAATATCTCAGTGCTGAGAGAGAAGTCGGGGAAAAAACAAAAACCTAAGGTAGATAGGGCCAGTATGACCAGCAGCTGTATCACTCAGCCAGATTAACATTTCTTTATTAAGCTGTGAAAAAGCTTTAAAATATACAATGTGGTTGAAAAAAAGACACATTACTAGTCAAAAGATGAATAAATAAAATGCATCCTAACACCTATTTATTCACATTTGTGTTTAAGAAATTGTGAGTTTCAAAGATTGAGAAACCTAGCAGCCTACAAGCCAGTTGTACTGAAAAATCTTGACATGTGTCTATCTGTGTTTTACCTCTGGTTGCTAATATTCATGTGTCCACTGCAATATTTTAAGATATTTTCTCCTATTTCATGTAAAATCAGTCATTAAGCTTAAGGGTTTGGGTTATACTATCAGGATAAAGGTCCATGAACATAACAGCCAGCTTGCAGGCAAATAAGCCATGGAGCTGTGGTTAAGTATATTCACAGCGGAAACAAACATGGTCCTTGAATCAATGTAAGTGCTCTCTGCTGCCCAGAGCAGTAGCACAGAGTGATTTGATGTGAATTCATCCTCTGAAGGATCAATTGCCTCAGAGCAGAAGAAAAGAAAATAAAGCAGCTTTTTTTGGAAAAAAGGTTTTTATATGAAGTCTGACCAACTTTCCCATTCTTTTTTCCCAAGAATGGGAAAAAAAAATTAAATTTAAAGAGCTTTTATTATGAGGTGAAAAAGGTTTGAAGGTGTGAGGAGACAGCTACCTTCTGCTTGATTTCTCCATATTCAGAGGAAAAAAAAAAAGAATCTATCTTTTCTGTGAACAGGAAAGATATCTGGTTCCCATACCACCGAACATCCTTCTAAGCTGATTTTTGGCCAAGTGTTTGGACCACAAGAACAGAGAGGTAGAATGAGATGAGTAAGTACATTTCTGCATGCAGCTTTGAATTTGAGCCCAAATCCATGGTCCATTTACCCTAAGATCACAAGATGAATGAGACAAAGGATGCAGAAAACAAATGTTGACAACCATATGATTTTTTTTAGCTAAACAAGATGGAGAAGAAGGGCTCTAGCACTGTTTTCACTTACATGTGTTTCAGAGGTCTGACTGCTCCAAAATAGTGCAGCAGTAAGTGTGACACCCTCTTGGTTTTGGAAAGTTTATTTTGTAAGGTAGATGAAGCAGATAGTTGTCTCGCTGACTCTGAAAAACAGAAATAGATTTTATAGCAAAATATGTGCTTGGCTCAAATTTGACTTTGTATCAGAAGAGCTTGGTCATGTTTGTTGTCTAGATAAAGCCTAAATAAAGTTTCCTGAACAAGAGATAGCTTTGGAAACTCAGAGGCATCACAGAAATCCTGTGATTTGACTGAATTATTATGATTTATTGTATCTATTCCATCTCACAACAGCTTCAAATATTAATGAATAGAAATGAAAGGCCTCTGAGTCTCCATAAACAGATGACCAGAAAAGAATTTCTGCAGTCCCCATGTGGGCTACATTCCCCAAATTCTATTTGGGGGGACACTATTTTGATATTTTCAGCCCGTGTCTGCAGTAGCTGAATTACATTCCTGACTACTTCTGATGTCACGGTGCAAGAATGGCCCACTGGGACATGAGGCCCACGGCTGAATTCACATCTATCTGCAATACCTCTGCTGAAGTGAAGAAATCAAGCTCTTCAATGTTAATTTTAATAGTAATATACCTTTCAATAGCAGTGCAGGACATGCTTGCAGGCCTTAACACAACCAGAATATCAAATGCAGCAGTTTGGCTACACCTGTTCTTATTTTCTTTTTCAATTAGAAATAAAACAACAAGTTGTGAAATTTCCCCCTTGTAATTGCTGGCTATAAAATCAGTCATAGTTAAATCTCAGTCTAAAACAGCTGTAGCAGGTGTAGGCCTGAAAAGATTATATTTTCTATCTAGTGAGTAATCTAGATGCTTTTATAGGAGCAAAGAAGAATACAGGTAAAAGTAAAATCACCTTGGGTAGATAGAATGCATAAATTTTGTTAATGTCAGATAATCTTAATGGAACTAACCACAGTTTTCCTGATAAAATTCCTTAGTCTTGAAAAGTCAAAAAAGAGTAAGCAGTCAGTTAACGTTCTACTACATATGTTAGGCTAAAGAATGGAAAAATCCCAAAGAAATAGCAAAGTATTCATAAATTTTAGAGACCACACAGGGAAAATCCACAGAAAATTTCCATGGTAATGAAATGTTATCTGTTCTGATTTGGGTCTCATACACTGTGTATGGGATGTAGAAATACTTAACAGGAAAACAAGAATCAGGCAAATGCATATTAATGATGACTGTATTTGTACAAATTATTGGAAAAAAAGTTTTATTGGCAAAAGACTTTTAAAAACTCTCCAAAAACCAGTCATCTCTCTTTAGTTACTGAAGGTATTACATAGGATGAGAGAGTTATCAAGGGCTTTGCATTTATTAATTTCAGTTAACACAGAAAAATTTTAAATCAAATTTATTCTGATGGGTTTGGGTGTAATGACAACTTTGGAAGACATGTTGAACCTTTAATCCTCAATGGTTACATTTGGTGGAAAAACAAGACAGAGGAGCTTGTGCAAGTGTACCTTCCAGAGTAACACTGAGTTCCTAAAATGCTTTGGAAGAGAGAGAATCTGTAATAACAGCTGGAATTACTAGATAATAACACTTTATATCTGAAAGGCAGCATGCAAGAAGAGTGGCATTTGAAAGAATCATGGCATATAAAATTATTCTTACTTTTTCACTGCTCAAAACCACATGCCTTCATGCAGGTAAAAACCTAAAATATGTGTAAGGGAAATGAAGGCTGAAATTAGCTCCTGGAAAAGCACTATCAAGATGAGACTTTACTAAAACTTAAAACAAGATATGTAACACTAACATATTTTCTAAATTAAACACTGTTTGTAAAACAAAATTTTTCAAACAAGAAAACAAAATTTTAATCAAGATAGAATTTTCATCAGTTTTTAGATGCTCAGTGAAATTGTCTAACCTTTAAATATTATGAACATTTCAGTGAAAATCAAACTAATCAGGTGTTTTCTAATTTTTAATCAAATTTAAACATAAATTTCAATGTTTCATCTAAAAACCACTATGCTTTGAATTCGTATGTTGTGTTATTCACTTCTTAAATGGAAGGCAGGGTTAACTGGGCACTGCTAAACACCTGGCACATTTCAGCCCAGAGGTGGTTACATTTCAGAACAAGCTTAAAAGTAAATCAGGATGGTTTCTGCAATGTTTATTTTTTAAATAGTGCTTTTAAGAAGGCTCATGAGAATATTCATATAATAGTGGGTTTCCTTTCCAGGGACCTAGGTGGGTACCTTAAATGGGTACTAAATTGCTCAGTTTGGCAATATACACCACTAGTATCTGCACTCATTCAGAGCACATTGATTAATCACATGCCAAATTTTCAAGCAAAACCACACTGATTTAATTCTAAACACATTTATAGTATTTAATTTGCATGTGCATTCTGTCCACATTGATAACTGCCCCACATTTACATATTCCTTCATCTTGAAGAGCCTTGAAGCAATTTACAGGTCCAGAACAAGTTGATCTAAGACAAACCACACAAACAGATCTCCCATTTTCCTCATGCAGTTGAGGAGGGGGAAGGGTATCAGCCAGCTGTAGAGCATTGGATTTCGTCCCTGAGACTCTGAAGAACCCTGTACACTAGATATGATGGCCATGCATGGGAAGAGCATAATAAGAACCCACATTCCTTTCCTACAATATCAGCAGGGAATTCACAGCAATTCAGGCTGGCTGGGGCCCCTGAGGCAGCCCTGGCCTGTTTTTTACTGTATGTCTTTTTTCCCCTTCCACTCAGACCTCCTTTTACACTTGTGCTCCAAACCTGAAGGGCAGACCAGACCACTCTTGTCCAAACTGCCTCTAGTGTGATGCAGCACATCCACCAATTGTACTCCTCTCGAGCCAGAGAGGTAGGGCCACCTAAGAGACCTGGCCATTTCCAGCCTCTTATTCTTCCTGGGAGGAAATCTAGAGATATGAAAAGCAGGTCAAACAGCTTTCAGTAGCTCCTTTCAAGACAGCTGGCTAACATATCTGTTCATGCTGGATGTTTTTAGTTTCCCAGATCAATGACTGTAACCCTTAAAAATACATGAAGCCTATATCTAGCATTTTTAAATGGCCTCTGTAAAGACTTTCATGGTTGATTTCTCAAGGTATTTTTCCTTCCCTTTGTTTTTCACTCCTCTGGAAAGTACCAGAGGATGCAAAATGATAACACCATACATGTTCATGCAGTATTTTTGAAGAAAAATGTGTCACTTTTTTGGTTTTTTGTTTGTTTGTTTGTTTGGTTTTTTTGGGTGTTTTTTTTTGTTTTTTTGTTTTTGTTTTTGGGGGTTTTTTGGTGTTGTTTTTTTTTTTTTTTCCCTGGGGTACCAGGATAATCTCTTTTTATTAAGTGTGTGTGTATTAAGTTTTGTGTGGATTTCTTAATTGTTGCATTTCTGTGTTAGGCACGGACAACTCTGTGTTTTACTCTATAAAATTTAACTTTCAAGGACAGTTGAAAAACATCAGCTTCAGTTCAACAATCTATCATTTTTTTCATGTAACGAAAAAATTCTAGTACTCACTGACCAAATGTTTCTTCAATCAAAATCTCTTTTTCTCTCTGAAAGTGGGTTGTTTTCCTGTGTTTATTACAATAATAAATATAATATTTTGAAAGGGAAGGAAATAAGTAAATAGACAAGTAAATAATGCGGGTAAAAAAAAAATAATTTCCATATACTACTCCTGTAACTTTGGCATCACTACCTTACTATGAGCAGAGGCTTACAAAGCATCAGACTGGAATGCAGCTTAGAAGCTGGTATTTTCAGCTCTTTTGATATGATCCTAGAAATATGTACTTTGTTTATACCAAATAATTCCTCCAATTCTATAAATCTTGGGGTTTTTTTCCTTTTCTTTTACCTGATCAATGACTACCACCTCATAAAACCCCAATATCTTTCAGTTCATGTTCCCAGCACTGGCTGTATCATGCTACAGAATTCTGCATGCTCTGGAGACCTGCGAGCCAGAGACAGTAGCAGCTGCCCCTCAGCAAGAGGAGTGTCACTGTTCTTTGAATGTTTTGCTTAAGGTAGATTTGGCAGGTCAAGGTGGGCCCCAGAAACCTGTAAATGAGAAAAGTAAACAGAGTACATGGAAACCAGCAAGAAGGCTAATTTCTTCATGAATTCTCCTTTATTTCCCTTTCTTTGTTATCTCAATTGGATTTTTTTTTCCTTCATTGCCTGTAATCATGGTGTGCACATTGGTTTGTCTCTTGCATATACCCCTTACTGGTGAAGTTTTGGTTTTAGAGAGAGAAAAGTAAAACAATTGACTTTATTTCCTGAATGTGTAAAGACTGATTAAAAATCCACTAAAACCAAGAGGAGAATTCTCACGGTCTTAAGCCAGCTTTGGAAAGGACAAAACACAATCTTTTGAACAGTCAGTTCATGTTTGCCATCACACCCAGGATCATATATTCTATTCACTCGAGGCTTTGTTAGAATTGTCTGTGCAGAATAGAGTTCAGTGTAGGATGTCACTGCAACACAGCACAATAGAGGGCATTAAATACCCTCAGTTGTACTCTAGTAAAGAAACGTGCCTGTTTAAGCCTCCCCAGGTTTCTGAGAGAAGAACCGAGGCACTACTCACTGAGTTTATCTGGAATGGGGCACATGCAATCTCTTTCAGAGTTGTCCTTCCAAATTCTACTGACATGAACTCTGAGCTCAGAATCTGAATAACCTGATGAGCAATAGCTGTATTTTACATTTATCATAGTTTTAGATTATCCATAAAGTATTTTTTCTATAAACATTCTATGGACACATAGACACATATGTGTTCTATGGACACAGCAATGCAGTTTATCCAGAAGAAAAGCTAGAGTTAATCTTAAAAACAAAGGCAAGGAAAGGGAAAACATATATACCTGAACAAGCCATTACCTTCTATAAATGCAGATAAACTTCCACAACAATTACTGATATACAAGCAGCAGAAACTTGGCTTTTTTAGCTTCATCTTACAAATATATTGGGCAACTATTTACGAAGATGTAACTGGTCATGAGAATAACTGAATTTCATCATATTTGAGTAATCCACACTCTAATTGTAAGGTCATTATCACTGTAGCTGCCTAAAGTTCTCTTGCATACTTCTCTACTTACATGAAACTCCATGCATGGGAAAAAAAACAACTGGATATGGGGCAGTAAGGAGAACAGCAACATGCTTTTTATCCCTGGCAGGCTGGGAAATACTCCTGATATCTGCTGTATCCTAGAAAAAGAGAGTGGCTGAAGTCCCTGACCCTTCCAATCTCCACTTCTCCCTTCTGCTTTACCATTTATAGTGCAGGTTGCAGGTGCTTACTAACTTTATTAGTTTGAAGATTGCAACCTTTTTTTTTCTTTTAATTTATCAAACATCCTTGTTGGTGGGCACCTTCATCCTTTCAACGACAAGACACACATTCAAAGTGGAGAAATCACAGCCAAGCTCCAGTATATGCAGAAACAATGACTCACATGAGTATTCTCTACTGGTTAATATACACACATTTTTAATTTTATTTAATCTGCTTGTATGTACATTGGATAGTGTTGTATGCATGCAAGCAGTCATTTTAGATGTAGAGAAAATATGACGCGAAAAATTACTGAAAGGAATTCTAAAAAGATAGTGGGGAGAAAAAGGACAAGGGAAAGAGCAGAGATAAGAGAAAGCCTTGAAGAAGATGGGGGGATATCCAGGAGACATGAGGAAAGGACAGTATCTCTGCATTGAGCTGACTACTTCAATAGGAGAAGCTGGAGAAATGCCATGGCATCCCAGAGCAACACATTTGTCTTGAGGACCTCTTGGTTATAAAGGTTTTCTTTTATTTTTCCCTTTATTCCCCCTTCCCACATCTATCTCCTTTGCATACTTTCTTTTAGCAATGAAGCAGGCATATAATGTCAATTTTCACACTATTCTCCAGCTTTTTCAAAAGGCAGGAATTTCTAAGAAATGGAATCTTATGTGCAGGCACAAACACAAATACATCTACCCTTTCCAGACAGAAAGGAGTAATTTCACTTTCTGGCTTTACACACCCCAGTCACATCTCTGTGCCTTGCGCCTGAGTTCAGCCATTTCCATAGTTACTTTATTTAGATTCCCCCACAGACATAATGAAATTTGGGAAACTCAGTATGTAAAACTAAAATTACACTTCTTTTTTCTCTCCTAAGGGCACCTTGCACAGGTTGTGCATCTTGTTTATGTACACCTTATTTCACAATAAGTAAGCACAACTGCTCAACTAAGCTGATGGAATAGCGATTGTCTTATCTCTCCCTCCTCCCTCTTCTGCCACATCCTCCTCTTCCTTCCCCTTTCCCTTCTCTTTTGCACTTGCCATAGGGAAAAAAAAAAAAAAAAGGGAAAAAAGGCAACAGAAAAAAAAAGGAAAAGAGGCCTTTGGGATTCCTTAAGTCAGTGTTGGCAGGACTCCTTGTTTGTGCGCAGGTGTGCAGGAGACCTCCTCCATGTCGTCACCACAGCAACCTGTCTGTCTAATCTGCTGAATATAAAAAAGAAATAGACAGAGAAAAGCCATCCACCCCGTTTTACTCCATCCATGAGCCCAACAGAAGGATATAGTTTCCAAGCATTGCTCATAATTCCCCAGCCATTGCCTGGGCAACAGCCACAAGGAGCTGGCAGGCCCTGTGGAGAGAAAGCAGTCCCTGTCTGGAATTCATTCCACCACCAGCACCAAACACCTCCCTCCCCCACCTCACGATTCTCTGTTCTTTGCCCTACACAAATGTTGCATGCACGTGCACACACAGACTCGCACATGCAGAGCTTAGACCCTTGCGTGTTGCTTCATACCTTCCCCCCTCTGTAGCAGGTCAGAGCAGGAGCACATGCATTTCATCACCCTTGACTTCACGTGACCTCCTGTTCCCAGAATACACACAGGGAGAGGCCAACAGAATATTTCAAAGCTGTCATTGCCTGAATATTTATTCTAAAATGACCCCATGTCCCTTCTATTGTGTCTCTTTTAATGATTCACTGTTACCAATAACAAGGTAAATGTTAGATCTAACTTTGTAAAGTTCAGCCTCCCATAGGAAAAAAAATCTAAGTTTTACATTACACAGTATTGTTGAGCTCATATGGCTCAGCAGCCAGATACTGTAGAGATAGATACTTCAGAAATGCCAGCTGGGAACTCAGCATAAGCATTTGGGAGAGGTTATAAAAAGAGGGGGCTGGAAACCTTTGAAGGCATTTAAATCTCTAGTCACCTTTCAGATGGGCTGTTCTGCTAGAAGTGTGTTTATTGTCTAGAGAAAGGATTGGTGAGAGAATACTCCTTATCAAAGCTCGTGGTTTAAAAAGCAGTCCCTCGCAGTTTCAGTTATGACAGCTGTTTCTGGGATATGAAGAGGTTTTTCAGACTGTGGGCTCTCTATCCCCTGTATCCAGCAGTGAAAGCTCTCATTTGTCTTCCCACCATCATGTTGATGCAGCTGGGTTTGACACTGCTTACCTCAGCACTTTTTTTTTGTTAAAAGACAGAAGGCTTACTTGTGATCCCAGCCTTTTCCTATCATATGACACTCAGCTAGTGGTTTTGGTGACTTATTTACTGGCACTAACCCAGTAAAAACAAAAATGAACGTTCACAAGTAATAAATCCTTGAGCCCAGATAGCTTCAGCTACATTAGTAGGATTACATCAAACTGTCCAGACTGATACCAGTGTTCCCTGGGAACCTGAAATCTAGCACATACAGTGAGGGGTGTCTATTTCATCCTTACTTGAGCTGGTATTTGATAATGTAATGTACAGGACAGCTAGGTGTACAGTACTAGAAAGGGGTGTGCATAAAAAAAGAAGTTATCTTCTTCCCTCTTGCTTGTTGGATTTATTTGGACACTTCTAGTAAACTAAATAGTATAACAGTATAAACAGTCTGCACAGCATAATAGCATCAACTCTGCCAGAGCTGGGGAGACTGGAAGAGAATTTCCATCTTTCTCAGCTGCAGTGAGGGACACCATTTTACTGCAGATGAAAGGTCAAAAATGTTTAGCTAACGCAAATCTGTGCTGTGCTGTACTGTGTACAGGCTGAGGTCAGTTCCCTCTGTAACATTATAGGAAGTAAAAGCATTCCTTCAGAGTGCTGATGATAACATTGTTTAGTATTGCATTCCTCTTTCTGATCACTGTAACTTCCTTACAGATCTGACGTATAATATTTCCATCAGTGACAGGGCTCTGCTCTCTAACCCTTTGACACTGCTCCCTTTAAAATCTTTCCATATTGCAGCTCAGTGGGAACAATGTTGAGCAATTGTGCTTACAGCAAAGTGTATTTCTATTAACTTGCTGGCATGATTCTTTGACAATACATTAAACAGTTCAGAGTTTGGTAGTCTAAGATGTAGGACTCCCAATGTGTTATTGTAAAACACGGAGTTTATCTCATTTAATCAGAAAGCAACTACATGAAATGCATAAAACAGGCTAGCTTTTTTGCTCTCCAGCACGGTTTACTACTTCCTTCTTCTTACCAAAATAACTAAGATTACTTTATGTGCTATTTGAGAACTGGCATGCCAGTGACCTGTTCTCCATGCTTTATTAAGACTAAGTAAAAGACCCACTGCTGCACAGAGGAACTCTTCCGCGTAGTCTTAACATCTGCCTAGCACTGGACAAAATCTGAACATTAGTGCTGCTGCCACAGAAAGGAAAACATATGTGTCTACAAAATTGACTGGGACTCTGTGCTCAACTGTGTCTTCTAGAAAGCTGTGTGGGAGGTATGTAGATGAGGTTTCAGTGAAGGGGAAAGTAGTGGAAGTACTCCATGTCTGACATACGCTCTTAATGAAAAAAGTTTGATAAACCAGGCATTCTGCCACCCTATGACATCCACTCACCAGAGGAAAACATGAAAGAGCTGAGAGAAGGTATGATGAAAAGAAAAAAGTTTCTGCTCTTAAGCTTGGCAGTCAGGAGGCAGCAATTCAATGCCAGTGCTGCCACAGGTTGTGTGCATGACCCTGGTGACAACAAACTGCTTAATCTTGCATTGATTCCATTTCCCATCTGCAAAGTAGGAACAATTCTTTGTCAAACTTTTTTGTTCTACAATGACTCCTGCTTGTATGTCTACAAGAGTGCCTTACGGACTGGAATTCTAACTTCCTATGTGATCCTCACATAGGACAGGTATTTCAAAATTTAAAATTAGGAAATATAAGCAGCAGAAAATATGTACTGTCCTGTAATTAAAAATATACTATTTTGAGAAAGACAGCTTTCTTCCATATGGTACAGTTAAAACCCTAACAACTTGTGTGGTTTCCAGGAATCTGGAAAATTGGAGTAGAAGTGTGAATTAAATCACTGCAAAAGCAGAAATCCAAAAATCTGAAACAAATCCATAGTAAATTTTTTAGGATTACTGCTTAACTAAGCTTTTTCTTAAACTTCTTGAACTTACTTTCTTTTGTCTGTTTTAGTTTCACTCAACATTTCATCTGTCTTTGGGATTCAGCTTCCTTGAGGTAAATCAGAAATTTGTATTCTTTTAAGCAAAGAAAGAATACTGATGTTTTAATAATCAAAGCAATAGAGAGATGTGTTCTCATCTCTGGAAATGAGCTGTACGGGATGTTACCAGCATGCTACTACACTTCTTATGTGCTCGAAACTGCATGTTCCCCTAATTAGAGGTTTTTCTACTCTGGCAAGTACAGCCATTTCATACAAGCATTACAGTTGTCTAAAGATAGAGAATGTTCTGGTGGAAGAATGGGGGGAAAAAGCTAACCCAAGTTTTCTTTAACATATATGGTACTGTGTAAATGTCAGCATATTTGCTGACCACTGTAGACATCCCTCTATCTGAAAAAAAAAAAAAAAAAAATCAGCTCTCATACATTCAGTATCTGCCTCTGTCATTTAAGTGTCAATTTATAGCTCTACCTTTTTGGGTATTGCCTTACACCACTTTCACAAAGCAGAGTGCTCACTCTACCTGTACACTCCTTTATGATTCATGACATGAAAGACCACTGGTTTGAAATCCTGCTTGCTCTTTATGGGATAAAGAAAATGAAGGTTCCTATAGCACTGGTAATACTCCATCCAGAAAAGCAGAAAAAATTATATTTTTCTATCATCCAGTATTCACTTGTTTTCAGTTAATTCTATTAGACTACTATATGGACAAAAGTGGAGACAGGAAATAAACCTGTCCATATCCTCATTAAGAAAAAGTCAATAAGCTATAAAGTGAGGAGGGATCAATGTGTTCATTCAGGCTGACCTCCAGCCCAAACACACACCATTAGACTTCCCTAGAAGCCCTTGATTAATTGCACTAGGTCATGTGTTTGAGCTGAGAATAGAGGATTATGCAGAACAGTAACTTCTCCCTAAAAGACCCATCTTCACAATCATTGTTCAGCTGGAATCCCGACTCTAACTCACATCAAACAGAAGTTTATTCATCAAAGGGAAGGAAAGAAGCTTACACTGCTTATTCACTTACACTGAATATAGCCATAATAACTCTTATAAAGTACATCTGCCTTTCAACATTTCTTTGGAAGCACACCTTTAGTTTTATGAATGTTTCATTCTCCTGATTTTTGCTCTCCTCTGCTGGAAGATAGATGTCTTGACTTTTTTGTCTTTTCTTAATGTCTTGACTGTAGATTTAGTTGAGAATCTGGATGCAGTATTTCCTAAGTATGGGATCTAATCAAGACAGGCTTCACACACGCACGAGTTCAGTGATGCATCAGAGGCCCAAATGAACCCTGTAAACCTTCCCATCTATAATACCTTTCTTGGGTTTAATCAGACCAGAATGAAACTGCTTTATGGTGAACTTTGGAGGTAATTCCCTGCACTTGGAGAAATATTTACAATATCCCTGGTCAGCAGAACTTAAGTGACAAAAATGAAATAGTAGTACATTAAACTTTTCTGGTCCTCCTCTTCATACATTATGCTAGGAAGAAATATGCTTTAGATCTAGGTGTACTAAAACCAGCATTCATGGAATCACTGCACCTAAATAAGTCACTGCACCTAAATAAACATGACAGTGTACTCAAAGGAGAACTATAATTCTGCACCTGCAGTCACTGGAGGTCAATGAAATGTATGCATTGCCTGGAAGCTTTGTTTTCTGTCAATCACAGACAGACAGTACTGCATTTCTATCCTTAAGTGCTTATTCAGCAAAAACGTAGATACAAACAGGAAGCATTTAGAGAGACTGGCAAAATAGAAAATATGAGCAGAATTAAACAAAAGTGCCCAAACACTACTCATTTATATACACAAACCCCCAAATACTTTCTTACCAAAACAAAATTATATATGTAAGAGGCTGTATAGAAAACACATATTAATGCATAGCTATTAACTATATAAATGATCAAACACTGACATACATAGTTCTTTAAAAGAAACTCCTTGTCCAGAATACAAAGAACAAATAGAACTTATTTAATTTGCTATTGAAAGAAATTTCTTTCTCATGTCAAATAAATAGAACAAATAAAGAACTCAATGCTGATCTCTCTTTTTCATTTATTTTTTACCATTAAGTCTACAGAGAGGGGATGCTGCAATTACAGAGATAAAATCCTTTAGCTAATATCTAAGCAATAAGGACAAATTCCCTAACATATGTCCCACAACAATGTTCTGTTAGGATGTACCTGCACTACATTTCTCAGTTCTCTTCTGCCATGGGATATACATTTCTAGTTAAGGAATGATTCAGACTTAAGGGGGATCATATGATGTTCTCAGTCCATTACCAAAGAATTCCTGTGCAGTCTTAGATGTTTTTCCTGATCTTTTTGAATACCACTTGTCTATTTGCACCAAGGGGGATAACAGACTTGGTCTCCCACCCTCACTCTGTCTTTTTTTGTTAGACTATAATGCCATCAGGAAGTTAATTTTGGATGGGTAATAAAAGAGGGCCCTGATCTTAATCAGGACTTCAAGAAAAAGGAGTAGCTCATATTATCAGTAGCATAGTTATTACCAGTATGACTACATGGTTGCTTAGCTGGACACCACTGAACCATTACTTTGCCTGTGGACAAAAGTACTTCTCCTCCCCACAACAATCTCTCTGACTTTATTAGAACAGGTTTTAAGCTCCTACAACCCTGTCCACATCAATGAGATATCAAAGATCAATATGAGTCAAAGGCTGGAAGATCTGTGAAGCCTGTTTGATGTTCACCAAGAAATACAGCAAAAAGAATTGTAGGCAATCCTTAAAAAGCTTCCTCAGACTTTTAACAGAAAATACAGATGTACACTGAGCTATACTTCCTTTCAAAAGCTGCATTAAATATGTTACCCTGCATTTTACCACTTCTTTTTCTTGCCAATCTCACCAAAGGAGATTAAATGGATCATAGAGCTTGGAAGTTATGCTTTTGAATCTGATCCATGAGAGTCAGCATGGATTTTCCACGAGAGCAGATAAACATTAGTAAAAAAAAATCCTAAATTAACAAGATGGAGCAACGATAGCATTCCATTCAACCTCCTACGTGAAAACTGGTGTCAAGGAAAAATCTGTATGGATAATGGACAACATAAGGTATACCATGTACTAGCTCTGAGGTCTAATTCTATGAAGTCCAAAGAAAGGTTGGATTTTGGAGCTGTCTCTCAAAGGATTTGAAAAGTAGAGAGCATAGTACTACCTAGATTCAGGTCTGAACAATCCCATTATCCATCTCAGGAGACAACAAAAAGAAGACAGTAGAAGGCTACTAAAATCCCAATTCATCAATGCAAAAGGAAATCTTTCTCACATAAAATTTTGCAATAGTTTATAAAAGTAGTCAATATCAATAGTGTACGGCTGCCATAGATCCAAGTTTAGCCACTGTTTAGAGCTAACAGATAAAGTTAAGACTATGAGCTTTATCAGAAAAAAAACCAAAACAAAAAAACCCCAACGTTTTTCTCATTAGATGTAGAGACATTATAATTCTCTGTTGTACATCCTTCTGTCACCAAAAACATTTGCTAAAGCACTCTAAATCTATTGTTTTCAAAACGTAACTCCTCACCAAAAGAAGCCAGGCAAAGGCACTGTGCAGATATTTTCTCCATCATTTGAGTGCAACTACTAAATATTGAACTAAACCTCTAAAAAATTAGGTCAAGGCATATTCTTAAAGACTTTAATCTTCAGTCTTTTCTGACCATCATCCCAGGTAGTGAATTTGTAATAAAAGCAGACATACACAAGGTAAAAGTTTTCAAAATTAAACAATCCAGTGAAGTTGGATCACTGACTGATCAGTTTTCTGTGTATCATTACAGCAATGGAAAAGTGCAAAATGTCTTAAAGAGCTAAATCGTTCTTACTAATGCCCTCATACCTGCTGTAATGTGGTATGCTCTCTTGGTTTTCACTACATATAGCCATGTGAAGTCAGTGGCACATGTGCTGATCTATCATACATTGTCATTCCAAATATCTTACAACAGTTCTGATAAAGGGATTGGTCTTTGATTGTAGGTCCTGTTGTATTTGAACAGCAGCAAGAACTACTCTACTCTTTCTGTAACTAGAAGAATGGTGAGAAATATGAGAAGGGTACTGTAGCTCTATCTGTAGTCAGAACTCAGTTTCCATGTGAATGTCACTCCAAAACATCAGCAGAATTTAGGCAGCATAGCTTACCTTGCCTTCAACAGCTGCATCCTGGAATCCTTGTAACATCTTGTTCACTAACAGGAGTTACTAGACATGTTTCACTAGACATGAAAAGTTGTTTCCTTCTATTCACATATTGTCTCCTCAAATCCAGCAAAATGACTTTTGATTCAGAAAAACAAGCTAAGACATTAAATCTGTCGCTTGTCTCAAATTCCTCAAGTGCATGTTCAATTAGTCTTCATTAAAAATAAACAAGGATACATACACATATAAACCCTCATTTAGCTAGCATTTGCAATCGTTAGAGTAAAACCACAACAGATCAAAATGAATGTTGTTCAGTTACTCTGTATAATGAAAAATTTACAAGCAAAAGCATTTGATCCTGTCTTCATAGCAGTTGCACTATAGCTCTCTATAGCAGAGATCATAGCAGTGGCATATAGCTCTTGCTGTTGTAAACTGAATATATATTTCAAAGTTGGGTTCTCAGAGAGAAGGTCTTTGTGTCTTGACCAGGGAAAGCAAATTTATTTTAAATGGGAGGTGAAAACCTTACTGAGTTGTACTGATCAGAGGATCAACCCATATAAGGGAGGCCAAGCAAGTATTTGAATTCAGATTAATAGGTAAGGGCATTAAAGTTTTGTCATTTTTCAAATATATGGGCCCAATCCAAATAACATAACATTCAAAACACTATCTGGAGTGGACTAGACCCAAAAACTGATGCAATTTCTGAGTGCAAACCTCAAAGCAATGTTCTTTCTTATCCAGGCTTGGTGTTGAACATTTAATTTGAAAATATTTTCCTTGAATGTGTTAAGAGTGTGGTCTTTTTGCTATCATGCAAATGGAGTTTGTGTTCATAGCCAACAAAAAAAACCCTTGTGCTAAGTTTTCTCTTTGTTATTTTTCTTGCTCCTAGCTCTCTTTATTTTCTTTGAGCTGAGTTATGTTTCTCATCAGTCACCAGAGGCAGCACTAAAATAATAATTTTTAAAAAACAAATCAGGTAAAATAATAAAACATTCTCTACTAAAATAACCAACACCAGCAGGAGTGTTCATTAATTAGATGTAAATGTGCATAGCAGTAAATCAAATCAGAGAAAGACAGGGAGAGAAAAATTAATAATCTCACCTACACTTTTTAATTTAATATTCTATTAAAACAGAAGGACATGTTCCATAGGCAAGTTTATACACTTATGATTTGTTTGATAGACTTTCTTGAATAATTACTCTGCCATTATCTTTTTCTCTCATGTAAGTAACAACATAAGAGATGGAAAAAGGAAATATTGCTGTGATCTTACAGTTCCTTTAAAACAATTTTCAAGTGAAATTAGAATGTTTTCTTCCCAAAAGATAGTAACTCGGTAGTCAAGCTTCATCATGTGCTCCTGAGAATTGTTCTTCTTGTAAAAATTGTAGTAGCAGAGTAGTAACGTTTCCCATGCTGGACAATTCACAGCCCATCCTTTCTTCTGAGAGTATGACAACTTTTGGAAGGAGGCTAAGCTTACTAAACTTAAAGTCAGTATTTGGCAGATTCTACAGGACTGCTTTTGGCAAGCAGAGTATAGTAAAAAATAGTGGCATTATTTTTGATCATATTTAAAAATATTATATAAAAGCAGACTAAAGGGTGCTGTGGAGAATGATGTGGCAGTAGCCCCTGTTTTGATTCTGGTTTTTCATCTGTTTGCAACTTCCTGTGCTAGAATTGTGCCTGAGGGGAAAAAAAAAATAAAAAATACCCACAAACCAAATACAAACAAAAAACAAACAAACACACCCAAAAACCAAACTAACTAACTAACTAAAACCAAATCCAAATGGACTTAAAGAAAAGGAAATGGGAATTTTTCTTTCTTCTTATAAGTCTACTCACTTGCGGAGCATGGGAAATTAAAAAGTCCTTCATTTACAATAAGCTATACTTAGCAATAACTAAAAAATCAATATGTTATCAACACTGTTCCCATACTAAATCAAAAACATTGTACCAACTACTAAGAACATTAACTCATCCCAGTTGAAAATTATCTTTTTTGAGACAAACTCTTAAGGGTTATCCACAGGGGAGTAATTTGTTTAACTATTATTGTTTGAATAGCTTTCAGGTCCACTGATGTACCGAGGTTAACAGGGCAGTTCAACTAAAAAAAACCTTAAATACAGAGTGGAGCCGTGGAATCCTGTATTTTAAAAAAAAAAAAAAAAGGTGAAGTGCCAAGAACTGCCTTGCCCTGTGAAAATTTAAGACATCACAAGTTAAGGCTAGAGCTATGTCAATACAAACTGTTATGGAGGATAAATAAAAGCACAGTAAGACAAAGTAACAACATTAGCTTTGATTTTCTGGCTTCAGCCAAGGGCTCATAATCAGAAGAACTATTAATGTTGTGGAACAGAAAGGAGTGGATACATTTTAGTATCCACTTTATAGTTCATATTCACACATAGTTCACATACAAGCAAACAACTAAAAAAATCTGTGTAAGAAAAAGAAAATGCTTTAGTGTCCCTTTTTCTGTGAAGCCCAAATACAGAGATATAAACTGGACAGATGATCCTTTTGAAGCCCACACAACGGCTATCAAAGTCAATGTTACACTGCGCTCCATTTGGAAGAGAGACTTGCATGTGCATCTATATATTTTCAGAGCAGGCATCCCCAGTGGGCTCCAAATCTTCGCTGCACACACAGAAGCATAGTCTCAACATAAATGCACACTAGATCAAAGTTCTCAGGAGTAGTTCAGACTCACTCACTTCTGCTAGAATATGGTCCTTCATTAAAGTTTACATCCTCACTATCTATATATAGTATATATAGATAGTATATATAGATAGTATATATATATATAATTTTTTTAATATATATATATAGTGTATTATTCTCACCTAGAAAACTGAAGACAACTTATCCTCACAGAAAGCTAAAAACTGTTCTCTCCCACACTTATATTTGCTGTGTTTTCTGTTATTATTTGTTAAATAGGCTGTCATAAAGGTTTTGGGAAAATACCCCTGACATGACAAAGAAAAGACAAAAATGCAGGATACAGCTGTTTGCAAAGCATCTTAAGTGCAGAAACATGAAAGTTGACATTAGTTAAATACGTGTACTTGTTTCATAAAAGTACAAAACACTGACGATGTAGCTCAGTCAAGGATGAATGGCAAGAGTGTGAACACAAATGCAGCTGAAGTAATGGTGAGAGTTCTCAGAGAGTGCTTCTTACTGTATAGACACAAACTGACAAAATCTACTTCTATTTGGTGGTTTGGTTTACAGCACATGACAACAATATTTTTCACACACCTCTATACAAACCGTTAGGTATGTCCTTCCCCCAGAGTCTGCAGTTCCACACATTATACTTGTCCATGTAGAATAACAACAATTCTATCTTATTTCAAGTGCCCCAAATAATCAGTACTTCTAACAAAACAATGAATCCAGCAGCTTCCAGTTTTCTGAGTATGCGGGGTGCATCACTCCAAACGATGAAACTTGGTTCCATCTGTTTTATGTTAGATGCAAGCATTCCACATCACAGCTTCTTCTGCGGCAGTTACTTTCCATGTTAAATTGTTCTACCCAAATCTTTTTCTCTGTTTCATTTAACCACATCACAAAGCTTCCTGTTCAAGGGCCATCCAATCTTGTATTCTACTGCTAGCCCGCACACACTGCTCCCCAGCTTGGATCAAAATCTTTCTTTCAGCCACACAGGTGCTACTTTGCCCTCTCCACACTCAGCTCCCAACAGCCTCCCTCAGTCCTGCTCCTGGGATATTTAGAGAGGGCTTTCTTCCAGAGTACATAACTCCTGCTCTTCTCTACCAGTTACCTCTCCTTTTACTATCCTTCAGATATTTCAGATCCCTCTACTACTAATACTTGCACAAGGAGTTATCACAGAATCAAGGATGGAGCCCAGAAGTTTCCCCTAACTGTGTACAGATGGGAAGAAACAAGAGCAAGGAAGGTGATAACCCATGAGACTCCATGTTATTCAACTATGGATCAAGAATATTTCCATTAAAATCACCAAATTAAGTAAATCATACTTAACTCATACCATACTGAGTTTTCGGAGAGGTTGTTCTTTTGCTTCCTCGTTCCTGTATAGTGTGTATAACTGAATGTTCTTGCAGACTGCATCAGACATTGTTCAGTAAGTATTTTTCTCTCCCTGAAAGCTTTCTGTTGTTACTATTATCAATGCTCTTCTTGCTCATATTACAAAAATGGCTCTCTCCTGGATGAAATGTATATTAATTTCCCTATGGAAGATAAGAAAAAGGCAGCTAAGGGAAAATTTATCACAGTAGACTAAGTATCGACTGACTAGTCTTTTAGACAGCTCTTATTCTTTTTATTCTTTCCCTTTCTAAGTTTTTTGATCATACAAGTTCTCAGCTAAAATTCCTTCCAAAGTTTTTTAAAGGACTGAAGCACATACAGTGAACATTTACAACATGAAAAACGGTGCAAAACAACAAAAAACATTATTTCATTTCTTCCAACAAATAGTTCCCTTCATCCTCTACAATCTGATTGATAAAATCTGTTTCTTCTACCTTATGAATCTACGCATCTTCACAATTTGTGATCTCCCTCTGACTGCAACAATATTTCTCCTTTAAATTCCTAACTACAGTCAAAATGCAAAGCTTAACACCCCAGCTGTTTGAGAAACTTTACAGGATTACTTCAAATAGATGCATATTATAAGGACATTAATGTTTCAAGAATGAATAGGAGGAGATAATAAACCTTGTTTCTAGAATAAACACTATATTGATTGTAGAGCATAAAAAAATGCATGATTTGGAGATGTTTTGCTAGAATGTGACACTAAGTTGGCTATATGCACTGAATGGCCTTTATTATCAAGTGTGTAGTGCTTTTGTTATGAATTCATTGCACACGCAAAAAACCATGTTTTTTTCCTGGATCAGAATTTATCCAAATAAAACAGTTTTTTCAGCAGAACTCATAAGACATTAATCTATTAGAGCAATTCCCCTTATGAATTTTCTTTTTTTTATCTTCTCTCTCTTTTTTTTTTTTTTAATTACATACTAGAAGCATCAGAGTTATTGAAAGACAGCACTGAAAATCTTGGTGTATAAACAAACTAAATGGACACTGTATTTTTCTACACAGTTGTGCTCGGGTAAAACTGATTTGGATGAACTCAAGCACTCATTAACAAACTCTTTCAAACAGAGGAAAGGTAAGGAAAACTTAGCCTCTGCCTCTATATATTAAGGAATACATTAAGGTCAATTTTTTCTGTGATACTTTCACACACAGTTTTCTTACCAGCATCCAGATAATTCATTTTCCACAAGACAGTCACAGCTACCACCCATAGCTATAGTACCCATTCATAAGATTTTTACACTCCCCAATCCCAAAATTGTCCACTACATAAAGGTAACAAAACTGAGCTATTTAAACCACCTAAGTGGAATCTAAATAGATTAGAAATCAATATGGTGCCCAGTACCACAGATCTGAAGTTTTCTGTCTCAAATTCCTCCTGATCTAGTACAGGTTAAGGACTTGCCTAAGTGTGCTCTTGCTAATTTTAAAATGGGGACACTAGACCTGTACAGTCTAAGCTACCTGTCCCAGGCCAAAAATAATGCTTGCATTAGGAATGGAACCAAGCTCCTGCAAACTGCAGAAAAATATCTTATCCGACAGAATCATCCTTATCTATGCTCTGATTAAAGTAGAATCTGTTTGTATCTATATACAAACAGGTTTGTTCTGCTCTTAGACACAAATATCTTCAGTAGCCTTTCCTTCACATAAAAATACCTATACATCTTTTAAATTCTGATTAACCCTCAAGGCATGATATTCTACATGCAACTGGAACCAGCAAGGATACAAGACCAGAGAAGAGAACTTTTCAGCACTGCTTTGTCCATTTGGATGTCAATCAAGCAGCCAGCTGATACAAGCAGCAAATTCAGATATATGCATACGGGATTCCTAGCTGCCCCTCCTGCCCCAGCACCAGTGTAAGCAGCAGATTTCAACAAGCTTCTAAACTAGACACATAAAATTAATTCATGGTTCTTTTTAAGGGGCTGGTCCCAGGCCTTCATTCTCAAGTTTGAAATAAAAAATTCAAGCCTGCCACGTACACTTCAGTATCTAAAACTTTTAGAAGCAGAATTACTTACACATGCAAGTTTTTCATAGTACAAGAAGTGAAGGACAATGTAGGAATTATAGAACAGTTCACTTCCCATGACCAAACCACAAGAACAAATTTACAGGAGAGGCAGTATGACATGGTGTCTCTCAGAACACATACACCACCTGTGTTCCTCAGAAGGAATAGGTTTATTTTCTAACATGCCAAAGAACATATTTCTTCTGTTTTGGATAACCATCTCAGACACTGACATACATTTCCAAGGCTGCATGCATTTTTTTAAACATCTCACTTCTGAAATATTTTGTGTAATTATATATAGAATAAGAATTATCATTTCTAAATACAGTGTTTCTGAAAACTATCTTACTGAAAACTGACCTTGGTATCATTAATTCTGGATAGTTGAAATTTTTCTGCTGCATAGATTTTTATGAGGTTTGCTGTGGAAAAATAAATGCGCAGAGGCATTTTCAGTCAAAAACCCAGGTTCTGCTTCTGTTTGACTTGAGGAATGATGCTTTTCTTCACCAGGAAATATTAAAATCTGCCCAGAACTAATATGGTGAAGACAAAGTTGGAACCCAACATAATAGAAAGAAGAATGGCAAATATATGGGACAGATGAAAGACAGAATCTAGACTGCAACAATAAAATTGGAATCTTCCTTGAATTACAAGCAGTGTTCCCTCAAGCTATCATTTAGTTAAAGCTTACTGATTGGAAGAATAAGCATCAGTACTACACTGGTGTTCAGGAGAGGGCATTTTCTTAACAGGGCTAGCTAGCACTGTTTGAATAGCTTTCAGAATACACTCAGTGATATGCAAGAACAGATAGACAAATGGGTATTTTGATCTCCAAATTTGTACATCTGTTTTAGCGAGAACTACATCTGGACTCTGTCGTGAAGAGAGCCAATGCTGAAACCAAAAACCCAGAGTTCATCCTGGGAGTACAAGTATATAAGCACAATGCAGTAGTGATGGTAATTTCCAAGTGGATTTGCACGTCTCCTTCAAGGGTTTCAAGTAATTATCCACTCAGATTGGTAAAGTGTATTGATGGAGCATCACTAACATTGGCACAATCTGTAAATGGCATCCTTTTTTAAATGTAATGATGGCAAGGGCAATTCAAAGACTTCATTTACTTGTTTACATCCACAGTCATTGCAGAAAAGCATCAGCTAAAGGGCAAGTACAATTGCTCCTGTATGCAAAGAACTATTATTGAAATCAACAAAGAAATGGGAACTCACATTCTCCCTGGAAAACAGTCACAGAGGGTTTCTCTGGCCTCCATGTTATCAACTTGGAGTACTGTAAATACTCTGTTTCCTTGATTACATATTTAATTTTTTTTAAATTTCCATTTTAAGCTTTTTGTAGTGACTCTGAGAACAAAGTAGTCTCCTAACACACAAAACTGAATACTAAGACTTTTATGTCAATGTAGGTAAAGCTTGAAGAAAGCAGCAAGTACCACAATTCTTACTCTAAAGATCAGACATTATGGATTCAGAGGTCCATAAAAATTACAGTCAGGTTTTATGTATGTTTTATATATTTAACATAGAGCAAAAATGTTGCTTGTACCCTGTTGTTGTGAAAATTCAGTTTTCAGAGGTGAGTTTTTACAACTCTTTTTCCCTTCCACTTCCTCATTTCTGTGGCTACATAAATGCTTGCAGCTCTCTATCTGTCCTACTTCTGTGTTATGTACAAGAAACTTGTGTAGTTAATTAATAAAGAAATCATCTTCTGATGATAGTTCTGAAAAGGTACTGGACTGTAGTTTTTTCATGGTTTATGAATGGTATTCCCAACTTAAGTTTTCCCACTGAAAAGAAAGCCACAAACTGCTCCCTACTCCCCTACCTCCCAACCTCCCCTCCTGTGAAAGGGACAAAAGAAAAAAATCAAGTGTTGAGACAAGGAACAATTTACTGGAAACAACAGTGATATAAGAAAACAAACAGTAGCAACAACAATATTGGTAGCAGTGTACAGGAGATGGTGATTCACATGCAAAAATACCCAATACCTGCCTGACCTGACAGCTGCTCAGCAAGGAACAGAGGTGGATGGGCTCACCAGGGCCCTGACCCCAGCAGCACGAGTCACCCACTCCTGCCCAGCGGCATAAACTGGATGGCATGGAATAACAACCCAAACAGGCCTACATGGCTCAAGGCTCCACCCCTCATGGCTACTGCCAAAAATTAACTCTGTCCTGGCTGAAACCAGGATAATTTCTCATCAAAAGTAATATTTAGGATCTTCAACTGCTGCCAAAATAAGTTGAAATCAGAACTTTGTCCAAGTTCTAAACCAACAGTATTCAGGATGTCCTTGCACATTAGTGCTAGTGTGGAGAATCATTGGACTGTCTAGGCAATACTCACCAAAAAAAAAAAAAAAAAAAAAAAAAAAAAAAAAAACAAACAAGCAAGTCCAAGCCAAAATGACATCAGCTGAGGTTTTAAAAATCTTTACAGTTCCCTTTTCCCCATCCATTCATAGTCAATGTGGACTGACTCCAACAGACTTATTGCCTCACATTTTGTAAACTGAAAAGCAAAGAATGGTAGGAGGAAGAGAAGGGTTAAAAAAGAGAGTACTTCAGTTTTTTTGTTTTGTTTTGTAGAAAAAGCCTTTGCCCATTAGAGGTGACTTCTAGTTTCAAGAAAAATGTGTCATCTCCATCTGAGACCACATACAGCCTGCACATGTGAGTCTCTTCCATTGCATTCTGCTGACAAAAGATTTGATAGATGCTGATATGAGTGAACCATCTATTGTTCTATAATAGAATAGAAACCAGGAGAAAAAGATATAGAAAGAAAGTTGTTGTCCATAATTTTGCTGTCTTATTCCAATTATTTATTATATAAATTTTATTCATCAAGGTATGAGACATAATTCAATATACAGAAAATATTTGTCATGGCTATGTGGGACCAGCAAACTGGGTTTCTGACATCTCATCCTGCTTAATAACAGAGCAGTGTTTTCCTTAGAGGAATATGGTATACAAGAGAGGAAACAAGCCAAGAACTCTTAAAATGACCAAAGTAGCTCAAATAATCTAATTTTTACCTCACTGTACTGTAGTACCTCTAGCTGCAAAACACAAGAGCATAAAGGCATAGACAGAATATTATAGAGGAAAGGGAGAAAGGTTTAGAAAAAATATTTGGGCAGAACTATTGAGAACAAAACATCTTACAATCCTGGCAAGCTTCCACAGCTTGCTTTTTTTTCTACTCTAGAATCACGAGCAGATGTGAGGAAATGCTGTGTAAAAGTTTGAGCTGCCACCTTAAATGGAAGAAAAAATGCAAAAACAACCTAGAAAGCAGCTCCTGCAATACCAGTACTGTGAGAAGAGTTTTGAGGACTTGAAAGGTTTGGGTAAAATTCAGGAGAACTTCTTAAATTGCAAGTGTTTCTTTGAACAAAATGTGGTTTACAGAACTTAAGGTACCCCCTCAAAATGTCTTTTTCTGTGCTGAAAAGCATTTAATAACAATACAATTAATAAGAGAAGAAAACTTGCAAAGTTAGCATGCTGCAGTTATTCTTAAAATAACTGACTCCCAGTTGTTTTCCATCCTCTGTCCAAAGTTTATAAATAAATCCTGAAAAAATTTTGTACCATTGTTCACCTAGTAGGATGAGTGAATCTGCACAAGGAAAAGGGCCCATAATAGGGGAATTTTTCAAGGAAAGCACATTTAAGCTGTATGAAAAGTTCAGAGAGTGGTGAAAGGAGAGAAAAACAGACATTCGCAACAATTCAAACAGGAGGATCCAATTATTGGTGCCCTAAAGAAAGGCCAATAGTTTAAAGTAAGACCAAGAGGACTTAATCTAACTGCTACAATTAATGGTAAACACTGAGTTTCAAAATGCACTTCCACTGACCTACTGAATTAGTTGTCCAGCTCAGTACTGGATTTTTTCAGTCTGGCAAATTTTTTATGGTGTTCCTTTAATTTCTCCAGAGCCAGTTAAACCTAACATAACTTGAAATTTTCTGGACAGAGTAGAATATAAACATGGCTGCCTGTCTAAATGAAGCCTAAAGAATCAGGATATCTGGGGAAAGTGTGATACGTGTATATACAGAAATGTTGTAAAATGTCGCCATTTTGCACTGATTGCTAGTTTATTTTTGATTCTCAGCTGCTCAAGAAATTTTGTTTGCAACTTTTCATATCCCGGTCATGCAGCAGTGATGTTTCATGAAAAAATACTGAACTGAGAATAAACATAAGTGCAGATCATTAACTCCTATAATTTGTAACAGCAAACCTTTCTTTTTTTTTTTTTTCAAAGTCTGCAGGTACCAGAATCAAGCATATGTAAAAGGAAGTCACTAACCTTTATAATTGAAAAAAAGCTGACAATATATGAAAAGTATACTTCAACTTCTCAAAGACACCAAAACAAATTTTAAAGCCTCAAGATACACTTATCATATGTTTTTTAGAGAAGTCATGTGTGTCTACCATCTGGGTTTTCTTAATTTCATGTTGGCTGTACTACAAATTTCTCATCATCTCCTGCAATGGCAGTGAGGAGAAAGCCCAGTAAAAGAAGCAACGACTTTTAAGCTCCTAAGCTCGTATCAAGTCAAACACACCTGCACATACCTTCTCAATCAGTTTTGTCTCACGGCTAAGGGGAAGGGTTAGAAATACTTCTTTATAACACAACTTGGCAACATGTCAGAGATGTCAAGTCAGCTCTGAACATGCTGTCACAGTTGTCAGGGATGCTAGTTACCTGCAGCATGGTGCAGGCTGCCCAAGGAGCAGGACTTTGGCAGGAGTCAGGCAGCCCTGACAAAGTGGCTCTTGAGCCCTGCTCTCTTTGCCAGGGCACAGGCTGTCATGCAGGCTGGTCTGGCTGTGTGGGTTCAACAACCACATCCACAAATGCCACCATAAAATTCCCAGGGATGGGCCTAGAAGTGCAATGATGAATTTATTGACAGAATGCAATTAAAATAACCTCTGGAGGATAGCTCCAAAACCTTCACCACCAGAGCATGTCCCAAACCTAAACACTTCTGTAAACCTAATTTTCTGATAAAAAGTCTGAAGAAGAAGGAAGATTTTCAGCAAGAACTACAAGAATAATCAGAAAAATATTTTTTCTTTCTCACCTATTAAGTGCTTTTTGTTCTTCTGAATGCAACATTTCTCATTACAAGCAAGGGTTCACAAACCCTGAGTTTAATATATTTGGGTATTTATGTTTTAGTCCCAGTCCAAAGTTATTTACTGACCTTCAATAAGGTGTGTTTTTACCAAAGTTTTTTAATCAGTAAAATGGAAATAATTTACATAAAAGTTAGGAATATTTTTGTTAGTGTTAATAAAAATATTTGAGAATATAGAATAAACCAGATGCTATAAAACGTCTCGTTCTACAATATACCCTGGCCTTTCTGTTAGATGATACAGACAGAGTCAGAAAAAAACTTGTAGAGGTCTTCCTTCCAGAGAAGAAAATTACAAATAATTCAGCAAGGTCCCTGAGATAGCTCATAATCACCGGAAATAAAAAAATCAAATCAAAATTTATAAAGTAGAATGAAAATCAGCATTTGTTTTGGAAATTCCCTTGGTTATTCCTTCAGGTGCTTCCCAATTTGTAAAATCTAGAATTTGGGAGTACTTTCTGTCCTAGTTTTATGTCCATGAAAACAACATCATAAACAACTTAAATGCCGCCATGCCATTGTACCTATTTTGCTATTAAATAAGAGACGGGTCTCTTTTACTCTTACAGAATTAATGAGACAGAAAAGCACAAGCACAGAGACAAGAGAGAAATATGCAAACAAATCTACTTAAATTTCTTGGTTTCCTTTGTTAGACATTGTCACACAAAGGTTATTTTTTATGATTCTCAGCTATATTTCCAGTATCCCAAATAGCCAGATGTAGAGCAGTTCACTCATTTTTTGCAGCCTTAGAGAAAGAACTCTGGACACTTTTTTTCCTTAAGAAGGTAAAAGAGAAATTTGTAGTCTAGAACATCCTTTACCTGGTCAGAAAAGCAGAGCTCAAGAAAACATGAGAATAAAAAGAATATTAGGGTATAGCAGTATCTGACTTTTGAAAAAAGAGTCAGTGCAGAAGAAAAGCTGTTTTACACAGACCAGAGTCTGCACTCTCTGAATAGTTTCCAATATAATTTATGCTGCCATGTGACCTGTCCTTGTAATCAACAGTGAAGAAATGGGAGTAGGGAAAAAATGAAAGGAATGAAAGGTTTTTAATATGGTGGGGGTATTTAACAGATAAAATAATGAAGTAGAATACTGAAAATTGTAGCTTGTAAGGAGAGAACATTATTTTCCAAACAAGAAAAAAATTTTGAAAAAAAAAATGTGTACAGAGATATTTTTTCCAGAAACTCTCACTTCATTATCCTCACAAAAACACTAAAAATTGTAGAATTATCTTCAGCCATTTTAAGTATGTTTATTTCCAGCTGCAAACTGTACAGAAATGCACAATGTTCGAAATTTGGAATTTATTAAAAAGTGGTTAACAGCAATGTGAATTTCATCCAACTGAAAAGAAAAAGGGAGACCATTAAGCTAGAAAATATTCCAACCTCTCTCAGCACCATAATTTCAATCTATTTACAGACAGGAGATATGAACTAAAAAGAATTGAGCTGTGGTTGTCCTGTCAGCTATGCTAAGCTGGAGAACAGAATTTTGTTGGGGAATAGACATCTCTCATGATTTTCTAAAGGGGCTGAATGTTTGCCACCTTCCTAAACTCTATTTTTTTTTGAGTGCATGGTAGAGGGAAAGAGAGAGGAGGGAGAAAATGGGAAGGGGGAAGGGAGGAGAAGTTTAGAGATTAAAATCACTTACCCTTTTGTTTAAATATATGGTGTGTGTATGTTTAAATATACAGTGTGAGTATATACAGGGTACTCAGTTTATTAGGGCACAGGAATTATAAATCAGTTTTACAGAGCCAAAACGGTATGATATAAAAGCCCAGTTTGTCAGTCTCTTCTTGGAACAGGCCTTACATCAGAAAGTGTCAGTAAAGCTAAAACATCATGAAGATCTGGTTGTCTAAAATGCTTGTTATGTTTATTATTATACCTGTTTCTGCAAAGTAATAGGAACCTTCCTTCCCACGTATATCCTCCTTTTTTCTACCTCCTTTTTTCTAAGGTTGTACTCAAATGCAGTATGGTTTCTCAAACTTCTCCTAGTCCCATTCCATACTCTATTGCTTAGAATACTATTTTTTCATTTCAGAGGTAAGCCAATGCTGTTATTAATTACATGCTGTACACAACAACTGTCTTAGATCTGTCTTCAAAAGCCAGGTGGAGTTTAAAACAAGATCTAAGACTCCCTAAACTGCACCTCTTCCCCAAAGACATTCACATGCATGCATACTTTTTTACTTAGTATGGTTAATATGCTGTGAACTCTAGACTCTGTCATAAATAAAAGTGAGAAAATGTAATTAATGTTAGTCTGGGAACCATAACGTCAGCATTTTTTGAACATGTGACTCAACTCATTAACTGAGGTTATGGAAGTTTTCGTAACCTATGTACATTCTTGTACATATCAGGAGACATGCTTCCATTGTAATGTTTTTAATCAATTTTTACAGAAGAAACCACAAAATATTTCCAGCTGAAATTTCTCTGTTACATTTGTTCTTTCTTTTCTCTTGCCATGTCATACCTTTACTTTCTGAGGTTTTGTACTTCTTGCCTCAGAACTGCTCTATTTCACGTTTTTCTTTTTGTCTGGCATGTTTTTCGTCTCAGCTTAACCTGTCTGTAAATTTTTTCCACCTCCAATTCTAGTATCCTTTCTGTCCTAACCGTTACTTTCTACTTAGAGATAGTGAGACTGTGCTTAGAGTGCTCTTTCAGCAATAGGCTTCCCAGTATAAGAGACATGAACACTATGGAGAAAGTCTAGCACAGGGGCCAGAAAATTATCTATGAAGTGGACCATCTGTCATATGAGGAGAGCCTTGCTAATTTACTGCATTGCCCTTGGTTTCCTGTAGATTCCTGTGCCTGTTTTGCACAAGCTTTGTGTGTGATTTTATTTAAAGTCTGTCCCTCCTGAGAGACCTGTGTATAGCCCACTGCTAAAAACAGTAAATCCACAGATTTCTGACTCATTTGAATTCAGGAGTATGAGCTCTAAGATTGAAATTATGAAATGCAAAATAAAATTGAAACCATCCCAAGCATACATATCTCTCAACTTGAGGGTTCAAGGGTTCAGTCAGGGTTTAGAAAAAAATAATGGAAATCTAATCTGAAAGCATTTTAAGACTTGTGTTTTGTAGAAACATAACTAGAAATTTCTGCCTTAGAGCCAAGGGTGCAATCAGTATGCCTGATATTTTATACAGTCGATGTGGTAGGAAGCACTCAGCTCAAAAAGCAGGCTGTGATAGTGTTTTTTCCCCTTTAATCCCTTTACCCATGCACAGGATCATATACATTGGCTGTCTCTTCCAGGCCATCCAGAGACTTTCATGTGCTTCAAGAGTTTAAGTGTCCCTGATCTTCTGAGCTGAGAGTACAGCTCTGCCAGGATGTTCATTCTTCAGTGACTTGATCAGACAGGTAAATTCTGGAACACTCACAGGAGAACCGAAACCCTCTTTTGCACTCTCTTTCTAGGTTAAAAAAAAGCCAGATAGGTTCAATTAACCTATCCTCAAAAATGAGCTTCTGTGTTCTATTTCACATGGCTTTACTATCTAAGCAGCTTTCGGCAAGAAATGGAGGACAAGATACTGAAAATGAAAATAATGTCATAGAGTATGATTTATAAATTAAAAATACCTAAAAATTTTCAGAGCCGTAATCCAACTAAGACAATACTTCATTTCACATGCATGCAACTTTTGAAACATAAGTGCTTAGCTTCATGTAAAATATAGTGAAAGTAAGTATTTTTTGCTTTCACTGCAGAAGTATTATGAAACTAAGTTTTAATCTAGTTTTAGATAGGATATGCACAACATATGTGTACATTTATATTTGAACTATTTTTTTTTTCATTTCTCCTCGATTTTAAACACAAAACACAGGAAAAATTGCTTAGGTGTGGGTTTCCAAGTATGTAAAAAAAATTTTTGCAACATCAGAAAATTGTGTCTCCTGCTTTGTGTCCACAGCTTCAGGTGTGGTGCCAACAGCCATAATATACTATTTGTCACTCAATCTTGTCAGTGACTCTGAGTTGACAGTAGATCATTGCCACACGGCCACACGGCCACACAGCTCTCCAGGGCACTAGGAGACACTAACTGAGTCAGCTTTGTTGTGGGATATTAGGGCAGTTTTATAAAGCAGGTGTCAGTCCACTAAGAAATGGAGTAGAAACAGAAAGTATATACCAAGAAACTTTGAAAAAGACTAGTTCCTGGGCAGACTCCCCTTGTCTAAGGGATGATGGAAAAGGCTATCATACAATGATTGTGACTCACCCTACATGGTTGCAGGCATAGTGGTTTTACAATATATAATGTTATTAGGGCTGGACTCTGATATGGTAAATTATGGGGAAAATTGTGGATTAGTCACAGTAAAAATGTCAAAAGCAATAGGAATCATAGTTTAAAAACCCAGATAAAATTCTATACGTGAAACATGTTTGAGGTCAAATTACCATTTTAGACCACCTGTGGTTGTAATTCTTATTTATTTGTGCAACATAATTTATGGGATTGTATTGATAAATAGAAGACGATACCTTATGCTGAAAGTTTAAAATGTCAAAAGCCAATTTTGCCACTTTGCTCAGCTGTAAGTGGCCTTAGAGACAAGAACATTTTTGCTGGATCCCTCCAACACTCACACATTCCAAACCCTTGCAGCTGAGCCCTTGATATTGTTCTAGTGGTGCAGGGAGGACAGGAATGTAGCACAATTGCAAAACAGGCAGGAATCAGTCTGACTTCTTTAATCCCATAACAAAAGCAGAAAGAGGAGTAGTCAGGCAGTGATCACCCATATCTTGGCTAGCCCTAAGGCTCGTGTGGGTTGCACATCAGACACAATACCATATCCAGAATGAAATTGGTGCAAACCACTTATACTACCATCTGCAGGGGTGCAGACAGCACTGAAAACAGAGCTAGAGATGCACAGTTACTTTTTGAAAGATGAGCTACTAGTTGAGGGAGCCCATCAGTCATGTGTGTCAACTCCAACAGCGTTTTGCCAGGGGCATTAACGGATAAACTAACAGTCGGATCTGCAAGGAATCTCTCTTCCTCATGTTTTATAAGTCCTGCTGTAGGCTATTATTTAGCAAATAAAAACCATCTCTAATACAGCTTTTGGAGGAGGAAGCAGGAAGAACAGTTGAATAGGTGAATCTTGTGTAAGATCTAGAGTTCCTAACCCTTTCTACGTTTACCTTACACCGATCACTGTGAAATCTGTGTCATTGGGAGAGTATGTGCTAAAAGAAGCAAATACTTTGTGAAATACCCATGTCATTGATAACTTGAGAACTGCAATTTGAGTGTCACCATATGGGGATGTCAATGTTATGACAAGTCATTGTTGGGGTGGGAATACTAATGATAAAACTTTTTACTGAATCAGTAGCACTAGTAGAAGTGGTAGCACTAGAATCAGTTTAAAGTGTTTTCATTGCTTGAGTCAATTGAAACTGGACAAACAGGGAACCTGGATACAATTAAATAGTTTTATTAAATGTTAAATGTTTTATTAATTTTTATTTATTGAAAATTCATCCTCACAAGAAAAATATTTGAAGGGCTAGGAGCTATCATGATGTTGGAAGAATAAGTTTGGAAAGGAAAGTTAGTAAAAGACACTTTGAAATTACAGGAAGTTGTTTAGACAGTAATGCCTCTCTTGCTCATTAAAACACCTAAATTTTGGGCTATTAGTAAAAATAAAAATAAATTACTAATGCCTACAACATATTACTATCTCAATTACTTATAAAACAATACCATTGCCCTAAATTGTTTATAAATAGATGGTGGACAGAGTGCCTGAATGTCTGTTAAAATAACCTCTTGCATTGTTGCCACAAGAATAAAAGGGACTATTTTTAATAGTTTGTAGGGCTGATACTTCCAAACTTTTAAAATTTATATACCTGTTGAGGAGAAGCAATAGTTTTACAATTGTATCTCTTTCCTGGATTTTGAACTTATATTACTCATGATAGTGCAATTTGAATTTTTTTTATTATAAGTGCTAGTGACTGATTTGCTCATGAAAGTTGGATTGTCACACCCCTCAAAAATGTATGACAAAAGGCAAAAAACCATGCTAAAGTTACTGCACATTACAACAAGTGACACACTAAAAAAAGTACCGAGGGAGCAACTGAAGAGAGGGAGGAATAAAGCAAATTTCCCTGTTAATTCTGGGAAGAAAGTAAACCCTCTATAACTTACCATAGTAGAGCCTGCAAGGTGCATGACATTATATGCTCCAAATGAGCAGTGCCCTCCTTGCTTCCCAACTGATCCTCAAAAAGGGGTTGCTTTTCTTTTACAATCGTTAACTACAGAAGGTCATTGCTCCAGTAGAGACAAAAGACTAAAATAGAAATAAACAATTAAATGCTACTATTAGCAATTTAAAATTTCCTCTCCATAAGAGCTAAAGTAACATTACTCAGCCAACTGGACCTCAAAAAAACCTCTGAAGCTCAGAGGAATGCCAGTTTCCATATCTCAGGATCTTCGATGTGTTCTCTCTGGAAAGGCCCACTGAATCACATTGAAAGGCAAAAGGGAATTGAGGAAAATGCATGCATGAACTGTGGTTGGGAGAACTTTTAATTGTAAGTGTGTTAGAAATAACAGGGCTGAGTGTATTACTCTTTTCTTTTGCTAGACACTGGGAGCCATGCAGGCCACAGAAAATCTTCACATAAATTAAAATAAGAGAACCTCTGTTTTTCATATACATACTCATAGAATTCTGGTTTCTGTTAAAGTGTTCAATAGAAGACAGCATGTTGTAAAATTGAAGCACTTCTTATTGAAGTGTTAGCTATAGTCTGCATTTTGATTTGGATTTGAAAGGTTTGAGAAAGTTACCTACAAGTATATTCTGATTTAGTTTACTTGTTTTGTTAGCCTTCAAGGAATAAGGCCTTGAGTCATATCCTTTGAGGAGTGATACAGTAAAATGTCAGAAATGTGTCGTATATATTTATGCATGTATGTATATGGTACAATATGTTTTACTCAAAACACCCCCCATTTTTCTTTTTGTCATATCATCTCCTTCACATTAACCCATTGTCCTCCTTTCATCTAGGACAGAGGTAATTTCTTCTCAGTTACTGTTACAGTACTGTATTTTGGATCTGAAATAAGAATGGATAACATGTTGATATTTTTGGTTTTTTGCTAAATCATGTTTATCTTAAGTCAAGGACTTTTGCTTGTCTCATGCTCTGCCAGTGAGGAGGTAAGCAGGAGAAACTGTGAAGGAGTGCAGCTGGGGTAGGTCACGCAAACTGTCCAAAAGGATATTTCACATCATAAAACATCATGACTAGTCTATAAATTGGGGGGAAGTTACCCAGAAGGGACAGATCTGCGTTCAGGAAGGGGGGGTCTGTCATCAGTCAGTAGGTGGTGAGCAACTGGATTGTGCATCACTTGTTTTTTTCCCTTGTTATTATCATTATTAATATTTTTATTTTATTTTATTTAAATATTTTAAATAAATATTTTTATTTTATTTAAATTATTTTATAATTTTTACCATTATAATTATTAATATATTGTACTTTATTTTCAATTATTAAACTTTCTTATCCCAACCTAAAAGTTTTATTTTGATTATTCTCCTCATTCCACCAGGTTGGAGTATGGGAAAAGAGGAGAAATTGAGCAAGAGGCTGCATAGGATTTTGTCTCTAGCTGGGCTTAAAATGACAACACTATGTGCTCCTTTTCAAATAAATTCTACCAAGTCAGAATAAAACTGTGATACAGAATTCGGCATTTTCTAGAGGGTTTTAAGGTCATGTAAGGACAATTGGAGTCAAATAATAAAATTAGCTAGACAGAGGGGAAAATGCCATGAGAGAAAATAGCAACCAATGCAGATGTCAGTACAGCATCAATTGGTCAGGCAGCAGAATTCTCACAAATAAGAACTGGGAATCTTTCTCCATGTCACCACTCAGGGACAAAATTTTATTCCAAACCAAATGCTGTTTTAAATTAAAAACATATTTTCTCATCAAAATTAATGTATTACTATCAAGTTGTTTATCAAATTTTAGTAAAAACATTTTGGAAACTTGCTGTGGTCCCTAGAGTTGCTTGAAGCATTGTATTTCAGTATGCTTCAAGAATGCTGATTAGCTGCAAAACTGTGATGAGAGAGGAAACTTCTGACATATCTGTATGTACCACAAGACTTTCTCCCTAAATAAGCTGTTCAAGAATGAGGTGTACTATAAAAGGAGTGCCACAAGTACTGTGAAATCTAAATTTTCATTGAGGGCTTTCAGTGGCAGTTTTAGTTAAAAGTCACTATGTAGGATTTCTAGATTGAAAACAATTGTGTCTGTTGGTTTTGATAAAAAATGTGGAGTTACATTTAACAAGCATCCCTGTTGGCAATCATAATGCTATTTGGTAATTTAAGGGAGTCATCTGAAACTATGAAACATCATGTCAAAGTCCAAGGTACTGGAAAACAGTGAATAAGAAACATGACTACATTTTTTCTTTATTAAATGGTAGTTGGGAGTATTGTGATTTCATTTTTCTACATCTAAATATAGAATAAAAGTAATCTCTTTTAAAGACAAATTATATAGTTTTGATGTTTATCTCAGTGTATTTATACAAGTTAGGCTACTAGGTCAGAAAAAAATGAGTTGAGAAGTTTGAAAACTTGTGTGAGATTTTTACTACTTTCTACACCTGAACAGTCTGACAATATTAAGAGAACAAATATTTCCTCCCAGTATTTTGGCCCTTTTAGTTCGTATTCAAAGCAAATGACAGAATAAAAAGCACAGAATATTAATGATAATTCTGTCTAATGCTTCATGGCTTTGGCCTCTGTTTAAGAAAACTTTGTACTTTTCCAGTTCTGTAAGTGGTATACAGCAGCTTTCTATGAAACTTCCTCTTTACCATCAAGACAAATTTTTGCCCCTTGCTCTTTGTCTTGTAGAACCTTCTGCTTTATCATAAAATGATGGTACAACTTTCACTTCAGTAGTAATAATATTGTCCCTTGTACCTGGAAGGAATTCGTAATCTAATTTTCTTGGTACTACCTGAAGACAAGGATAACTGAGATGAGTACAGCCAGGAAAATCTTATTCCATTTTCAAGTTACCCCAAAATTCAAACCCAGGGATCTTTCAATCTGACAGTTATCTTTATTGATGATCTGTGTAAGGGGATTGAGTCTGTCATTAGAAAATTTGCAGACGACACCAAACTGGAGGGAAAGTATCAATCTGCTGGAGGGTAGGAGGGTTCTGCAGAGGGAAAGGCTGGATAGATGGGTTGAATCCAATGATGTGAGATTTAACAAGGCCAGGTCCCTTACTACGGCCACAACAACCCCATGCAGCACTACAGGCTGGGACAGAGTGACTGGACAGAAATGGAACTCAGGAAGTGACTGACAGCAGCTGAACATGAGCCAGCAGTGCCCAGTGGCTGAGAAGGCCAATGACATCCTGGCCTGTTCCAGCAATAGTGTGGTCAGCAGGGCCAGGACAGGGATTGTCCCCTGTATTTGGCACTGGTGAGGCCACACCTCGAGTGCTGTGTGCAGTGCTGGCGCCCCAAATTGTGGAAGGATGTTGGTGCGTAAAGAGAAGGGCAACAATGGTGGAGAAAGGGCTGGACCACAGTCCTGCAAGGAGCATCTGAGGGAGCTGAGTTTGTTTAGCCTGGAGAGGAGGAGGCTCAGGGGTGACCTTATCGCTCTTACAACTGCCTGATAGAAGGCTGTAGCTAGGTGGGAGTCAGTCTCTTGTGCACATGCACAAAGACAACCAGCAATAGGACAAGAGGACAGAGGCTTAAGCTGCAGCAAGGGAGGTTTAGGCTGGAGATTGGGAAGAAATTCTTCTCAAGAAAGAGCGACTGGACATTGGAATGTGCAGCTTAGGGAGGTGATGGAGTCAGCATCCCTGGAGGTATTAAAGACTGAATGTGTCACTCAGTGCCATGGCCTAAATGACACAGCAGTGCCTGGTCATGTGTTGGACTCCATGATCTCACAGATCTTTTCAACTATTTGATTCTGGGATTCTGTGACAGGAGGGAAAAAACCCAAACCTGCAGGCCTGCACTAAAGTCAGAGGTTTTAATAGAGACCTGTTGTGGTGCATCCACCTACACCTCTCCTCCTCGGGCAGCACTACAATCTCCTCAGGAATTCTTGTTAGGCCTCACACTTGGCTAATGGCTCCTGGGCAGTTAAGCTCCCCTTGAGCTTATTGGAAAACTGTCCATATCTAGGGCAAATAACACCTGGAAGGCACCTGGGAACCCTAGTCTAGCAAGTGGAAGACTATCAACTATTATTAAATATAGACAGGAAAACTTGTGAAATTTTTCTTATGGAGTCTTCTTGATATAGATTCAAGTAACAACCAGATCATTCTATATCCTTGCTTCAGCTGGGATAGAGTTAAATTTTGTTTCTCTTAGTAACTGGTGAAGTGCTCTGTTCTGGATTTGGTATGAGATTAATATTGATAACACGCTGATGTTTAAATTGTTGCAAAGCAGCTCTTAATCTATACCAAGGACATTTTGGCTTTGTATACTCTGCCAGAGAGCAGGTGCACAAGAAGTCTGGTTGCCCTGTGTGGCAAGCAGTCTTTGCAAAAGCAGAACCTGATGCTTCATCCAATAGCATAGCATCCAGGGAAACCTGGTATAGTTACAGAAAATTTATCATTAACTGCAATTTTGTCTCTGACTTTACCTAAATCTTGTGGCCTGCTTCCTTGGGAAGGTACTGATAGCAGTGGTGTAAAACAGAATTAGCGCATGGTGGATTTGTACTGATAATGAAAGGGGTAATCCCATGGCGTCTTCCCAATAATTTTCTTAGCAACAGTCTCCATGTTCAGAAAGAGGATCTGTACTTAGAGAGGTATGTGTGGTACTGCCTGACAATGTATGAGAAGTGGAAAAACTGGAAGTTAAGGATATCCCCATAGCAAACACAGAAAATACTACCTTTGGGCTCACATGCTAAAAGGGGCAACCTCTATTTACCAGTTCAAATTTGTTAGTCTACAATAAGAATGTAATAAATGTATTTTATTACTAGCGCTTCTTATGATATCTGTCTCCACACAATAAAATATCGAAATATCAGCATCAGTGAACTTCCTAGAATATCATTCTCTAAATATGAAAATTTTAAAAATGTATCTTCATGTTTGAATCTACAGGGAGATCCCAGAACTTATACACCTTAAACAAATACCATTGAACTATCATAATTAATTCTCTTAGCTCTAGTTCCAAGGAAAACAAACAAAAAAACAAATGTACAGATAAATACTATTTGTCAGAGTGTCACTTCTAAAGAAAGGGAAATCAACTTTTACAGACTCCAGGTAGTAAAGAACAGAACCTTGCCACTGCCTCACTCCTCTAATCATTACAATGAGGTTTTTAAAAAGACTAATTTAAATCTTCCCAGATTTAGCCATGAGATCTCTTCTTCATTCTTTCTGGTAATAAAAGATATGTGAAAGTGAATAAGAAAGTGATAATAAAAGAGTTGCTACTTTGTCTTTTTTTACAACATAAACTAGTAGTTCTTAAAAGGTCTGGATACCTACAGAAGGAAAGAAAAAGTGGAGAAAAGTACAACTTCCCATTCAGCTTGATGCCATACAATCCCAACACTTTGTGAGAATGTAGTTAATAATAAATTAACTATGATAATCTGTATGACCTGGGCAATGTTTGAAAGAATTTTGAACTTACCTTTCATCAAGATCACTTTTTTATGCATATCAAACCTATGCCTTGACAGATATACTTCCCCACCCTTCTTCCTTCCCGCTCACCAGCAGGATGTATCTTATCTTTTTCTTTGTTTTCCTGTTAGACAGTAGGAGTGTTGAATATTTTGGAAGAAAAACAAGAGAAGGAAGTAAGAGTTGTTTTGATTTTATGCAAACTAAAACTGAAAGCAGATTATCCTGTCCTATCAATCTGATGTCTGTGTTATGGTATTCAGTCATGACACCACACCAGAACACTTTATGGTTGCCTGCTAAGTGGAAGAAGAGTGTTGAAAGAAGAGAGAATAAACTAGAGTTGCTTTCCCTCTCTGACTGTTCCTAGAACCCAGAACTGGGTGGCACTGAAACACCACCTTCTCTAATAGCATGAATAACTTATCTGTGTGGCTCTCACTCTCTTCTCTAAAAATTAATTAATTCATTATTCTACTGCTTAAGATTACCACCTGCGAAAACTGAGATTTAAAAATTTCTGGGTTTTTTAGAAAAGATTTTTTTGCTGATATGAAACTGCTCTGCAGGCTGTTATATATATGTTCTATTTGCTACAAAAAAGCATGATATAGCTCTGGAGTTTCTTCATTGGAACAAAAAGAATATAGTGCTGAATAAAGGTAATTCTATCTTCCTTGCATGAATATCACCAGTAACTCCAGTTCATAATTACATAACATAATGTAACAATCAGAAAAATCTTGCTTTCAGCAGGAAAGGGCAGTTGCAGCTGCTTCTCTCCAATAAGTCTTTGTTTCCTACAGTTTTCTCAGTCTGCAAATATCTTTTATAGCCTCCATCCTTCAGTTTTGCCAAAACACCGTATGCAGACATATCCAAAGCCAAGCAGATCCTTATTGGTCAGGTATGGCCTTACAAAGGTAAAATGCAAAATACATTTAATTTACAAGCCTGCTTTTTAACATATTTTGTTAATGGAACCCTGAAATATAAACTTTTAGGGTCCTTGAGTATAAATGGGAATATATACATTTTCAATGGAAAAAAATTCAGATAAGATTCTACTGATAAGGCTGTTTGAAAGACATTTGTAGTAGTAGTCACCTTCAAGGTTAATTTGAACATTTTTCCAAATACTGCATGATCTGACTCATTGTCCCATTGCCTTCTGATCTGAGTTTGCTGGTGGTTTTGTCAGAGACTTGCTGCACAGATATTTTAGACTCAGGAACACTCCTCCATCATGTCTCTGTGCTCTAAGAAATACTAGAGAATCTGGAATTCAGGATTCTCCTTCCACCTTTATCAGTGATCTAATGGGTTGACTTTAATCAGTTTGCCTAGCAATGCCTGTTTCTCTGCAATCTGAGGCTGATGACCCTTTGTAAAATACTGTGAGAGCTACTGATAAAAATTACCTACAAAAAAAGCACTAAGTGCTTTGCTTATGGTAGAAGTTACTATCAATAATAGTAATTATTGATATGGTCAAAATAATGACCTAATATTTGCTGCTTGAAAGCATCTTATTTTTACAGATACCCCTTTTCCTGAGCATTTCTTTCTCGTCCTGTTGCTTCAGAGAGCATCTTTATATTTTTGGAGTTCAACTTCACCTCAACTTCACCCATTCTTTATATTTTCACAAGGAAAAGAAAAATCAGTGTCTTGCCTTTTTTTTTAATTTTTGAATGAAATACTGCATTTACTGACATAAGACTTGGAAGTAAGTTTGTTAAACTGAAACTTTTTTCCTTTTTTTTTCTGGTTAATCTGTCTAATTATATGTAAGACTTAAGGGGACATTTAGGTAGGCAACATCATTTAATATTGGAATTTGGCCCCACAGAAGTCACTAGGGGATTTCTGATTATTCTATTGGCAGTATACATCTCACAGTGATATTTTGTCTAAAAATCCTGGGTATTCAGATTTCACAGACATAAAATTTCCTTCTGATTTGTGGGTTTTACGATTTCCATTTTTGTATCTGCTGCATCCTACCTTTTTCAACCCTGCACTAGTCTGAGGAGGAAAGCAAGAAAAAGAACAAACTCTTTGTTTTCTAATTTCCAAAAGACTTTTCTATAATGAAAAGACCAATATTCTGGTATGGTAACTGAACAGTTTTGTTTATTTTTTGAGATAAGGATGGATCCTTGAGGGACTCACAAATCCATAATCACACTGGCAAGAGATAATTGAGGTCTCTCCACTCACCAAAGTTCCTAAATTACTTCAAATGATGAAGTGGAGTGCACAATATTATCATGAACATGTGTTTTGTTCAAACAGAAAGAGTATGTCTTCTGGACACCACTGTAGTGCACTAAAAAAGAAAGATGACATACAACCATAATCCTAAGCCCAGTGTTGTCACACAAACTAGCATCAGTTCTGTTTTCTTCCAGTGTTACTAGATATTGGTGAAGATTTCCATGAAGATATAATTTCCTTGAATATAATGTCACACTTACTATGTGTTACTTACTTCTCAAAAACTGGGACAAAAATTGGTAAAGCATTGTTAACATAACAGAATTCTTTCCCCTCAAAAGTGAATTCTTTCTGGACATCCCTAGTGTAATAACATTAATCAGTGCTCACTAGTGATTAATTTGTTTCATTAATGTTAACAGCTCCAAGTACTCTACTGGCAGACTGTCCACTGTCTTGGTGATGTTCAGGAAGCTATTCCTCTGGATATCTGCCTTTAATCTACGTCCTGTACTTCCACTTACAACCTCATCACTTTTGAATGTTATCTGTTTGATTTTTTTGATATGTGTATGTAAACATCACTTGTTAATAAATTACTACAACAAACTTGTAGAGGACATATGAAAAAACCAACTAAGAAATGTTCCGCACTTCCTTAAAATTCAAAACCAGCACCAGTTTATTAAAAACAACTCCTCCAGAATGTGGCCATAAGGAAAGAGTTTTCACAATCTGTTCATCTGCATAATTAGTAATTGAGGACCTGAGAACAGTTGGAACATTGCTGTGGGCAAGCCAGGTCAGATCACTGATAATGTAAATAACAAAGATTCACATTCCCAAAAACTACAAACATCAGAATGGAGCTAACAACAGCTCTAATAAGAAGACAGAAAAGAAAGAGAAAGATGGATAATTCAGGAAGCCATGAAATGCCATATGACTACTGGGGAAAAAAATGACCACTGTAATATAAGTTATATCTGAGGCTTAAAAGAAACATGAAAAGAGCATTGGAAAGGGATGGGGGGGGAAGTGGGGAGAGGAGGAAAAGGAAGGGGAAAAAAAAAAGGAAGATGCATGGGAAAACACAGTAACTTATTTTACTTATTATTTGAGTAATGGTACAAGTATGTGAATACTTCTGCCAGACACATATAAAGAAGTATTCCACTTCAGTATTAGAAAAAAAATAACAAATCCAATTATTACCATTTATGATAATATAATACTATGACTAATAACTTCAGGAGCAAAAATTTTTGTAGCAAGAATGGAATCCTTTGCTTTTACCAGGCCATAGTGAAAAATCATGGAGCACACAAAGCGCTGCAAAGCCACGTGTTCCTCTTTGGGAGATGAAGAGTAATACAGGTAAAGTAGTGATGCATTAGTCACCTGCAGATCCATTCTTTCCAGTGATTTAATTTGCTGCATCTTCATTGGATACATGCATCAGGAGACCAAAAGAAGGTAAGTTCTCCTTGCTGGCTCTAAACCTTTCATACAATGGCTTCAGTTTGTCAGCCTTGTTTCTTATGCACAGTACAAGAGCATTCTCCAAAATAACTGGCTATCAACATGGAATTTATGGGTACTTATTTATTTCACCCTCCTGGCAAATCATAAGTAATAATAACACCGTTTAAACACTGTTTATTTGTATTGGCATAAGGACAGTTTTGCATAGGTTCACAAGATCCTATTTGTTAAATAAGGAAAGTAGTCTAACTGCTAGAGCATTCACCAATGTTTGATCAATATAAATCCTTCAGGATTTTAAATGTCAAAAAAAGTAAAGGGGGGATTCTAGGTTCTTTCCATCCACAAAAATCAAGATTATTCCTGTTACACTCAGGTGACATAAAAAGTAATATCTGAAGACAACACTATGTTTGAAATTCTGTCTTTTTCAGAATATTATGTTATTTGTAATTGGATTAAAATAGTGTTTGGGACTCTAATGTCTTTAACCCTTGAGTGGGTAAGTTGAAATATTAGAGTAAACTGAAAAAAAAACAATTCCAGAAAGAGCAATATAAAAACAACAGCAGTGAAATCTGCTGCAATGAATATAAATACCTTTGATTAAATAGTAACTACAAAGACCACTGTTTTTATTTTAATTACATTTAATAACCCTAAAGATCTATGCCTACTAACATGAAAATACTACCAGGTTGGATCTGCAAAAACCTGTATATCTCCATTCTCCCAAGCCCAAATTCACCAGGTAGTTAGTCCAGTCTGTTGGTCAGAGTCTCAAAACAGACACATAAAAACTGTAAAAATGCCTGAACTTGGAGAACCCTAGAGCACACAAATGAAGTTCCAAAAGGAGGAATTCTATAAATTCTTTCTAATGGAGAAAAAAGAAATCACTAGTAGCACTGAAAGAAACAAACACACTATGTCCTGCAAAAGTTGCATAACACATGTGGGCTATTGGATTCCCCCATTCTGAGTTAAGGAGCAGTTGTAGACTGTAGTTTGAAACACAGATTAAATGTTCTATTTAAGTGCACATTACTTTTGATACAGGAAAACTAGATATATGTGATACCATTTTTTGCTATTATGTGGAAAACTATATAGCAAACTATCAGACATCTGTCTCACTCTTGCTTCAAATAACCCATTAAAGGGTTATTAATGATTCAAAAGGATGTTATTGTTATTATTGTTACTGTTATTATTAAAAGGTTAATTATTCAAAAGGTCTTATTAGAAAGTTGTTAGTATTATTATTGTTGGTAGTAGTAGCAGTAGTAGTGGTGGTAGTAGTAGTAGTAGTAGAATTAATAACCAATAAAAAGGATATTAACCCTGTAACTGATTTACTCAGTGAGAGTCTCCTGAGTCTCAGCTCATTCTGTTGAAGGAAAAAAAATTGAAATAATTCAATGGGTCAATAGGCGAAATCCTAACTATGAATTAAAATATTTACATTGGTCTCATCTGTCTTTTTAAGTGTAAGACCCTTCAAAGCAGTGTACCTTTTAAATATCATTAATTTCACCCTTATTAGATTTTTTTGGATTTTTTCACACCAATATGTTTTACATATACCAACCAAGTCCATATGCTTTTTTTCCACCTCTCCATCACACCAGTGTAAAATATCTCTGATGATGCTTAGTGTCATGGTTTAAGCTCATCTGCCAACTACTCACCACAAAGCTGCTCACTCACAACTTTCCTGGAAAAGGGAGGAAAATCAAAAGCAAAACCTGTAAGTTGAGATCAAGACAGCTTAATAAAACAGAATAAAATATAGCAACAATAGTTTAATAATAATAATAATAGTCGTAGTAGTAGTAGTAGTAGCAGTAGTAGTAGCACTAGTAGTAGTAGTAGTAGTAATAAAGGAAAAACAGGTTATTCACAAAACAGTTGTTCTCAATCCATTGGCCCATGCCAGCCCCATCCTCAAACCCTAATCAGCCTCTCCTCTGGGTAACTCACAGAATTTGTAGACTGATCATTATGTTCTAGAGTGTGGAATATTCCTTGTATCAGTTCAAATCACCTGTCTATGCTTCCTGATGGCTTTTTTTTTTTTTTTTTACCTCCTCACTAACAGAACATAAGACATAAAATAGCCCTTGGGTTAGGACAAACACAGCTTAACAACAACCAAAACATCAGAGTGTTATCAACATTATTCTCACGCTGAATCCAAAATGCAGAACTGCTCCAGCTACAGAGAAGGAATTAACTCTATCCCAGATGAAACCAGGACACTTGGCTGTCTTGATCACCTTCTATGATGAAACAACCATTTGATAGATGAGAGAGCAGTGGATATTATCTACACGTATTTCAGTCATGTTTTTGATACTGTTTCTCATGAGATCCTTGCAGATAAACTCTGATGTATAGGGTGGATGAGTAAGCAGTGATATGGATTCAAAACTCTCTGAATGGCCAGGTTCTGATCACCAGGCCGGTGGTGATCAGTGAGGGCAAAGCTGGCAGTCAATAATTAGAAGTGAACCCCAGGAGTCAGTGCTGAATCTGATCCTGTTTAAATGTTTTGGATGATGGGAGAAAGCATGCCCTCATCAAGTTTGCTGGTTACACAATCCCAGAAGTAATGGTGACCAGAAGCTCACCCTGACTCCTTATTAATCACCAGAGGAACCTTGACAGGGTGGAGAAATGAACCAACAGATATTTCAAGAAATTCAACAAGGAGAAGACCAAAGCTACACTGGGGAAATAGCAATCAAATACACCCATATATCCTAAGGGTCATCTAGAACCCATTTCAGAACTATCACAAAGGTGGAATTTTCTTGCAAGTCACATTTCTTCAACAGGTGGAAAATTGGCCACCTGTGACTTCTCTGAAACTCTCTTCACTTTCTGGAAATATAAGATACAGCCAGAAAGGGCACTGCTAATCAGTTTACCACAAGGATTATGTAACAGTTTTTCAAAGCACTCAGTTTACAAGAAAGCTAGTTCCTAAAATACCCAAGGTATGTTAAGTCCCATCTAGTCTTCAGAAGGCAAAACCATACATAGCTATGGATGCTTTTTTTCTCATAGTGCGACTGATTCCAAATATCAATTTTCTGTTTCTGTACTAAATTGTCTAATTTTTAAATAAATTAATACTAATTAAAATCAGTGTACACTTAAAATTTTTACACACATTGTTTTAAATCTTTTGAAGATTTTATGAATCTCAAATCTTTTCCTGGGTACACAAGGACAGCCTATACTTCCTTGAATATTATGTGTTAATTAAATTAGATTTACACTGAACTCAGCACTTATTCATGGACTCCGTCTTTGGTCTGGTTTTCATTTTGGAGATCATTTGTTTATTACAAGTCTGCCAGATCCATTCATCTGTGATCAAGACAAGCTACCTGTCTGGATGGAAGAAGATAATGGTATGAAGACCCTTATTCATGAAGTATATACAGTGGAGGTTGTGGACTACTTTACCCTTAATTCACAACATATAACTACCGAATCCAAGCCCAGGCAGGTCAGAAACTGAACAAGAATGTGGAACTGCTATATCTCAGGTAACTCCTTCAGCCAGCACATTTAATTTTCCCAATTAAATGGAAATTACCGTTCCAAAATAACTGAAAATAATTTCTTTAAAAGAGACAGTGAGAAAATGCATTGACAAGCTTGTATTGGTTTGGGAATACCATGAGAATACTGTTTTAAAAGGCAAATTTACATTAAGGATGAAGATGTTTAGAGTGGATTAGATGGACTAAGTCAACTGGCCGTGTACTATACTTAATACAGATATTGGGAAGAGAGAGGAACAGATAGGGTTGGAAACTATAGAGATACCTGACACTCTACTTGATGGAAAGGAAACATTTTGTCATGTGTTTCAGTCAATGCCTTCTGAATTCATAGCAAATGTGAGGCCTTGAGCTGTTATTGCTGAAGATCCACCAGCACTTTTCCAGTAGTGGAGAAAGTTACCTCCAGTGTCTAGGGCAATTTTCAACAACAGTAATTATACTTTGCCAGTACAATTTCCCTTGGAACTGCAGTGGAAGCAGATATTTTTTACTTCCTCTTCCTAAAAAGAGTGCTTTGTGTTTTGTGGAATGGAGGAGCTGCTGTGCTCCACCCCAGAGATTCACCCCACGTTTCACTGGTGGTTGAATTGATCTTTAAGTATGTACACCTGGCAACATGCTTGTAGTCCTTTCTGGAACAGAAGGCATTTTGTAAGTATAGAGTAGTCTTAAGAAAGTAGCACAAGATGAGATCTTATATACCAAACCTCTGACTCATTTCTTGCTCCCCCAGTTTAAGTAGATCAGCCCTCAAATAAGATTAGTATGAAAACATATTTTGGCCTTGAACAGTTGGCACAATGTCTACAAAAAATTACAGGTTTTGGCTTGTTTACCTTTTCCTTTGACATAGAATGCTATGTATGACTTGGTAAAAAATATATTAATTCAATTCACCTATATGCCTTCCTTCTGCTTCTCACAAATAGACACACTACATGTTTAATCCAACTAACCTTCTTAATTTAAGAAACAGCCTTGGTGGGTGGCAGTTTTTAAAGCAGTTTAACACAAAACTCACAACAGAACTATGAAAAATTCTCTGGTTACTCTGTTTGGCACTTAATGATTTGGATCAGTGCCAAAGCCAAGCTACTGAAAAAATCCTCCCACTCCAAGGCCTGTGCAAGGTGACAATGCCTCCTTTAAGAAACAAACTTTACTTACATGATTTAGCTTGCCAATTGTTCTAATCTGGTAAATCACATATTGTTCAGATGTGGTTTGGGACTAGGAGAGGGAGAAGGTGTCAGAAGTTAAAACTGTGTGCTTGATGGGGGAAGAGCTAGCCCTTGAGACTGAGAAGCTGAGCACACAATTGAGTAAATATCCTTTTAATATTTTGTTCATTTCAGCAAGCAGCAACAGAAATAATAATTTTCCAATCTGTCAGCACATTTCAGCATCAGTAGTTTCTGTATCAGATTTGCTACCATTCAAAAATGCATCAGGAGACAAAGCAGGAAGAGTTAAATAACTTTACTGGAATCTGAGGTCTGTAAGGAGGTGAAATTAGATTAGATCTGTGGAAATAGGGACAGTTTACATTACCAGAGGGGCCCTACCTGTCTCTTGGCTTGACAATGAACAATGCCTTCAGCATATGGCATTACAATGGATTAGTGATCAAGTGCAATTAATCCTAATATATCCTCGCTTGAACCTCAGTGGCTTGTTAGTTGGAGAAAAAAAATCTTCTGTCCCTAAAGTGTCAGGTGAAACTCTCATTTGAGGTAAGGCTACCATGTGGAGCTGTGCCTCCATCTGGTGACTCCCTTTTGTGATATTCAAACAGAAGGTGTTTTAATGAGGCTTTTATAGCAGGCACCACCTGCCACTGATCTTCCTCTCTAAAAATTTGCAGTTAGAGGATTGGTTTTACAGTATGGCTTGAATCTTAACCCTGGGAATTCTTCAGGAGATGCAAATCTGGGAGCGATGTTGTAATTCTAAAATACTGTTTTGGCTTTTGGTTTAGACTGAATTGGTTAGAGAAAATTGTGGTTTGGCTAATTGCAACCAGTTATATGGTGGGTTCTCCCTTTTCAGATGGATTAATAGAATGTCATCTAAAAATTAAATATCTAAGCTGATGGTGACCATATGTCTACACTCAAATCCTTGTATATTAGTGATACAGCTAAACTACTAGCAGGGTAGGGTAGGAGGCAAGGATGGAATTAGGAAAAGCTCCACAACTAAGAGAATAATGGCATTTTAACCATGCATGAGCTTCAAGAAATCTTACAAAAATCACTATGACAAGTAACAAGAGGACAGCAATTCTGTGACTTTTGAACTTCAGTTTTAAGGTCAGTTTTAATTATGGAGCTAAAAGAAGGAGAAACTCGTACTCCAAAATAAACTAAAAAATAACTATTTTCTGTCTCATGGTATCTTCAAGTCATTGCCTGAGTATAACAGCCGAAAGGGTGCTGCTGTCTTTCCTACCATGCCCTCAGGAAAGAAGATGATAATGGTCCTTGCTTTGCCTGACAGAAATTCTTCACACTTTCACTACCCAACTAAATTGGCTTCACATGTTGGCAACCACTCCTCAGATCACAGTGCACCACTCCTCAGATTCACACCGTGTCAGCTGACTAGGAGCCATACACACAAGCAGTTCTTTTCAGAGCTTCAAGGTTCAGTAAAATCAAAGCCAATTTTTTCTTCAAGGGTCCCCACTGGCCCTTCCACAGAGACTGTTTCCAGACCTAATGTTCATGATAGTAAAGAATAGTTTCTTCTGTATACATAATCTTTCCCTCTGATGCATGTGCTTTTTGGAAGAAACAGGCAGGAGGCAAAGGCATCAGACACACTTTTCAGGCAAAGAAGAATGTTTCAGCAAAGCAGTGAATGAAACAGGAGCAAGAAGCAGAAAATACTGCAAAATTTTAGCTGTGGAAGTAATGAGTGCCTACATATTTGCACATGTCACAAAATCACTGTATTCAGATGGTGCTATATAGAAAGAGAATAGGAAAGAAAGTAAAGCACAGACTGAGGGAAGCATGAACTGCCTGCCCTGTGCACTCAGCTCTTTAATGATTAGTGTCCAACAGCCAGTAGCCATTGTCATCAAATCACAGGTCAGATTTAGCAGAATCTTTGTTCTACATTTCATTGAAGACATACCTTGCAATAAAAATGACAAGTATGTGAATTCATTACCCCTAACATGGGATAGTAGAAACCTTCCAAGTGTTCTAGAAAACAAAGACAAAAATTACTTTTAATAAGGCTTGCTTCTGTATTGTGTTGCCCAAAAGGCAAGAATTTGCATAGCTTTAGTGCTGGATTCAGCCCTCAACCTTCAGTAACAGGAAGTTAGCCAACTACACCATGGTGCAAAGCAAATTACTTTCACAAGGCTTGTAATATGTCATTCGTTAAGACGACTCTCTTGGCGTCCAGTGTGGGTGTCCGCTTGCTCTACTGTAGAGCTTGAGGGAATATGAAAGATGCCAAACCACTAAAAGAGCTGAGCATTAGAAGCCACTGTGGTCACAGGGCTAATGCCAGAGCCAGAGGAATGTACCAACCAAACTCCAGATGTGAACTCTGGCTATGCAACTCAGCATGCAGGCCTTTCAGATTAAATGAGCTGAAAAGTTACAAAAGTTTCATCCTCTAACCCATGTGTGTATGCCTAAGTAGGCCTATAATTCACTGTTGCTCAATAAGGTATTTTAATTTTCTTTCATATTCACTTCTCCTCTCAAACTTTCTTTAAGCAGGTTGATTTTTTAACGTTTAATGGGAATTCCAAAACTGTTGTTTTAGAAATAGCTTCCCATTTATATGCAAGAATATCCTTACACACTGAAAGCTGAAAATATATAGGTATGGCTAGCTATTCTTTAACTTAATTAATATTGTTTAATTCCAGATGTCAATTAACTACAATGCAGGCCCTTTCTCCCTCTTCCCTGGCCGCTGTCTGGTGGGGAAGAGAATCACAGTCTTGTGGGTTAAGAGCAATTTAATAGCTGGGAAAAAAATACAACAGTAATAATAATAGCTGTAATTATATGGAGAGGGAGAGAGAGTAATGCAACCCAAGAGGAACAAGTGATGCACCATAAAATTACTCACTGCCTGCTGGTTGCTGCCCAGCCCATCCCCCAAAAGCAGGCAGACTCTTTTTGTGTAACGCCCTACAGTTCACAGCAGTCACCCCCCTTCCACATAATTCCCCCAGTTTATATACTGAGCATGATGTTGTACTGGATGGAAGATTCCAACTCATCTGACCTTTCTCCCTTAAAGCTCTTTATGTAGCTCTTCACCAGCAGCTCATGAGACACTGAAAAGTCCTTGACTTCAGGTAAACACTACTTACCAACAGTCAAAACATCAACGTGTTATCAGCATTATTCTCATCCAAATCCAAAGCAATGGGCCAGCTGTTAAGAAAATCAACCCAATCCCAGCAGAAACCAGGACAAATTCACAAAATTATTTTCTGTGGTTCTATGTGTGTAACAGTTCAGGCCTGCTGAAAATAATCTTGTGCATCAGGTCTAAAGAAATTAAAAACCATGAATTGGTGTATTCAGATGTCAGAATTGCTCCCCAGAAAGTAAGTAATGTGACTTTTTTACTTTCATGCTGTTACTTCAGGCCTGTCTAAAACAGAGGAATTTCTTATAAGGGCAATGGATAGCATCAAAATAAAGGCTGAATTAGACAAATCAACTCCATCTCTGTAATCTGAATAAGTAGTTTTTAAAAATCTTAAGTTAAACAGTAAAATATAGATACTTAGACGTCTGTAAGATGGGTAAGGAGACAGGAAAGAAGGATTTTGTGTATGCACTACAACTCAGTCTCCCCAACTGTATTTCTTAAGATGCACTAGGAAATGCTGATCCTATTTTTTTACTGAATTAACACATTCAGACACCACTTATCAGTTATTTCTTATTCAAATACAGAATCTGATATTTATAAATATCTCTGTTGTATATCTTACGTATAACCTGAAAAACAGATGTATAAAAGCAAACACTGACATTTTGTTGAGTTTACATTGGAAAGCTTATTTTCATTCTTGGACAGCTTAGAAATTGTTCCATAGTATAGTATTTGATGCTATATATCACGGCAGAAGTAGAAGTAGAGCTTTCAAGTGATGAGTCACAAAGGTTACAGCAAATGCACTACCTGATAAGTTATATTTGCAAAATAATCTCATGGTGTCCCATGTTTGCAACCTAACAATTATAAGCTGGGAAAACAGACTTCAAGACTGAAGACTGAGATGGTTTTGTAGCCTAAATAGAATTATTTCCCTGGAACACCTATAAGCAGCTAAACTCTCCATCTCAGAATATTCTCTCTTCTTCCTCCTGCCTACATACATCTTTCAGTCCTGACCATTTCCCTGCAGCTTGGTACCCAGAGCCACAGGCTGAAACCCTGGAGTTTTGCATTTTGGGAGCCTACGTGCCTTGCTGTGTGATTCCTCTGTGTTTGATGCCAACAATTTCACCATGAGGGATATAAGCTGCTATAATCATAAATGCCACCAGTCGCAAACACCCACGGTTTTATTATGAATGTTGCAATATGTGGTTTTAATTAAAGTTTCATACGATACTATAATTCCTAACCTTCAATGTGCTGATTTTCCTTTATTTGAAATGTCAATCACTGTTAATCTCTGTAAATAAAGCCACATTTAAGGTGTTTTCCTTTATTGCATCTTCATACATGGCAATAGGGCTACACTTCACTAAGGTGGTGACCAGCTTGCTCTATTTTCAGATTCAGATTCACACAGTGTGATCAGGATTAACTGAGGATACCCACAGAAAAGCAATCATCCACTTCCTCACATAAAACCTGATAAGAGGCAGATGATACAAACAGCTGGCAAGAGTCTTGAGGCACAAGACAATGTCTCTGCAAGTGGTTTAAAATAGGAGGTAGAGGGAAGGACATCAAAGAGAGCAGCAGCACAAGCACAGTCTGTATACATTCACTTTACAGAAATCAAGTACTAATAAAAAGCCCAAATTCTACTTTATTCCAAAGCTCCTGTATTTTCTTGCACCTTGATTTTTGTACAAATTTGTCAAAGCTTGATAGTGCTGCTCCTCTGTTATTCCCAGGAATGGAGGTCCAAAACAAAGGTATCTGTGAATATCTTCCAGGACTCAACAATGAATCTGACAAGTAGTCACATGAGCTAAAATCATGCACTTGCACTTGCAGAGTCTCTAGATTTTCTCAGAGTTAGCAAAGTTTTCTCCCACTATTTTTCTTTACTTTCAGAAAGGACAAGGTAAATGGGCTTAGTGGATCAAATTCAACATTCAGTTTAATTTCTGTTTGAAATATAAGAATGTTTGAGAAAAAACAGCCCGTTCTGTCCAGGAATATAGTCTAGGTGAGCTCCAGAGCATCTGCTATTTCAGGTAAATTCTTTTCTATATCTGGAACTGAAATCTTTGTACAAAATAGTGTCAAGTGTTTTATACCTGGCCATTTCAGAAAGACTATTGATTTGTTTTCTTTTGCATTCTAGTACCTTCATTGTGTTTAGAAATAAATCTTCTACCTTTTCCTTTCATGCTCTTTTTCTCACAGCTCCTCTTCCCCTACTGTCTTGTGCAATATTAAGGTATTCTTTTCCTTCAGAATATGGGCTTCTCCAGTTGGTTCTGTATATTTTCCCCATATGACTCAGGGGAGAATTTTCTAGGAGTCAAGGGATAGAGCTGCAATTTTAATTCCAGTGGCAAGTGTCCAGCACCAGCATGAGACTGAGGATGTAGTTTCCAGGACTTTCACAGAACTATTTCATTGGGTCACTACATACAGTGCAACTGGAAACATATTACCCAGAGTTGTGTCCTGGGCCTGTGGTTGGACTCAAATTTCTCAAAATGTAACTGGAAAATATTTATATTATAGCCACAATATCCAACACATGTTATACTTTATTATTCATCTCCAACACTGAAAAGCTCCAGACCCCAATGCGAGAGACCAAACTCAGGTGAGCACAGGGTTCTTTCTTAACAAGCAGCATTATGTCATTGCAAACATGTGTCCTCAAACCTGTCATATAACATTTTTAGTATCTGAGGGTAAGAGAGAAGGAAACGCCTGAGAACTCTGTTTTCTTGGGGAAATGTCTTTATATGGGGAGGAGGGGAAGAGTGCTCATCCTTTGAAGGATGCTTGAAGTTTCAGTTTGAAAGAGGAAACTGAGAAATTCCCTCAAGAAGGTCTCCGAAACGGTCTACACTCTGGGTTCTAGAATAACCCAGATGCCGAGGACCATGACCATGTAGCTCCAGTTAAGATCTTGAAATAATGTTTGTGTTGCTCTTGAGTGCTGCACAAACGCTCTGGGCTTCATCCTATTTTTAAATTCTGATGCATCAGTGAGAAGTATGATGTGATTAACCATAAGAAATTAGCTGTTGAACAAGGCCATTTGCTAAAAACAGTATGGGTTAAGGGGGAAAAAAAAATCTCATCTCCAGCTTTGAAATTCCTATCTCTTTTTTTTTTTTTTTTTTTTTTTTTAATAAATATTTCAACTATTCTTGTGTCACCTTGAAGAGAAATTTTGATATAGTATGGAAGAAATCCTTACTGAAAACCACATATAAAACTGTTTGAATAGGTTTTAGGATAAACCTATCCTCCTTTTTCTTTTACTAGATAGTAAAATTAAACAAGCTGGTGGTATTCAAGTCACTTTTGTGGAGAGTAAAACTATAATGGTTGTGATAAGTGTGTCATTATTGCTGCTTTAATGCCATGGCAAATAGCCCCCACCTTAGCCATCATATCTCTTATCACCATAATATATAATCACCCACTGCTTTCATTACAGCTGCCATGCTGCTTTCTCAATGTAGACAGAACTGGTGGGAAGAGAGGAGGTGCCACCAAGGTGCTACAATTGAAGTCCTTGTTCTGCAAGGAGAATCTTGCAGAATCTTGCAGGTAGAACAAAGGCTGGCTCAGCTGGGAGAAGGCACAGCTTCAGGGACACCCGGCAGCATTCCTGACATGGGCGGGAGGGGATGGAGAATATGCAACTGGGCTCCAGTGTTGCTTGGTGGGAGGATGAGAGGCAGCAGCAGCACAAGCTGAAACATGCAGAGGTCAGGCTGCAGATAAAAGACCCTTTCCCCCTGCATACAGCCCAGAGGTGGGACAGCTGCCCACGGCCATTGAACTGTTTCCATCATTGGGAACATTTCACACCTTGACTGGAAGAACACCTGAGCAGGCCAGTCTGAGCCCACAGCTGAGCCTGCTCTGGCTAGGGCCTGGGTCTGGAGACCTCCCCTTCTTCTGTGAGTTCAGTGCACACTTATCCTCATCATATTTCAAGGAGTGGAAGGACATGAAAAAAGTGTGATTTATCCTAAGATCCAAGTTTATACAGACAGCCAATTGCTAAGCAAGGAATTTAGTTCCAATCTTCCTCTAATAATTAAAATTTGGATTCCACTGAACCCGAAGATGCAGGTTTGAAGACTCTAAAACATAAATGTAGATAAAGTTTTTTTTGAATGTGGTGATGTCTGAAGTCCTAGAAAAGAACTAGTCCCCAGTCATTTATTTTGTCCTTGAAAATGAATTTTCTGGAAAGTGAAAGTAGTAACTGATACTCAAGAGATCAAAGAAATTGATGTGAGGAGCACTTCTGCATTTGCATCTATAGTGTGTCTGACTGGAGCTGTTTGGAGGAGGAATGGCTGCTGCATGTAAAATTTAAATGTTGGGTCTAGTTAGCACAGTCTCCTGTAAGAAACAAAGTCTAGAAACAGTACTTCTGCACTGTAAATGTACTACCTTAGCTATGTGATTAGAAATGGGACTGGAGGTAACAGAGCACAGAGTTAAAAAACTTGCATCACAAAGCTCCCCAAATTTTTGATGATTAATTAAAAATTACAGAAGATAGAAATTAGGGAAAGACTGTAAGAGACTTTGGAGCTGTGACAGATGGGGTTGATGTAAACAGAAATACAGCAGAGGACCTGATCCAAGGACGATGCCCACAGTGAGCAGGATATTAGGAAGATATCACCTACCTCCTTCTTGTGATTCTGGGACAAGGTAATATTTAAGGCACAACCAGAAAAAAAGAGAAAAGCTTATGGCTTGAGTGAGATTTCTATGAACTGAAAGTCTAAAGAAATACCACTTACTCAAAGCCAGTGTGAAAACAGGATAAAAAAATGAGTATGTCAATTTGTTTCATGCTGGCATTTTCCTGTACTATTGAATCATAAGTTTCAAAAAAATTGTGTTAACATCTGGGATGCACATGCAGAATTCAGAAAAACAATACCTATAAACCTAGTAAGTTTTGGAGCTCAAATGATACAATAAGGTTTTTTGGGGAATCTTGTAATTAGTGGCTGCTGTAACAGCTGATTTAATTTTTTGTTGACACCTTCATTTTTTCAAATGTTGTTATTTTGTTACAGTTGGTCATCAGACTTACTGAAAAGATCTTGGCATATTCTATTCAGAAAGCAGTTTGACGAACACTCCCAAAAAACTTTTTTTGTTGTTCAGATTTGTTCCAGAGTTTTATTTAAGTAATTGCTGACTTATTCCCTAGTCCTGTGGCTTTCTTGGACAGGTGAAATAAAATGTTTTACAAGTCACTCACTTCTGACACACCAACTGCCCTCATGTGGCAACATACCCAGTGGTCGTGTCCCTGTGGCTTGTGTAACTATCAGAATTTTGTGGTTTTTTAATAATGGATTGGCCAACATGGCACCAGGTCTGCCATTATAAGACAGGACTTCTCAAAGGGGTAAGAGGACTTTGCTCACAACCTTACTGAGAGAGCTTGAAACAAGACTTGACTGGGGGAAGGTGTAACATCAGACTTGGCCATGACAAGCCATGGTTACCCTTGGTATGCACCAAGGTAAGAGGGAAGGATACTAGTGAGGGCCCTCAGCCTGTTGCTCTGAGATGTGCTGCATACACTGGAGCACACTTGAAGTCTTAGAGGGGCTCCAGAGGTAAGAGGAGTCAACAAGGAAACTCACAGGAAATGCCACACTGGATTTGATGGTCACCAGAGAAACCAAACACATCAAGATTGGAGCAGCTTGTGCTGCAGTGATCACACACTGGTGGTGTTCATAGTTCTGAGAAATATGGGTCAGGCAAAGAGTAAAATCAGGACCTTGAACTTTAGGAAAAACAACTTTCAGCTCTTCAAGGAGTTAATTTGCAGGAGCTTCTGGGAACTGCCCTCAGGAACAGGGTAGCAGAACAGATCTGGTACATTGTTTAAGATATTTTCCAAAGAGCAGAGGAGCTATCAATCACCAGGTGTAACAAGAAAACAAGGACAGCATCTTTAACATTTTTAACATCTCAACATTTTTATTGAAACAGAAAAAGCAGTAATGCTTTTAAATCATAAGAGGGTAAATTTGACTAGATAGAAGGAAAAAAAAAATTATGATGAGGTGAGTGAAACACTGGCAGGTTGCTCAGGCAAGCTGATCAATGCCCCATCACTTGGTATATTAAAGTCAAGGCTGGATGGGGCTCCAAGCAATCTCACTAGTGGATGATATCTCCACTGACTGTAGGAGGGTTGGAACAAGGTAATATTTAAGAGACCCTTCCAACATAAAAAAGTCTATGATTCTATGAGAATAATTATAATTTAAATTAATTTTCATATCAATGCACATATCATAATAGTGTTTTACTGAAGAGTGTGTAACTGTATTTATTTTTAACTGATTCATTTTTAACTAAAATATACCTGTTGCAACTGGATAGCCTAATTCCCAATTGCTGGTTTCAAACTTGGCACTCCATCTGAGGGTACAATTTGTCTTTATCCAGTAGTATAGTAAGCAGCAATCTTTTCAATTGTCTTTAAATTATGTCACCCTGGACAGAAACAGAGGATAAAAGTTTCATGGAGAACATTATTTGCCATCTCTCCCCTGTCTGTCCCCATACACCCCACCTCACCCACAAATGTCAGTGCCTTGTTAATCTCAGATTTAGTGACTCCTTGGAAGAAAAGTTTCCAACTGAGATGGTGGCATTTTTTGAGCTTTCAACCTCCATTTGGCTGTGATCCACTGGCCTTAGGAAAGGGGATTAGATTTTACATTTCTTATCAGCCACCAGTTTTATCAGACTCTGGTTTTTTAAAACAGAGTCTGTCTGCTAGAATTTAATGAACAAAAGTGCTTCTATGAACTACTGGTATGTATAGTCAGATGTAATTCTGTTTATTCAAGACAGTGCAAGAGAATAGATCCCACTGTATTTAACAACGTAATCTACCAATTGTGTAACTAACAACATTTGTGACTCATTTTCCGTGAGCACTGTAGCTCTAAACAGAAAAGGATTAGCCACCATATATTAAAGCTTTTTGGTATTGTACAGAGTTCAGTATTAAATAGAGTTGTAGTGTGCTTCAGGGGAGGTTGATATGGAATTTCATTACTGGAAAATAGTTCTTAAGGACATATAAAGCCAATAATGCATTGTACCTCTCTGTCACACAAAGAAAATTTTCCTTCCTCTAATCTCTAAAAAAGGTGTTCAGGAAGACAGCACTGCAAATCTACCAGTAAAGTGCACACATAAAAGTATCTGCTTTTGTAGAAATAATAATTGCTAGCATTACACTAGATATTCAGGAAGAACCAAATGCTAGAAACAGTCACTGTCACACTTTGAGTAAAGGAGTAACTGAAAGAGTATCAGAAACATTTTCTGGAGCTCATCTCTTTAGATAGGATTGCAGAAATTTGTTAAAAACATATGTTATCCATGTACAGGGACGTATGGCTAAACTTTATTTTGAGGTTTGATGTCTCTCACATTTGCTGAATTACTTATGTTATTTCAGATTTAATGCAGGTTAAAAAAAAGAGTAAAAAAATCAATACTGGAAGTAAAAGTTCTCCCCCACAGGCTCGCTATCAGATTCCATTATAAATCCTGTTGTTAACCAGTTTATTAAAGGGCCTAAAAAAGTTGGCTTGATAAAGGAGTTACTAGGTGTAGTCTGAAAGACAAGCGTCATTTTTCTGCAAAGATTAAAAAATTCTGGCTGAACTTTTTAATGTGCAAGCAGTTACTCTGTCCAGTTTTAACTAGTCTCTTACTTCTTTTTACATCCCTAATAAAACCTTACTATGAAACTGTTCATCCAGATGTTATTTATCTGTAAAATGCCTTTTAAATGTGTTAGTAAATCTAATTTCAAAAAGAAGGTGCAGTTAGCAAGTTACTGAATTTTTGAAATCAAAGTCAGTAGTTAGCTCAGAAATCCTATAACCCTTTCTGTTTCTTAAGGAAAGGTATGAGTTGATTTCCTTTCATAGAACTGGTGAGGTTAATTTTCTTCCTGGGAACCCTAGAAATCCAAGATTAAAATAAAATCAGTACTTTGAACCAGTAAATATGCTGCATATTTTCAACCTCTTGTTACATTGCAGCAAGAACCCAAAATGATTTTCCGTGAAGTGGTCTACTGGTCTTGACTCTCAGATTCCAGTAAACTGAATAAAGGTGAATGATATGAATAAATTTTATAAAATATGCACTATTTGTTGCTGATGATCCAATTTTGTCATGAGATGTTGTTCATAACAAAATGATGCACATTATATTTTAAATATTTCATTTGTATCAGTATCAAAATGATTACAAGACAGAATTACAAACTACTTACAAGCAGTAAGTAAAGTACTAAATTACTTACAAGCAGTAAGTTTTTGAACAGATACTAGGATCATGTTTTGTTTTGAGTTTGATTCTGAGCAAAACCCTAGAAATTATTTCTTCATAATTTGTGTTGTGGTGCTCAATTAATTTGCAGATTGTGGCAATACCTTCTTTTATCAGCAAATATTACCTCCATAGCATAAAATGCATCACAGTCATTCCTATTACAGGAGTAAGGTGGTAAAATAACATCATTTATTTATCACAGTTTTGTAGGGGAAGAAAATAAAAATAGATATAACTTGGCTGTACTAGTGGCACAACAACTCAAATTTTCAGAATTAAATTTTCAAGTAATTAAGCAAAGCTCGGAACTTTATCACTGTGGTAAGGAGTGCTTCCCACTCTCAACTACTGGTACCTGCTCAGCTTAACTCAGCTATCTTAGACTGAGATTTTTTTCAAAGACTATAAATCCAGAAATATTAATTTTTCAGTTCACAGAGGCATTCATACCTTCACATTCACTTCAGATTTATTTCTTCAATTTGTTTTTGTGATTAAGCTGCTTTTCTTTACGTGAAAAATTCACTTTTCTTTCTATTGCGTACAAAAAACCATCCTTTGATGGCTGGCTTAAGTAAAGCCAAAGTGTGAGCAAATCATGTTTTCTTTATGAGCAAAGTATAGGAATTCGTACTTTTTGTATTTCTTATTCCTAATTTGCGTGCAGAGTGTCTCTATTCAAATAAATTCTGACATGACATAATTTCAAAATTATTTCCCCTGTCTTGGGCTTAAAGCCCTGATCCATAGATACTGCTTCATGATACCTTCATGATGAAGATGGCAAAAAATAGGAGAACTTTTCAGTAAAATATTTTCCTTTTGTAGGTTCCTATGTTATTGACAGCTTATTATATCCAAGGATGTGCAGAAAGTATATAACAGGCAAATGCGGAATGCAAGTGGAGGGTACCATCCCACTGTGCAATATGTAGTATGGGAGACATTAACAAAAACTCCTTTGTGAGTTGCCTGACACCTTTAAATCACTTCCTGCTGTCTGACACACCGAATTGATAGTGAATACATCTGGCCCTCAAAATCCTGGCTACCTTATTGTAGCCATGGCTACAGTTTGGCCAAAGATTTTTAAATGAAAGAATGACATTGTGTTTAGTAATATTTACTTAGAAGCCCATTTAAATCAGATGAGAGCAGAAAAATTATTTAAGTACAAAAATGCATCAGACATTTTTATGGCCTTGAAGACAAATAGAGGGTAAGTGATGCTGTTTGACAGCATTACATTTTATATAAGGTGAGGTGAAGGATATAGTTTTTCTATTTCACTCTTAACAATTTCTGCCTTTTGGAAGTAAGGCACTACTGAAATCACAGTAAAGATCAATTCAGAGTGTGTCACACATAGACAAAAATACAAGTGTAATATGCACAGTGTAGAGTCATACAGGAGCATTATAGAGATAAATGTAGAAACAGAGTTGAAATTCCTTAACAAAATAATACAATGCAAAGTACTACTGGTTATATTTTTGTATTGTAAGAAGTCAAAGAAAAAAATTTCTCAAATCTAAGAGAAAATAAAAGAGTAGCCATTATTCCTTGTCTTTTACCTGTTCAAGTTTGAACACATCTTCTACTTTTCTTCAAAGATCTGTTTCCAGTACTGTAGGTGTGACCCATAGAGAATTGACATCTGTGACTCATAGCACAAAACAGAGGGGAAATCTGTGAAGAGTTGGCAGATTATATCAGCTGCTGGCAAGCAACAACCATTGCACCTCTATGTAAAGCTTCAAAAACTAAGAATATGCATCTCAGAGACCAGTAAATTTTTCCAGCTGCACATTCTTACCTTCTGCAATCTACAGCAAACGTAGTGAACACAGACCAGCCACACACAGAGCTTCCCTATGAAGACTTAAATGCAATCTACTGCACGGTCTTCATTTTCTGTCAGTGCATTCTCTATGACAAAATGTTCTCTTTGGTATTTAACCAAAATAGTGTCAAAACTTAATGTTATCATAGACAATTAAAAAAAAACAATTAAGTACTCAGTAAGACTCAGTATTGTCTTTTCTAAAAGTTATGCAACATCATAGCAGAAGAACCAGCTCTTGCTTCTACACCCAGGAATATTTTATATGTACATAAAAAAAATTAAATTGCAATTCACTTAAATATCATACAGATTACAAGTGGACATGTTCTGATATCCTCACCTTAACACAGCTAATTTCACTTAGAGTTATTCTGGAAGAGCTACAGACCACCCTTGCCAATGAAGATATTTCAATATGTTCCTGGTTGTGGGCATGAATATTACAAAAATAATATTCATGGTGTCTTACAAAAGATTTCCATTGACCTTCATGGATAAATCCCATTAAAAATGTGCTCTTCAGCCACTAAATTATTGCCACTAAATGCATAGCTGTTGCTGCATATGGTCGAAGTCTTTGTCTTCCATTATTGCCTAGTTTCCAAAGTATCAACTTTTTCTCTAAGATGCCTTTGTTTATTTTATTTATAAACCTATTCTCTCATTTATAGCTGAGCTAGAACTATCTAGAAAAATGAGAATTGGGTTTTTTATTAAACAAAATATAGTGAATGTCCAGCTTTTTTAAAATTCTACTAACAGTAAAATGCTAACTTAGACCATTTTAATAATATTGAATACAGCATATTTTAACAACATTGAACACTAAAACTTTTTTTTCTCTTCCTAGAAAGACAATTTAACATGAAAAATATTGCAAGGGTAGTGAAGCTATATTTATCAGGGTGTTAACAGCTGTTGTGCTGTCTATGAAATAGTATCAATTTCAGAAAATATAATGAGGTTGCTTATAAATTGAAATACTAGTCATTTGAATCATTGGAATACATTGAACTCCTTAAAGCCAAGTAAAACTGCCCTTAGTGATACTCCATAGTATCACTAAAGGTAGTTTTATGATATTTTTACACTTACTTCCACATTCATAGGACTAGAGAATAAAAATCTTACTCTGATGATTGTAGACAAAGTGACAAATGAGTAACTTTATGGTAGAAATGGCTAGGAAAAAAACAAACACATGTCTTGTTTGCATGTCTTTGTACAAGTTTTGCTAATCTTGTACTATTTTATGTAGAAATCTGTGGTGGTATGTCTAACGTATCCCAGGGAGAATAATAAGACACCCCATCAGAAAGAAAATGTCACAATGTTCTTCAGTTTTTGTCTGGATAAAGTACAAGGCACAGCAAGCTTTCCTATCGCTTTAGAACTTACAGACCACATGCTTTTGCAAATTGCTCCCATATCTGTATGCTAAAGTATCCACAGAATCATTTGTATTTTTTTATATCAAAGTACAGTGTTCAACAAGCAGCAGCTGACTGTTACTAGTGGTAGAGTAGCTGATCTGCACAAAAACAGATTGCCAGCTGGATGGATGCTTATCTGTGGTAACTTAACTGGGCATTGGGAGTGAAGTTTGAATCGGCTTTGAAATCCTTTCTCATTTCTCAGATTCTATCTTTTATCATTTTAGCAGAAGATAGAGATTACAAGAAATGCTGTTAGCAAATGATAAGGCTGTCACAGTTTTAAACAGTCTGTCTATCTTAATGTTTATGAGAGATGTACATGCTCATAAGCAGAAAAGGCTACCCCCGTAGGTGTGAACATCTCAAGAATGCGCCTCGTCTCATATAATTTTTTCCATGAAATATTTCTGCTATCACTTGGAAGTCAATTGAAAACTTCCAAAACAGAAATCTTTCTACACTATATTTCACTCTTTATTAAAAAGCTCCAGCTAAAGGCACTACTCGCAGAGTTTTTAATAGTTACTACTGTGCTTACATGGTCATATTAATCCAAAGTCATCTGGAGTTTTTCCTAACCATTTCGTTTTTGTCAATATAAAGTAATGAGCATGGAGTCTGCATATTTTTTGTCAATGCAAAAGTAAAAGTGTCTGTGGACTCAGTAACCCACATCACCAACACTGAATGAGCAGCAACTTCAGCTCCCATATTACACCCTCCTTTAATGTTAGTTACATTCTCAAACAGGAGAACAGCACATTTTCTTTAAACCACATATAGCATGTGTTGAAAACATAGCTATGGTCAGAATAATAACTATACAAAATGGTATCTTAAAACTTAACAGGTCTATGCATAGAAAGCATTCTGATCTGAAACTGACTATTTTCTTACCACTATGAACTGGCACTGTCTTTTCTTTATTGTGATTCTGTTAGCTCTATGACACTAATCTTACTATGAGAGAGTAAAATATATTCTAGCTAAGACATAACTGATGAAATGTTCACACTTTAGTTCTAGCTGAAGGCTGCTTAGGATCTGGGCTATAGAACTATATCAGAAATGAAAGCTGGCTCTTAGACAACTGGCTGACTTTCCAGGGCATGGCCATTCAGGATTAAGTATTTCTGTAATTTCATACTATTTTTTATTGGTGTCTTTGATTTGAGACTTGCTAGAAAATTTTCTTCAATAGAAACACACAAATTAACTACTGTACATTGTATAGTGCATATATACATGTAGTGTATAGATAGATCTATGGATGATAGATCTGTGGATAGATAGATAGATAGATAGATAGATAGATAGATAGATAGATAGATAGATAGATAGATAGATAGATAGATAGATAGATAGATAGATAGATAGATAGATAGATAGATAGATAGATAGATAGATAGATAGATAGATAGATAGATAGATAGATAGATTTTCAGCATTCTTAGTATCTTGCCCTGCAGCTGAAGATACAGGACATCACACACAAGTTTCAGCGAGTCAGAGCTGATATAGGGTAGATACCTCCTCTTCTACTGAGTCATCTTTGGTGAAAAGCTGAGATGTTTTGGATAAAGTCTTCAGATATGCTGTAAATTACTAAAATAATTAGCCATCTTTATAATTCTTGATGCTATACATAGATCTGCCTCCCAGTGTGTGAAAGACAGCATGAAACTTCAGCTTATGAATAAGAAAATTGCCTGTAAAAGTCAACCTTAATTCCATGTCAGAAAAGTAGGGACTTTAAAACTTAATGTAAGATGACAAAACTGCAAGAAGGAGGGAAAACTCCAGAAGAACAACCAGTTTTGAATGCAACAACTTTATGTACTGATTTTCTGAATGGAGTGGGATGGATTTTTTTATGACATCTATAAAATGCCACTTTAAATTGTATGCTCTTACTAACCTGAATTTACACAGGCTGTGATTTTAATTCTAATAGCAAGCTGCCTTTCATCGTAACAGGACAAATTCACCTTTAGATATACCAAAAATACACAACTCTTTGCATCTTAGATAAAGGATGCAAACATTTGGTGTATGGTGATATTGACCTTATTACAGCAAGTGAGAGCTTTCCCTACTGCTCACCTGATATCATAAGTCCCACAGTAATATTTGCACTTAGAATCAGCTAGAGCCAAGTGAATTTTGAAGAACTTTCTGTATCAGCATTAGTCCACTTGACCTAGTGAAACATTTTCAGTATAGAATATGGTCTATTTTTCATTCTTTCCCAAGAAACTCAGGAAGGCTGGGTTTTACCACTATAATGGGACAAAAAAATTCACAATTTTATGGGTACACCTCACCACAAAAAATGTTTTAATTTTACACATAAACTTGCATACTCATAGAATAATATAACTATAAATTAGTTGGGGCTGGAAGGATTGGCATAAAGATCATACAGTTCCAACCCCCTTTCATAGAGTGGGACACCATCCTCATTGTCCCTTCCAAATAAAAGTGAGCCGAAGGTAGGACTAATTGAAAGTTTTCATGGCAAAATAGCTTCTGTGTCAGCAAAGCCATGAGACTTGAAAGTTGTTACCTGTATGCATCTTAAAGGCTTCTGTCTCTTGATAGCTTGAACAACACAACCACTTTCTTAAGGACAGAATTAGTCCAGAAAGTCTGCAAAAGCTCTGTCCTCCTATTCCTCTATTTCCTCTTTCTTTCTCATTAAAGAAACAGACGAATTTTCACTACGTGTTTTCCAAAACCATTTAGTGTTTTCATATTTTTCTGTTCTTTCTGCAAGTGAAAAATTTCAACACAGATCTGCAACACAATAGCACATTTAATAAAATTTGATGAAAAGACAATGCAAAAATTATGAATTAAGGTAGATATTTTATCAATATCTTTCCAAGCTGTATAAAAAACTAGAAGAGAAGTCTTGTAGGAGTTTTCAATCTGGAATAAAGTTTTGGTGCATGTGACTTTTTTCATTTTGAGTCCTTGAACAAAAGATTGGCTTTGAAGAGTTCATGATGCATTCAAAGCTTTAAAGAGTTTTCATCTAAAATTGCATCCATTTCAGCAGATTAACATTTTTATTGCACTCTTTATTTTACTTCTGTAATGCCACTACATGCATGCACATAACATACATGGAGTCAAATGTGCCCCCACTTTGACGTTACACTATTAAGAGTGTGGTCTCTGAGCTTTTTGTTAGATTTTAGTCTTAAATGTCCCCTACTATTAAGGCAGGGGAAAAGAATGTGTACAAATTCATCCCAGAAAATAAAATTCTTCAGACAATTTTGTAAAAAAGTATTTCTAATATTTTACGGGTTTTGTCTAAGGTAATGGTAATGATAGTATTCTTACATATTTTTACTCTTTAGTAAGTTTTTAAAATAGCCTGTACATAAGAAAAGGGTGGAAAAATTCTCACTGTAAAAATTTGTAAGCAGATCTTCTACAAAAATTATAGAAGTTTTTTGAGCTAGACCTAGATAGTTTTGCACAGCTCTAGATCTTTCATCACTGCTCAGTACTCAGACTTCAAGCTCTGGTGCAGTCAGAGATATTTTATACACACAGCATGTGCTTCACTATAAAACAAAGCAATCAGCTTCCAGCAGAGATCCCAACAGAAAATTGTCTGTATGTGTGATTAAGTTTTTTCCATGTTACTCCGGTTTGGGAATCATGCTGTAAAAAACCACAAAAGGCAAAATGAGTTCTTGATTTGTGAATGTCTAAACTGCAGGAGCATTCCATAAAAGGAATAAAAAAGGTAAAGAGAAACCCTCCTTAGAACCGCGCAGCAGGAACACAGACCCTGCCATATGAGCCTCACCAGGGAAATTTAAAGTAGGAGTTCTAGCAATGTAACGTGATTTGGCAAGAGCTGAACTTGAATGTGGTTGTGAGGTCCCCATAAGCAACATATGCTTTCACTAAGCTGTAGTATTGCTTCCTTCTTTAGCACAAACTTTGAAATTATTGCTTTGTATTTAAGAAAATTATATATTTCTACTCCAAACCAAAGTTGTTAGTTCTTGATAAAACTATCATATTATAAAATTACAGCTCATCCAGAGGAAGAGAGAAAAAGGGAATATTTAATTTTAACTGCTTTAGGGGGGAAAAACCAAATAGAAACAAAAGTGGAGAGAAGGAGGGGGAGAGAATGAAGGAGGAAGGAGAGGGAGGAAGATGTCTGCTTATGATTATGAAATGAACTTTGAATCTTTTCTGTTTCTGCAGCCAGGAACATCTGATTTTTTTTAATACCTTACTGGAGTGAAAATTTGAAATATACCCTGAAAGTAGAAAACTTTTACTTACATGATTATGGAAAATTATACTTTGAAATGGAAAACAAACACCTTCCAGACACAACTGGAGATTGAAACATGTCTAAAAGCAAAGCTGCCAATCTGGAATTTGGAAACAAAGAGCATACATTAATTTATTTTGCTTCCCACTCAGTGAGTGGGATGACAGTGTTGCCTAGGAAGGTTCTGACATGCCCTCAAATTATTCTGTATAGTTTTACTTCCTGTATTCTTTGTCATGTGAAAGCTGACAAACTTTCCTTTTCAAACTAGATTAATTTAACCATCATAATAATATCACCCTTCCATTTCTTGTATTATTATTATTAATACCACACCAGTAGCATGCCAGGACAGGAAAGCCAGCTCTAGCACAGAAACTCAGAGAGTTATCACAAGACCGAGAGAACAATAACTCATTCTGAGGCTTATCCTTTAATACCAAATAATAGAGAAAGACGAGCACAAAGAGAGAGAAAAAAAAAGAAAAGAAAAGAAAAACAAAAAAGGGAAACACACAAACAGAAGAAAAAACATCCAAAAGAATCCCTACTGGCTGAGTTTCATTCACTGGCTTGTCTTACACTGCAGTTTGTTTCAAATTAACAGAAAGTACCTGACAGAATCTTCTTACACCCAAGTACAAGACCAATGAGAGAAGGTACATTGCTGAAAATTATGGTAAATTGTGTGTCCTGCAGAGTGACCAGAAGTATTGGCTCATAAATTTACATTCCTAGGGCAACTAGCTTCTATCAGTTTTTATGACAATTAAATCAGTGTTTAGGTATGGAGGAACAGGATTGTACCAGACCTGGGAATAGAAATGGATTTTTTTGTTTGTTTGTTTTCTCATGGTTTGGGTTTCAGTTTTCTGGTTTGGTCAAAGAAAAATTATCTGAAAACCATATCTTCTTGAGCACATCAATTCCAATAGGCAAAATTGAATAACATTGCCACTATATTTTCCAGTGCCCTCCCAGCCCTGACCCTGATTATCATCTGGAACCATCGCTGTGAAACTGCATCACATGTGAACCTCATGAAAATCAAGAAGGACCAGTATAAGGTCCTGCTCCTGAGTCAGGGTAAACACCAGTATCACCAGGTGTTGGGAGGTGAATGGATTGGGAACAACCCTGTGAAGAAAGACGTGGCAATACTGGCAGGTGAAGATTTGTGCATCACCTGGCAGTATCCACTCACATCCCCGGAAACCAACCTTACCCTGTGCTTCATCAAAAGAAGCTGTCAGATGGAGGGAGGTGATTCTGCCCCTTTAGTATGCTCTTGCAAAACCACACCTGGTCAACGTCATCCTGCTCTGGGATCCCAAAATATGGATCTGTCCAGAGAAGCGCCAAAAAAATTATCAGAGGACTGGAACACTTCTGTCATGAATGGCTGAGAAAGCTTGGGCTATTTAGCATGGAGAAGAGGTGTCACTTAGGCCATCTGGTAATTTTAAACAGGCCCTATAAAAAAGAGGGAGGGCTAAGTTTTATATATATAGATAGTGATAGGTAAAAGAGGAACAGTTTTTTACTAGAAGAGACTAGAAAGGAATTCTTTACTGTAAGGGTGGTGAGGTATTGGCACAGGTTACCCAGAATGTTCAGGATGCCCAGTTCTGGAAATGTTCAAGGCCAGACTGGATGAGGCTTGGACAAACCTGATCTAGTAGAGGGTGTCCCTCCCCAGGGCAGTGGGGCTTGGACCAGAAGACCTTTGAAAGTCCCTTACAACCCAAATCATTACATGATTGCATGATGCTCACTAACAGGAAACTGAAAGTCTTCATGTCAACCTCTTAAAATGGACATTTTAAGCTTCTTCAGAATAAGGTGCCCCACTGGAACAGCAAATGCTCATAAAAGACATGAAAGGCAGTTCAGCTTGTCTTTTCACTAAGAGACAGTGGCACAAACATGAATAAATTATTTCAATTCATCTATTTTTATAACTAGGCAGGCAGAAATATTAAGCTACCTATCAGAAACATCCCAAATACAGAAATTTCAAATCCTCTACTAAACCCAGCCTCACCTATTCCTCATAGCAAGAAAAATCTAGGCATCCCAAGCTCTGAGGAAGTTCTGATTTCAAAGCCAGCAGCTTGTATTATTTACCATTTACCTATGCAAGCATGAGCTCCAGGAATATACACTTACAATAAAAAATAATTTAAGAAGATACCAGAAAACTGACAATAATTTCCAAATAAGAAATATTACACTAATTAAATGCCAGAAATAAACAAAAATCTGTAGGAGTGAAAACACAATCTTAACCAACCAGGGCACAAGTTATGCCTCTTAAATGTCTGTTGTGTCTGATGCCTCAGTAAATGCATGACACATTGTGATAGAAAGAGCCAAATGGTGTCTTATTAAAATTCTAGTATTCAAAAATATATCCTCAAAATCTGTATTAGTATTAATTTGTTTCTGAGCTACTCTTACTAAATTGTCCTCTAGATATAGCAAATGATTTAAAATTGATGATCTGCACCTAAATCTCTTTCAATAACCAAATGAAAGGAAGGTAGTGCTAAAGTATTTCTAAACGGTTTGGTTTTTTCTTCAGATTTTGCCATATCCTACTTAATGTTCTGGGATATTATCAAATGATCAGAATAAGTCAAATACAGCTAAAGGCTAGATTTTCTTCTGTAGTTTCCTTAACAAATATGACTGTAGGTTAAAAATCCAAACGAAACCAAAACCCGAAGAAGGTAAAATTATGGCAGAAAAGTCTATTGAATCTGCTTTACTGCTGAGATTTTAAAGAAGTTCTTCTCTGTGATAAATATAGTTCCTGTAACACTGTCAAACTCAGTAAGAGGGGACGATAACTGCCACAGGAAACACTAGAATATTTGCTGCGGAGTAATATAATTTAAAAGAATTTTTCATGATGGGTTTTTTCCTCTGTTACTCTCCATGTTATTGAAAAATGTTTCTTAATAAACCTTTTCTTTTCCTTCCATCATATTTGTTACTACAAAGTCCACATGGAAAATTGTGAAGAGCTACTTATATTTTCTTACTTCATAGCCAATTAATAAGACTATAGGAATGGAATATTAATGAACTGGTCAAGTCATCAGAATCTAGAATTAAAGATATTATTAAAATATTAAATAAATTAAATAAAATATTAAAAAAACTTAGACCTAGTTTGAACACAGCATTGCTGGGTGACCATCCCAGCTAAATTACTTTCTCCAGCTATAAAATAAATTAATGTCATCAATTACAGTAGCAACAAGATGAGTTTGATTTACTGGGCAAAATGTTTCACAATTTTCAGACAAAAATTTCTGAAGGAACTTTACAAAAAACTAATTACTGGAAAGGCCAATAAAAAAATCATAATATCACAATATACTTTGGTACTTAGCTATTTACAAAAAAAAAAAAAAAAATCTGCTATTATTTTTGAAAGCTATTTAGAAGAAATTTTCACCTGCACTTGTGAAACACTCTGCCATTAATTTACTGAAGTTTCATATTTATTTCTGAAAGAGCTCTAGCAACATTTATTCCAAAGTTTAAGATACCAAATTGAAAGGGTGTGCCTTTCTTATTAACCAGGAATAATTTAACAATTTTCTCTAGGGTATTTTTATTCCTCTTTCTTAATTACTACGACTTACTTGCTAATTTCATCCACTTTTCACATTTTTTTGCTTCTGGCAGAGCTTTTATTATATAAAAGAGTGCTTTTATTGGGTTTTGGTTTTTATCATTTAGCAGAAAGCCAAAACAAAGTAGTTGGAAATCATTTTGAGTGGAATTTTGGCAATGGAAAAGAGAGATGGGTAGGTATATTGTGTGCCTGAATAATACAGTTTTTCTTATTCTACTGAAAGGTTTTTTCTCATGTTGGCAAAAAAGTCCCAACACACTAATGCTTTATTCTGTTCTGTAATTTCTCAGCATGATGACTGGTTTACCTTGCATAATAATAACATTTCTTTCTGTATTTTCATGTGTTCTTACAAAATTCCTTGTGTCAAAATATTCTGGTTTCAGGTAGGAGGGAGTTAATTTCTTCTCAGTAGCTGTTACAGTGCTGTAACAGAATGAGAATGGTATTGGTAATGCACTGATGTTTTGGTTTTTAGCTAAGTTGTGTTTATCCTAAATAAAGGATTTTTCCTCTCTCGTGCTCTGCCAGTGAGAAGGCGAGCAAAAGAAACTAGGCAGCCAGGACAGGTTACCTGAACAGTCCAGAACGATATGCTACATCATAAAATGTCATGCCCAACTGGGAGAGGTATCCAGAAGGGGTCAATCTGGGTTTGGGAAGGGGAGTCTGGCACCAGTCAGTGGGTGGTGAGCAATTGCATTGTGCATCACTTTATTTTACCCTTATTATTCTCATCACTGTTATTATAGTTTACCATTATTACTGTACTTTTACTTTATTTTCAATTATAAAACTGTTCTTATTGCAATCTATAGGTTTGGCTTTTATTTTTCTTCCCATTCCACCCACCTGAAGTAGGGAGAGAAGGGGGTTGACCGAGAAGCTAAATTTCCAGCTGGGTTTAAACAACAACATGCTTCAGAAATTAATCACTGTGCCATTTAAATGATTCAGTATCATTTGGTTTTGTTCATGCTATAAAAGATCAATAAGACATAAGAAAAGAAAACATAAAAAGATATCCCTTACCAGATAAAGAACTATAATTCTTTAGATAATTTGTAATTTTCTAGTAGTACTCACATTCAGTGACGTACTTGTTTACTTTTGATTCATACACTTTTTGTGTACTACAGTGATAGAGTTATATAATAATTGAAATGAATTCATGCTATATTTTTTTAGCACATATAAAATGAGAGAAGCCTTAAAAATATTGAGGAGTGTAAGGGTTTTTAGCATTCCTTCTTTTCAGTTGTGTTATTAGGCAACTCAAAGAGACAATAAATGTAATTTCCATCACTGCAGACTTTATGAGGTCAGAAAGTCAGACTTTGCATGCTGCACTTTGCAATAACTCTTCTACCTTTAATTGGTACAATCAGATCAAGCTGAACTGGTAAACTGAATGCAAGAAGCGCTGAAGAATACATTTCCCATTTCTGCACTCTGTTTCTTGATAGCAGTAGGACTTGAAGTGCTGGGCTAAAAACAGCAGTACTTAAATATTTTGGTGTAGCCAAAGGGTATACCATTATCAGAAAAAATATTGTATTCAATCATGATCCCATTGTTTTACTGTTTCTACCAAAATTGAAGCTTGAATTCACAATGAAAAAAGGGGAAAGAGATTTCCAAACACAAAGATGTTTAAACTAAAACGCTAAACTTTACATTCCATTTTTAAACTCTATCCACTCTTTAATAAAAAAGAAATAATGCTCACCCAGTTAATATTACTGCTGACCATTTAGCATGGCAATGGATGGGAAAAGGAAACCCAATCTGCAACCAGAAACTACTCACAGCCACAATGAATGGTTAAGTAGTAGAACTCAAGCAACAGAAGGACCCCAAATTAAGCTGCTGACTGATTTCTCTCTCCCTCTGTCTTGCTCTGCTCCACTCCCTAACTTTTGTTAAAGTTTGGCCCAAGCTTCAGGTATCTAAACTTAGCTGTTGTACCTCATTCCAACAGAACAAATCAAGCATGAATCACAGCCCTTCCTTCCCCTGAGCATTGCCAGTAGATCTGAGGCTTCTGTTCAGATCCAAGACTTTGTCTTTTCCCTTCTACTGCCAACGAAAATATATTTGGTAATATTTAATTAAGGTTCCTATTCAGATTATATGGTCTGAATGCTAAGAACAAGGCTTTACCTACCCAACTCCCAGCAGCATGGTTAACGATACAAATATCAAATTGGGAACATAACCCTTCATTTAGATTTAATATAGAGAGTTATTGTGAATTAAATAACTATCAAGTGATTATTAAACCTTACCTAGAGATTAACAAGCAATATTAATTTCATAGTGGTTAACCCTATATAATTGTGTCTTTTGTAATTGGTTGGCATTTACTTATTAGTGTTATAGAGAGCTGTCATAGCTTTGAACATTATGTCACTGTCTTATCCTATTACAGATATTTTAATAGCCTTTAGTTATCTATACTGTGAGAAACAGTCACCTTAATTGAGTACCATTTTACATATTTTTGAGAACTAAAATTAAAGTTCTACGTAGTGAGCATATTACAGCGTGAAATCAAACAACAAGAGGCACATTGGACCTGTATTTTTTTCCTCATGTGGGAAAATGAGGAAAAGCAAGCAGAAGCTCACATTTAGCAGTGTTAGATACTCAAGCAGGCAATTTTGAGCACAATATCTGGTGTTTCAAAATTTAGTGTTGTGTACTTGATTGTGAAGAGCACATGTGTAGGGTACTATAAGTATTAGTGTAAGGGCAGTGTCAAATAGATGAGTAGAGCAGGAAACAAGACAATCTGATCCCATATTCTTGAAAGTCTGTGATGTAGTCACTGCTGCCTGAAAAAAGAAGCAGTGCTCAAATAAGGGTCACCAAATTTTCTTCTGGTTGATCACCTCCCATGAGCTCCTCCTCACCCAGATCAGCTTGCTACATAGCTGTGCCATGTCCATTTTTCTCTTTTCTTTTAGCAGCCTAAGGCTTGACAGTAGTTTCTTAATGTGTCATGGTCATTGTTTCGCTACACTATCGCTTTCATAGAGGATTTGTCTAGATTTGTGTTGGTCATTAGCATTTTAAATTTCTGTAATCAAAATGTGTGATTAAAAATCGTTTTGTTTGAAGTTCCTTCCTTCCTTCCTTCCTTCCTTCCTTCCTTCCTTCCTTCCTTCCTTCCTTTCCTTCCTTTCCTTCCTGTTTTTCACATCTACATCTATGTAACTATGCTGTCCCATACAAAATCAGCATTTTCAGCTTGGCTGACAGCTTGATGGGAATATTGAGGTCTGGCTGCAAAGCCATCAAGGTGCAAGGGAAGGAAAGAAAGCAGACAAGAGCATAAATAACAGGTTGCTCTTATTCTTACAAAGAATAAGAATAGAATAGAATAGAATAGAATAGAATAGAATAGAATAGAATAGAATAGAATAGAATAGAATGCATAACAAAATCTTGTGACTTTCAGAGTTCAATGCAGCTGCATCTCAGTGCATTGGTTCTTAATTAGAAACAACCATCATGCACCAATCACAGATGCACCTGTTGCATTCCACAGTAGCAGATAGTTATTATTTACATTTCTTTCTTGAGGTCCTCAGCTCCTCAGGATGGGAAAATCCTAGCGGGGGATTTTTCATAAAATATCATGGTGACAGAGAACAAGAGAATGTCTTGTGATATTAGAATAACAATGATTATCAGGCTCACTCTTTCAGGGTTTTTAAACCTTACTTTGCCATGTGGAGTATGATTCCTCTCCTGAGGTTTTCTGGACTAGTCTTCCACATATTCAGTACACTGAAAAGTCTAGAGCTTCAGGTATCAGCAGTACCATCATCTTTCCAGTTCCTTTTCTGGATGCCCTTGCTGCTTTCAGACTGCAGAAATGTTTAAACCCTCTGACAGGTTTGGGGCTATATGTAGGGATAGCCAGATGAAGTTTTAATGGTCTATGATATGCAAAAGGTGAGATAGGGTGATATAATGGTCCTCCCTGACCTATTTAATAAGTCTCAGGAAAACAAATTTCAGAAATATACCTTCAGGGATATTTTTTCCTCCCTTTTATTACTAATTTGGCAGTACTTCTGTGTTCCAGTCAACTGTAGGTATGTCAGACTGATGAAAGACTGCCCCTGGCTCACCCCTAAATGGGCTGATGCAGCCATGTGGCACCAGTCCAAGCAAGAATATTTCCATCCTGTTTCTACTATCTGCTATTAAAAACTATTTTCCCATGTAGGTAGTAGGAATGTAAGTGTCTGCAAGCAACTTGTACCAGCCCAATCATTTTGTACAAACTAATGAAATTACATCACTGGGCAATGACAGACCCAGCCCTCGCAGAGACCACATTAAACCCTGAAGCAGTTCAACTCCTCTCTCACAACTGTCTCAGACTATGGGTAGTGACAGTTTGGAAGATTTAGAGGGTGAAAAATGCCTCTGCTTTTACTTGGCACTGAAAAAAATGACACCAATTATATTAAATTAAAAAAAGAAAAAAAGAATTTTGTCTAACAGAAACAACTAAAAGTTCTATTTTCTCATTTTTAAAGACTTTCCATGCAAGTTAGCTGACTGATTAACGGGCATCATTAAATTACTGTATTTAGAAAGCTGGAATATGGTCAAGTGTTGGCTTGTTCTCCTACCAGGACGAAGGATATGAAACACATTTGTAATTCTATGAAGATGCTTCCAAAAAAGAAAGTCACATAGAGCACATGGCTGCTTCCTCTGTGAAGTAGCTGGTATGTCTCCAGTGGCTTCAACGGAGCAGGCATGATTTATGCCAGCTGAGGGTCTGGCCCACAGTATCCATTTTTACTCACTTTTGGCTGCCTTCATACATGCAAAAATATTCAGCCTTTAATCAAAGGATGGTAAAAAGCACTAGGACTACAAATATGAAAATAAACACTTCCAGTAGTCATCCCTGGAGCATACCTAAACACCACACATAGGTAAAATGATGACATCAACTTCCTGCAACTGTTCATGAAAACCAATTTTTGTCTTACCAAACAGTTAAGGGAACACAGCCCAGCAGGGAAGGGTCATACTGGTTACAACCTTCACGTAGCCTGGGCATAGGTGGAAGTGTCCACAAATGCTTGTGAAAGAAAACTCTTGCACTTGGAAATTTAGTCTCTAATATACTAAAAGCCTGTTATCTCTCATTGCACAATGTACTGATTTTCAACAGATTAGAAATCCTCAGAACTCATCAATAACTTACAGTGTATCTCAGAGGTTGTTGAGAAGTTAACACATAAAATAGACCACCTGTGTGGGGAAACTGCCATGTGCCTTTAAAATTTAAAAAAGAAGGACAAAGGAATTGTTTTAATGAGGTTGTTTTCAGTTGTCTTTTGTTTCGATTTTACACAGGAAAAAGGAAAATATTTCTTCAGTTCAGGGCAACTGAATCATATTTCCAATGGGACAGGCACTTTTAGGACAGTAAGTTCTGAGGTATAAATAACCTTCAGTGAATTGAATCATAGTCATTTAATTTTCACATGTGTGGAAACACTCAGCTTCCAAAAGCTGTGCTAAAGTTCTGGTTTAGGGAGGTACTACATCTGTGTTTAAATTAAAGGTATTTTGGCATATAACTTCTCAAAACCACCGATTGAACAATACAGTACATTACATACTGATGAGAAACTCAGCTGTATCAATAATGCACATTTATTTCAAGTTTCTGCATACAGTCAGCACCTTTGGTCTATAAATTGCAAAAGACTCAGTTTGGTGAAAATTTAGTCTAATTGCCAAGCGCTGTTAAAAAGGGAAGATAGGGAACAGGAGAGAACAACACTTCAGACTTGAGGACATGCATTAATCCTCTCCTCAGAAGGTATTTTGAATGGACAAAGTAGCATTCTTTTTGTTTTTCTGTTTGTTTGTTTCAACTCTGCAGCTAAACAGGCATTATAGGTTCAATTTATTTCTTCAAGATTTCATTAAAGTTATTCTGAGTATCATAGTCAGGAAAATGCAGAATACCACATTTACTACAGTTCAGTTCTATACCTTTTTCATTATAGGTGAGGATCTTGAGTACAAGGTAGGATAACTTTTTAAATCTGTGTTACTGTATGGGTGTCCTGGAGTAATGTGCCCAGAAAGATGTGATAACCAAGGCCCCAGTTTCACAGCCTCTTCCACACAATCTACAAATGCACAGATCCTCAAAGGATCCCAGAAAAGGCAGTCTATTAGTTTAGTGTTTTGACATCCCTGGCTGATGCCTTTATGTTTCTAGATGTTTGGGGGCAGTTCGGATATGCTCTTGGAAATGTTGTTGGTTTTATGAGCAGAAAGGAACACAATGCTATTATAAAAACCCAAACCCTTCAGATTGTGTCTTTCTGGTTCTCTAGACTAAAATAATTTTGCTGGTTAGTTAAGTTTTGAAGCATTTCACAATGGCCTGTTACTCAAAAACAATACAAGTTAAATCTGCTTTAAATGAAGAAAACCTGACTATTAAGTACTGAACATAATGGGTATTTTAAAACATACATATTTTAAAACATACACAAAGAAAAACAGTCTTCAGGTCAAGACTGGCTCTCCATTTGTACCATGAAATACTTTCAAAAAAAGAAGTGAAATGAAGCTGACTATTCAGAGCCAAAATCAAGGTAAATCTTTTGGGGTATTAGAAGAGGTGTAAGCAGCACACAAACAGCAGCTTTCAATATCTGCACATTTTAAATTTTAAGCACTTTCAGGACTCTGCAGAATACTAACAATACGACAAGAATGAATGTTTCCTCTGAAGATGTGTTTCCTGCATGGGAACACATGCATGGAAATACCTTACATCAAGAACTATGTCCTCATATATGTTTGTACACTAACCGGTGAACCTGTTTCTTCATATGACAGCTGTGTTAGTGACAGCAATAAAAATGCAGCATAAGAAACATCGGAAAAAAATTGATTCAGCTCCCAGACATTCCTGAAGACGGAAGAACAATTTATAGAGAGTAAATTAAATATACTGCTCCTCATTTATCAGCAATAAATCACAGGAGGGTTTTAATCACTCTAAGTCACGTCTTGATGTGCTCAGAACTTGGGTTGGTCTTGCCTCCACTTCCAGTGTTTCACAGAACTGTCAATGGCTCATGGTCCATCATGTTTCTGTGTTCAATGAGCTAACAGCATGAAAGAAATGGTGATGACCATCATCTTCTAGAAGAGAATTGTATTAATTCTTATTTTTCTTGCCTTTATTGGGTTTTTTTTTTTGTGCAGAGAATGATCTCTAATACAGTGTCATCATGCAAATAATAACAAAATATGAGAGATACTATGCACTGATTATCTGAGTCCAGCAATAACTGGTGTGCTAGGAAAGAAAAAATGTCTTGCTGAAAAATATAAATTATCCGTCCAAGTAAGACGGGTGGCACTGAAAATGGAAGGAGGGAATTGTTATTGTTTAACAGCTCTTCTTTTTCAAGTTCTTCAGCCTTGGAAAAATGCAGTTAATATTGGTTATACTAGCTACAGTGTCAGAAAACTATTGCTGCTGACCCTGATCAGGTGACTTGAAGTGAAAACCATAATTATCCCAGAAAATTAAAGATTATTGTGATCATTTCAAATATTAAATCTACCTCTTTTTTTTTATGTTACCAACTTTTGGGGTTTTTTACTAAGTTTTAAATACAGAACCTATATAATAAAACACGCAGGATTTAAAAATTAGTTGGCTAAGGGTGTTCTTTATGATGAGTAAAAGGACATACTTTATAAAACTTAATAGGAATTTCAGTTTATCGCTTATAAAGTTTTCCTCTCATAACTCCTATGATTTGGGTTAAAAAGTGAAAAAAGATACACTTAGACATAGTCAGAAGTTATTCAGAGGCCAGCAAAGGAAAAAATATCAAACTCAAGGAGTATTTGTCTGAAAAAATCCACAACAATAGCAATAAAAATAACTCCTCTGTTGCTATCCCTGTCTTTTTCATTTATTTTTTATAATTTAAGCTTAGTACCGGGGAACTTGTCTTACCCAAAAATCGTGCTCAAAAAAACTGTGAGCCCATTTTCAGTGGGAAAAGGACTTTTTGGAGTGTTTCCAGGTAAAAGCCTTAGATGTAATGTTTAACTTACTGTAAAAATAAGCCTTTCTTTAAAGAGATGTAATTAATGATATTTCATGAATTTTCAAGGGGAAATTAAGAAGCTTATTGTCAGCATGCTTAGTATGAAGACTGCATGTTTACTTCCTATAGATAGAAAGATTTTCTATCTATAGATAGAATTTTTTTACCTCAAAAACTTTATTTTTGTGCCAGAAGACTAAAGATTTTAACTATAAGTATTGGGTAGAAAAATTTAAAGAACTTAAGATGTTGTTCATCCATTGTAAAATTACCAGGTCTCCTTTTTGATCTGAATTGTATTACAGTTTCAGATAAGCTTAGATGAAGAAATCAGCTGCAGAATGATTACTCTAGCCTAAAAATTACAACACTGGTAGCCACAGAAAGCCCTTCCAAAAATAAATGTCAAAAAATTCCATTGATACAGTCATCCTCACCTTCAGTCCTTTAAAACCAATAATGTATGATCCTGAGCTCATCTCAGAGCTCAGTTTGTTAGCAACAGATCCATTAAAAAGATTATGAAGTACAAGCACAGACAGGTGACAAGTGAGAAAACAGTTTCACTGCAAAGCCTGACATGAACAAGAATGATTGAGCATTTTTTATAGCCTTTTCATCTTTAGATGCTAATTCTTTTTCAACACCTGGAGAAACTGAGACTCATGATTAGATAAGCTGACGAGTTAAAAGAAGCAGCAGAAAAATTAAGGTGAAAAAAAGAATGAAAGAGAAGTAGTCAAGACAAAGTTCAGCTTCCTCCCCCAGAATCCTCAACATTTTGGGGACATACCACTGGATTTGAGGAATTCACCCTGGGGAAAGATCTATGGGAAATGGCTGCAAAAGTGCAAATAAGACCCCTCAGAAGTAATAAGAAAATCATGAATTTGGCACAGCTCTCCTTTACTCTTCTCCTTAGTTACATCCACTGCTTTAGCCTCTCTATCTTTTCTCTCACCTTTTTTCCCTTCCTTTCATCTAAGCCTTTTAATTAGTCTTCATCACCTCACCACATGTTCCCTCCCAATCAACACACCACTGGCATCTGCTGCTGTTGCACTATTCATGTTGCTTATTGCAGCTGAGCCTGTTCTCTGTCTTGTTTTTCTCTATTCCATTCAACAAGTATTTCAGAGCAATTCTGAGATACTTTTTTAAAAGCCTCTAGGTCCTAGCATTATAATAATAATTAATTACATTGAAGCAAGGAGCCAGCAGTCAAGATAAGAAATCTCTACTCCCAGTCTTCTGTTGAAATTATGCTGTTTTGCTGCTACAGTACAAACAGATAGTAGGATTATCTACTTCAGTTCTGGACTAAGAACCTCTTGGCTGCCTGTGATTGTGCATTTTACTTTGTTTTCAGAAACATTACTGTACATACTCTGACCTGGCATAGCTGATGAAGTTAGATAATTCCACTACCTTCAGTATGTTTAATAGTATGAAACTCAAATCCTCTGCCATGATAAAACAATGCAAAGTGACATCATGTGAGAATCTAAACCACATACTTTAAATGGTTGTTATTATCCTCCTATCATCCATCACTAACCAAAATTAAAAATAATGACTTCAAGAAATAAAGTGAACAAAATTTTGTGAATATAAAGGGGAAAATTTCTAATTTCTGTTTACAGCCTTCTAAAGATACGTCTAGCTGCATGATTTTAAGTGCTTAGAAATAACTGTTAAACATAGCCAAGATGGTAAAAGATATGTAACCTGTAATTAAAATAAATCAATTAATGTTTTTGTTCCCTTCAGTTTTACCTATAGGCTATGTACTTCCCATGGAACCAGGCCACCCATTGAAGAAATCCACCCCAGTGTGGCATCTGGTTGTTCAAAATGCCCCCAGAATAAAACACCTCTCTGTCTCAACAAGTGTGAAGAGGCATAATTATTTGTACTCATGTAACTTACAAATTTTCTACTCAATCTCAAAAAAATATACTTTGTTTTTCTTCTGCTTTTCCTCCCCTCACTTTTGATGCTAGATTAAATATGACAGCCTTTATCAGTCAGCAAGATGAAACAAACTCATTCAAAAGCCTCAGGGGTAAGGGATTTCTTTAATCACATTCACACAAATTATGAGGATTTCAGATAGATGAGTTAATATATTTAAGTATTAGTGGTTGTAATTTAACAACTCATAAAGCAACAAAAAAAACCCAAACCCAAAAACACAAAGGTTATGTCTCCTTTGCTAAATAAGTGATAAGTGAAAATCATTGAAATATATTTGTATATCAGGTGTCTTTTTCAAGGAGTCCAAGGTGGAAGGTGGCTCCTGATAAGAATATCTTGCTGAGAATTCATCCAGGCTAGTTTACAAATTAACTCAGCACAAACTGTGATCATGTCACATTTCTTAAGCTGCAGAAGGGGAAGATCATCTAATTGTGTGTTGTCAGCACAGGATATGACTGCGAGGTAGAGACAGAATTGTACAGTGGTCAGCAAGGAAAACTTGAGAGTTAAACCTGCCTTCATTTTTGTGGTGGCAAAATATCATCCAGTACCAACGTACCTTAAAATGTAGTAATGAAATCTTGACCAAAGATGCTCCTTTACTCAAAGGAACTTTGGTTTTGTATGAATTAGAAAATTGTTGCTTGCACAATAGGCATCAAAACAGATAAAGAATATGGAAACTGATTTAGAGCACAACTGTAGACAGAAGAAATGTAAGAAGTGCTTGTCTTCAGCCAAACTGCAATACCAAGGGCATTCTGCCCTTCAACCCTGATCAGAATTAAAATAAAAACTTTCCTAAACATTAGCATCTAATATTGGCCTTTCTTCATAGGAGAAATTATGTATTTTTTGCATCATCTTTGTGTCCCTTTTTCTGGACAGTCTTCAATATGTCCATGTCTCTCTTGCTTTGAGGAGCCCAGAGCTGAACCCAGCACTGTTGCCTCACCAGTGCTGAGGAGAACTACCTCCTTCAATTCACTGGAAGTACATTACTACAGCATGAGATCCCATTTGCTGCCTTTGCTGCAAAGACACATTTCTGGCTCCACCAGGACCCCAATATTCTTTTCTGCAAAGCTGCTCTTCAGCTGAGTGTTCTTCACCATATAGGGGTGCATAGGATCATTCTTCCTCAAATGCAGGATCCTGCACTTCTCGTTCAACTTCATGAAGTTCCTTCATCTTTAATTCCTTCAATCAATCCTTATTTCTTCAACATTTATTGCTACTAGTATACTGGTGTGGTGTCCTGTTACTTCTTCAATTCATGGTAAATAACATGAATTCTTGAAATCTTCTAACTATTCTTCCATTATCAATTATAAAAATTAAGGGATTTGCTTTCTTCTAAATAAATTTGAAATCGTGCATAACTTTATGAAAGCATAATGGCTCAACTGATGAATTCAAAATCATCTTTTTACTGCATCACTGCAATACCCTTCTCACAATGAAATTCCACCCTGATGGTGATCACATTTTAGTGATGACTGTAGGGAACTAGTTTATCTCCTAAAGCTGGACTGGGATTTGAAAAGCCTGTTTGATTACTTCTGAAAGAAAACATCATTGTGTAAATGAAGTTGAGATAAATGAGGCATTGTGTGGAAAGTGTGTCTGCTATTTCCAGCTTTTGTGCTAGAAAATAGTAGAAAGTATTGTCACTCAAATAAAAGGTGAATTAAATCTAGGGGTTCTGCAGAATGTCACATGGAACAAGATTCCTATACCAAGGACAGAGGAAACCAAGACTGTTTTCAGAAAAGCTTTGTAATTGCCTGAGAGTTACCTTCATGAAGAAGAAGAAACAGCAGACAGGTAGATCAGGTCTTTTTAGACAGGAAGACAGACATATGTTAAGATCATTTGTTATGATGGCCCTACACAAGACTGCTGCTCAGAACCTACCTGTGAAAATGGAGAATGTGTAAAAGAGGTTGTGCTTATTTTGCTTTTATACTGCATTTGAGTATGAACTGAGTTCTACAGGGAAAAAATATCATTTAATTGAAAACAATCAAACCATTCAGATGACAATTACCCCCAAAGGTATAGGATCACTCAGTTAAGAAGAAACAGATGCAATAAACAAGATTGTAACAAAAAGAACAAATTAAAAAAAAATAAACAGAAATAAGTTCTATTATCCACTCCTAGATTGTAGTATAACTAGATGGTAGAATAGCTAGAAGAGGAGTGAGGTTTGTGATGCATTCATAACTGCTTCAGAAGAGAAAGAGGCCAACAAGAAATACCCTATATATATATATTCATATTCTGAAGAACTAGTCTGCAAGTCTAGTTGAGAATCCCAAGAGTCAAAGCTTCAACCAGCAGCTCTAGATTTGTGAAATGAATAAAAGCTTAATGAATAATTTTCTAGGCAACTAATTAGTAAAGCATTAAAAATATTTCAAACTCATTTTTCTACTTTATATTAAACAGCATGAAGTGCCACAGGTGGATATTTTAATTTTATTCTTTCCTTATTTTAGTCCTTACTGTAGGATTTAGAAAAGTCTAAGAATTGAAAAAAGCAACAGAGATTTCATCAGGTGAGCTTATAGAACTTCATATCTGCAATCAGCTGTTTGATATTCCCCAATACGACGGCTACTGAAGTTGACTAATATTCATCCAAGAGGTAGAAAACTCTTGAAAGTGACTCACTTCTCCTGCAAAACCTTTTCACAGGCTTACTTATTTTCACTGTATCATAAACAGACATTTGGTTGATTTGAACACCTTGGAAACATAGATAATTTACTGACTCAGAGTAACACCATGCAAAACATGGGTTTACATCAAGCATTGGTAAGTTTCCTTGCCTTGTCTAGTGCCACATAAAGGTAACTCGTCAGTGTCCTTCAAGAGCACCAATCTCTGTATTGCATTCCCAGTTCCTGCTTCCCATTTCTGAGGTGGTATTTCCTCTCAGAACAGTATTCTACACTTCACCATCTTCCACATCTCTTCTCCAACTTCCTGGTGTAGGTACCAAGAAACTTTCTTACAAACTAAGACTTCAGTGGTGGGATTAAACCTCAAATCTAAACTGAAATAGCGGCTTTCCACAGCAACTACCATAAGACCAAACTCTTTTTTTTAGCAGCAGAATAGCTCATACCTCTGACTGTTTCAGATGCTTCAGCAGTCACTGAAATATATTTAAGTGGTTGAAAAGCATGGTGAAAATAATCCCCATAGTTCCTGAAAATAGAAGGAATTGTAACTCTTCACTTATCTTTGTGGCAACTGGTTTCCATTGTGAGAGACAAGAAGAGAGTCTGTATTCGACTGCTACCTCCCTCTGTGTCATGTATCAAGAAAACTCTCAGAATCATATCTGGAGGTTTGACAGTATCAGCTGTGCGATATAGGTCAGTATTGCAGTTACAGTTTGAGCACTTGCTTGTTAGGAAGGATTAAACAGTTACCAAGACTCAGCAGGCCATCTAGTTCACTTTTCACAGTTCCACCAGAAAGAATTGCTCTAAGGATCATGGAGAAACAACGGGATGACTTAGGGTGGAGTCCACATCCTCAAACCTGAACAGTTCAATAGCAGAACCAATGGTGCTATGCTATCAGAGGTGGAGCTTTGCTGTGGGAACATTTGCAGTCCTGGGTGTTAATTTAGGTTAGATGTGCATGCCAAAAAGTCAGATTAACTATGTTGTAAATGTCTACACTCACAATTGATTCCTCAGTTGTTTGGTTTAGGGGTTTTATCCACTAATGACACCTTTTTAATGGCACATTGACAATTAATTGATTGATTGGATAGCACTGAGACCCTTGGAAACCGCTGCAGCGGAGCCTTTGAAGCTCCCATATACCTTACAATGAAAGTATAGATTGAGCTTGTCACCTTTTGAGGAAAGAGAACAGTAAAGGTACACTGAAAAAGCCATTTTTTAACTAGGAAGCAGAGTCACTTCAAAGTGCGACAGTATTGCTGCAGATGTCTGTAGACCCCTGACAAGAGCTGTCATTAAATAATTTGTCATTTCCATCTAGTTAGACTACAGTATATCACAAAACCCAGCAGCAAGGAAAAACACACGTTGCTATTCACAAAGTACAAGTCAGTGGATGCACCTGGCTTACATAGTTTGATATCCTTAAGGCATTTCAACAAACCAGGGTGGGGAGACAGGATGAGGAGAATATTACAGCTGCCAGACCACAAGATGAGGCAGATCTGATACAAGTGTGTGATATATCCAAGTGTTTATTTGTACATGTATATCATCCAAGCATTCCAAGAGATGTGCTGACATCTTTCAAGATGAGAGCATGCCAGCTGGCCTGGTTTAGGATCTGTGTTAAAAGTAGAACTATCAAAAGGGGTTTCATTCTACTCAGAATTGCAACACCTCCAAATTTGTTCATCTTCCAAATCAGAACAAGTAGGTCACTTTAAATGCAATGGAAGGTAAAAAATTTCAGGTATTTGTCTGTCTTATAAATAACCCTGATATGGTGGTGGTATAATTTATAAAAGACAAACCTAGCTGAGAACCTAAACAACTTATTTAAACAATTTCTGTCATAAGTGAAAGTTCTGAAGTTCAGGAAGCAGGGGTTTGGGGGTTTATTCAATTTTCAAGTGTAGAATTGTTGCCAAAAAAAAAATACAAGCAACTGACATTGCTATAGAATTTTTTAAATACAAACAGAATTCAGGGCTTTGTTTCATGCAGGATTCAAGACATTGCTTTAGAAACTGATCAAATCTGGTTTCACTTGTCTGAATGCTGATTGATTTATCCAACTGAATTAAATACAATGAGAATTAAGTAATATTTTCCAGCTACAAACTGAGGCTTAACTACATATTTAGCTACAACCTTCTGTAAAAACATATGCACATGCTTATTTAAAAGGGAAATTGCTCATTATCTAGAAAAAACCTTTTAAACAAAATAGGTTCATAACTTATAAAATGCGGCATAGTAAAATGAAAATATAATATTTTGACCACATTTGATCCTGAATAATCCTTCCCTTCTTCTTTGAAGTTTTCCAATTTTAAGGTAATCTAATTCCCTATTTAACATCTATACAGACATGATGTCCCATTTCATATCTGAGAGTTGCAGAGGAATTATATAAACTATGCAACAATCTCTGTCTAGAAAGGTTTTTAGTCAAAATGGAATATGCCACTGTATTCATGCACCTGTCCAGAAACTGCTGTTTTCCACATTGTAACCAAACAGGTGTAAAAAAGCCTCCAAGAAAAGCACTGAAAGTATTTCAAACATCTTCAGCCTTCCCAATTCCATTTCTAAGAAATGAAGAAAGAGAAAACATCTCTCTGAAGGGCTGTTGTGAAATGCAAGCTGACAACATTCTCTTTTCTAGAAACAAGATGGTAACATGAGCAACAAAAAAGGATTTAGAGCTCATTACTTGTTATTATTTTGAGACACATCAAAAGGCCCATTTTGGAATCTAAAGATTGCTATGTAACATTTCAGAAGAAGGATAAACTAACTTTTTATTAGCATGTAAAGTAGTCAAGGGTGAAAAAACTTCTCTAGGACAATATTCAGAATGAACCAATCAACAAATGAACAATGTACTGTGCAGGTACTGAGCATCTACACAGTACAATACAAACTGAGATATGAAATCCATACAGCAGGTGTAATTTTTTTGTAAGCAAGTGCTTTCATTAGTTTTGTTTCCAACTTTTTTGATTTTGTAAATGCTCAGTACAGTAAACTATTTGAAGTGGTCAGGATGGATTCTGATCTACCTAAAATTCACACTTTCATCATTGTCTTTTGTCACTTTCAGCTTTCATTTAGACCATGGAAAAGAGACTTGTATCCTTAGAAACACTCACAACAGCAGACTAGTTTAAGTTTACAAGATAAAATTGTAAGAGACAGCATCATCATGGTCATTTCAGGCTTTTATTCATCTAGATGGGCTGAATGGCTCTAGCAGATGCCAACATGCCAAATTTTGTTTCCTGAACTACATCCTTACCATGTGAAATCCTGCCATTAAAAACATCCCTCCACAAAATCTCCATATGAAGTCAGCTAGGCAGGAAAGCAACTGAAAATGATGAATATGTACATCTTGCCTGTCCAGCTCTGAGGCACTGGTAGCAGATATGCCAGCTCAAAAGCTGTTCCCAGAAGACTGGTGGGTTTTTGGCTTGTCCAACCACTCAGGTTTTTCAGCCGACCACTCTACTCTTTTTTATTTCAATACCCACTCCATATGCAGATATTTTATGTGCAATAAGAAAGTGATATTTCTGTGTTAAAAAATAAAACCAAAACAGAAACCCAACCAACAGAGTTGAAGTACATTTTTTTTAAATGGATGTTCTAATTATTTAATTATTCTTGTTATTTGGTTTTTATGTATAGTTCCCCAGGTGGGTTAACACAGATAAGAGCAAAGAAAATGCATGCTGGTTTTGTAATTTTTCTGCTTAATGTTTGTTACAGTATAAAACTGGGGCTAGAATAAAAGCCTGCATGATTGATTTTAGGCACAAGGTGTTCGTATCCAGCAGTAAAAAGCAAACTCTCTGAGGCAAAAATTCTTTACCTTGTAAAAAGTACACCAATATAATGTTACTGAAGTGCCTCAACAAAGTGCATTTCTTCTAGTTAAAGGTATTAGTGAGAATGGCATGTTCTGACAGCATCCAGCTTGGAAGAGCCAAAGAAATATTTTTTAAATGTACTTAGTATCAGCAGCACCAACTGTAGAACAATGCTCTGGACACTTGAAAAGACGCTGACCTCCAGTGTCTCAAAGTGATCAAACCAAACTCTGCTTTCTGCACGTAATGTGCAAAATAGCAAGAAACCTTGATGCTTTATGTCAGGGCAAATATCAGAAACAGCAAGAGGCAGCAGTCAAACCTAACAAGTTTTGAGGAGAAAATATGACGTGACAAAGGTCTACCTGTCCTGGGGTCTTATCATACCTGTGTATTAAAATGGTGAGGCATATGTTCCCCATTATTTAGGTCTACATTATTGCAAATTTTCATGCTTATATTTCTTGCAAAGGTTTTTTAACAGATAGATACTTCTCATATCCATAAAATCAGAATTCTGTTACCTCTCAACAGGTTGTAGGATAGACTGACATCCTGGTCTTGCAAAGCAATGTGTGCACTTAAAAGTTTAACTGGAACATGTAACATTAGCATTTCCATTGTTATGAAAACGTTATTTATTGTAAAGTGTTTCCATTAATACAGTTGGACTGTTTTTGCTCCTCTACTGAGATTCACAGCAGTGTTACTGAGAATGAAGCAGAGAAAAACAAATATACCTGTGTAGCCATGATATTATGAAAAATCCTTTGCTGGGATTTTTCCTCTCCTGAGAAGCTGAGGAGCCTCAGGAGAGAAAGGTAAACAATTACTATCTGCTGCTGTGGAATGCAACAGGTGCATCCATGATTGGTCCATGTGGATTGTTTTCCATTGATGACCAATCACAGCCACCTGTGCCAAGGCTGTGAGCAGTCACAGGATTTTGTTATTCTGTTCTGTTCTCTTCTTGTAGCCTTCTGATCTCTCCATTCTTTTAGTATAGTTTTAATGTAGCATTTTAATATAATATTTAACATAATAAATCAGCCTTCTGAAATGGAGTCAAGCCTCATGTCTCCACACACGGAGAGTTCGCCGCAACATACCTGCTGCTAATTTGTGTGCTTACAAGCGTCATTAAATTTTCCTGCTTACAGGAGTATTATTCCCTATATTTCCTGGAAATCAAATGACAGAAAAACAAACTTGGAATGAGCCCAAACCCCAAAATCAAATCCAAACCTACACCAAACGTCTCTAAAATGTGAAGTTATTTATAGCGAGGGTGGTGGTTTGGGTACATCTCTAACCAAAACCTCAGACTGAACTTTGGTTTTGATTCAAAGTGTTAAAACTATCCTTCTGATTCTCTCCAAATTATTTGGCTCATTGCTTGTCTGAGGTACAAATTACTCAAGCAGGAATTCTCTGGCAATTTGTCCACAGAATAGTGATTAAATCCTGTCTGCAAAGACATAACATTAGAGCTGATACTATAAAGTCTGCATTCATAGATAAAGCGTTTGCAGTTGGAGGTGGCCCATACTGGGAATTCCTTAGGAGGCCCTTAAAACCACAAGCTACTTTTTCCTTTCCAGGGCCCTTCCTTATTATTCTTTTTTTTTTTTCATCTCAGACTGCATTTTGAAACTTGATCCTGTTTCACGGGATGGGGGCTGGTGTGGAGTAAGAGGAAAAGGAAAAGAGGAAATTTTATGCCAACAGAAGAAACACGACAGTAACACTCCAGAAGTGTGCTCTATTGTAACTAATAATGTGAAGTTACATGTAGGTACAATTTGCAGGCAACACTGGGCACCATAAAAGCTCATCACTTTGCTGTCCTCTGCGTTTGCTCATTAGGAAGATTGTTTCAGACAGCCTTTCCTGATTCCCAGTATTCACCCTCCCTTGGGTTTGCAGCATTCTTTCCTTTAACTGCCTTATTGTCTCTATAAACCATGGGCAAAACTCCCAAAGGCAAAATAATGCAGCACACTCCTTCTCCCTCTCTGTTTCCCATCCCTCTCCCTTGTCACCTTCACATGCCATTTTTTCTTTAATCATGGCTCTGGGATCAGGGTAGACAGGATACCATTCACCTTCTTGACTCTCTGTGCACAGCCCAGCCAGGTCCCAATATCTTGAGATAGAAACCAGGACATCTATATTAGAAGCAAACAAAATCCTGATTTCTGAACAATATTACCAAGCTTCAGAGAAGGCCTTAGAGATTTCCTGTGCCACAGTTTCAACACAGGCAATATTCCCCCTGCATATGCATTGCCTAGCAGTATGGTCTGATCCTCTCTGCAGTCTTTTGACATTATTGCCGTGCTGCTAAGAAATGTTGAGCTGTGAAGTGAGAGCCAGTAGGAAATTAAGTCCTCTTCATTTTTCTTACTTTCTCTTGCCTCTCACTTCCCTGCTCTTCTTTTTTTTCCATGACAGAAAACTTGAAGATTTCTTTCCCTCATCTCTAATTGGCAGTAGATTCACTATCAGGAATTCTTACACAAAAACCAGAGAGAAATTTTGAAAACCCCTTTTCTATTGGAAATCTGGATTAGAAGATAACTGCTGGCAACACTGTCCACCTGCTGTTCTTAAACACTCTTCTATGAAGAGTTGAAGCAGTAATTATGCCCTTATGCTGTTGGTGCTGAACAAACAACCAAGAATTTTACTGAAGAAATGAAAGCACAGAAATAGAGAAAATAGTTTGAAAGGAAAAGAGAAATTCAAGAGTCTCTGTGATATCTTAATGGAAGGCGTATCATAGAGCTGGGAACATAGTATGAGCAATACCTGTGCTATTTTTATGATAAACCCATATGGAAGGTGTAGGAGGCTGTTTCCATTATAGCCCCTCAACAGTTAGATTACTATTTTCATGGACAGTGTTAAGTTTCCCATGAGACAGTGCACATATGCTACAGGTGAAATTTGCCTACCACTGTTTGAAATTTAGGACAAAATCCTGAAAATGGGAGATAGTGTTCATTCCCAACAGAGTAAATTCTGAACTTATAGAACAGCCTTGCAAGAAGACATGCTGTTGGGACCATTCAGAGTAAAAGTAGTATCTTGCTGAGACCTATTGAGCTGTTTTGTGAAAGCTGGTTGCACACCTTGTTGTGATGTGCAACACAGCTCATAAAACTTTTGAACCATACTGTATAGTGTGATCTCACTGCAGTTTGTTCAGCTTCATTGAAGAGGTAATTAAAAACAACTTGGAAAGACTGTACTTTTAATCCAGCGGGTGGATTGAAGACCTGACTAAATTTACACTGGATAATGCACATTTTGTGAATCTTTCACTTAAAAAAAAAACAAAAAAAACCTAACCAAAACCAAAACCAAACACCAACCAACTAAAAAAAAAAGAAAAAAAAAAAAACCACAAAAAAAGAAAAAATTGCAAACAAAACAAGCCAACCCTTCCTCTCTCCCCTCCCACCCCAAACAAAACAAAACACTAAACAACCCCGAAACCAAACAAAAAAAGAAAACAGACTGGGGAGAAAAGCAGACCCAAAAATGCATCATGAAACGCTGTTGCAGTTGACTGTGTCTGTGGGCTTTAGGCCTCTCTACTCTCAATTATAGTCACACAGCCTCTGGTAGGCAGTAGGTTTGTTTTGTTTGTTTCTCAGTTTGCACTGTGTTCCTTTTAGGAGAAGAATTCAGGCGAGCTCTCCCAGGAAAATGGCTTGGGCTGAAGGGAAAGAGCTCATGCCCTGGGAAAAGCTGAGTACGTAGCCATACAAGCCAGATGTGGTAGAAAGAATATGTTGGTGGCCAGAGGAGGCTGCAGTGTCACCAAAACTCTGAAGGTTACAAAAAGCAATTCAAAACAACTATGAAACCTAACTTTTAGACCACAATGGAAGTGAAAAAGGTTTGTATAAACAATACTTTTAAAAAGAAGAGTATTTTGTCTCCCTGATATTTTATGTTTTTCTTTCAAAAACTGAATGACCCACTCAGTCCTAAAAGGCTTATTTATTAAAAATAAAGCCTTGATGATGAAGATGATGATGATGATTATGGTGATGATAGTAGTAGTAGTAGTAGTAGTAGTAGTAGTAGTAATAACAACAATTATAACAATAATTATTTTTAACACACTAATGGATGATCTCAGCCTATTCATATCAAACCTCTGCTCAATTTAGTTCCTGTACTATATAGAGGATTGTGATCTTACTCATTAACAGCTCTTGCAAGAATTTTTGACGACAAGAGGCCAGCATTTTCTCTTGCTGAAGCTGTACCTTAACGGTTAAAGTTCTAGAGAAAACACAGTCAAGCAGCGGCAAAGGAATTTCATTATTTGGGGAGAGCTGAAGTCCTTCACAGAATAGAGCATAAATGCTGCAAGTATCTCAAGCAGTGAGTATCACTTCACACTACAAAGGACTAGACAAACCAAGAAAAGACCTATAGTCTCATTTATATTTGCAAAAAAGAGTTCCATTAAAAAAATAGTATAAAGATGACTATCTATTCAGAGCTAGCCTTGACTCATGTATTTGAAGCGTCTAATTTCAAGTACTGCCTGATTTTTCATTTAACTCTTATAGAGGACCAAGATGACAACATTAACACATGAGTTTATGAGAAGCTATATGACACATATGAGTGAGATTCTGCCAAACAGAGCATATTATTAGAAGAAAATGTATGGCAGTAACAGATTTAGGTGAAATGTTAAAGAATGCAATATAGAGGGAACAGGTCTAAAGTAACTACAGGAATAACTACAGTTAACCAGTATAAGACAGTCATCTGTCTGAGGCCAAAGTTTATGGAAGGCCAACAGTCTTTTGGCACTCAATAGTCTAAATAACTGCAACATATTTCTAGAAAGAAAGGCTTTAGGAACTCCACATTACAGGAAAAATACTAACCAGATACAGGTTCACGTGTTATTGCAAACAGCAAAAATCTATACCATAACCAGCACATAAAAAGAAATACAAAGCTTATAACATTTTGCAAGTATCAGCAAAGAGAACAAAGATAATGAAAACATCACTAGCTAAAAAATTTGGGGGAAATATGGATACTGTAAAAGAAGTCATAATTTGAAATACAACTCTCCATGAAAATTCTGTGCATTAGTTTTCATCTGGACATGAATATTTAATGAATAGTACAGAAAAAGTTTTATTATAAAAGAAGAAAAACTAAATGTATTAGAGAATAGAATGTGAGAACAAGGAAAACTAACTACATTTTTAGAGGCTGATGTCAGTTACCAAACTTGCAGTTAGACATAAGGGACAGAGCATGCAGAGCACATACAGAGAATGCAGTAGTGTACAAAGAAAAAAAAAAAGCCAGAGGAAAATAATTATTTTAAATCGAGCATTCCACCATGAGAAAGATCTATTTATCCCTTTTATGAATAAGAACAATTGCAAACTGTAATATTGTGACTGTCAGGATAGGTTAAAACTCAGACACATAGGCATACAATGCCATTTCTTCCATTTTACCTATCCAAAGACCCTGAAAGAAGATAATAAGCTGCTTCACATCTGCCTTTTTGTTCAAACAGATTACAGGCAGTTAAAAAAAAAGAACGGGACAGACTGAAGAAAGAGAGA